>NC_135658.1:71926299-72228207 GCF_964188315.1 Podarcis muralis | reverse complement strand
AGGGTAGGAAGACAGGAACGACTCTGTAACAGTGATTATGGAGAGAGGGAGGTATGGCATTGGGGGAGGGTGGGTCATCTAAGAATAAGAGGATATTGATGTTTGCAAGTCATCTGCTTTTCTGGTCGTTCATTCATCCTCAGGGATCTGGTTGACTCTGTCACCAAGTCTTCTGGTCTAGTGGTGCTGGTAATTAGGGTTGCCATACCAAGAGCATCCTAGACACTGATTTCAGGGCCCAAACCTGAGACCTAGTGGTGGCCCCTGGTGATGTCACAGGGTGTCGGCCCAAGTGATATCTTTAAGCAGTCACCAAGAGCATGTCATTCAAATAAAAGCACAAAGCCTAACAAATGAGCAATTATGCCACTGGCTGGAAATTAAGATAGAAACCTCAAATAAAGGGAGTATATTTACCAGGAGAGTGATTTACCAGGGACAGGGAGTGATAAACAGAGATAGAGTTTGGTAACAGTTACCTTCTGAAAGCAGCTGATTGGCCTTCAAAACTAGTATCAAATGTCAAAATTCTCTCATATTTCCTCTTAGCTTCTTAATTTTTTAAAAAAGAAGAACCAGTAAATAGTCAAAGAGTTTCTGGCATTTACTCAAGCATACATTTATTTAGGGCAAAGGCACACTTGTGTACACTGTCTGGGAAAGTGTATAGTCTAATCAATGTAATCAATTCATCAAAAAGAATTTAACCATTATGAAGTCCAAATGTGTTTTTATGTCAATATGAACACCACTGACAGGCAGAAGCAGTTATAAGATAAAAGGGTGCAAGATGGAAAGTCTTACTGAGAATATTAAGGTGTGTGCAGATCTGCACTTTTACATTTTTTGCCATCTAAGTCGCAGTGGAATGCAAGTCTTTGATGCCTGTTAGATCCGCTTTTTATGAGACAGAATTTTTAATATTAGAAGTTGGATAGTACTAAAGTAACTTCTGAATCCCAATTGGTTAAGGAGGGGAAAAACCTAAAGGCATTCAGCAGTAAAAATCTATGAGTCTTCTGATAGAGGATTTTTACAGCATGTTCTGCATTCATTTCTCTCTCTCTCCCCCCCCCCCCCCCAGTACTTCCTGGCACCAGTTTTCATCCTCATGTAATTGCACACCACTTGCAGTTATATCAGGAATAAACAGTCACAGATTTTTATAAGGTCATCAAAGGTAATGAGTTATTAGGGGGCTTTGCTTATTCAAAAGAACAGGGATACTGCAAAAACACACTGCAATTTCTATCTGAGCTGTTTGGCTAATGGCTTTCTGATGAAGTCAATACTTTTTGTCAACAGGCTTTGATCCGTAAGAACATAAGAAGCTGCTTGCTGGATCAGGCCAATGGCCCATCTAGTCCCAGCAACTTGTTGTCACTGTAACCAACCAGATGTCTGTGGCGAGCCTGCAAGTAGGATATGAGGACAGCAGCACTCTGCCCACCTGCATTTCCCAGCAACTTCTTTTCAGATGGCTGCTGCCTCCGAACAAAGCTATTGTGGCTAGCAGCAGATGATAGCCTTGTCCTCCATTAATTTAATTCTTTTTTAAAGCCATCCAAGTTCGTGGTCATTGCTGTGTCCAGTGGAAGCAAGTTCCATAGCTTAACCAGGAGAGGTCCCCCAGCCTGATGCACCTGACAGACCATCTAAGCTGTAAATAATGAGACACAACAAGTTCTATTTGGGGTCAAATCAGGCCACAACTTTATTGACTACAGATGCAGGAGGTTTGGCATAGGCATTGGGCAGAATGCACCTCTGCTGGCCTGCCTTCTGCAAGTACTCAAGCTGGGGTCAACTGGGAGTTCTTGAAGTACATCAAAGAGGAGCTCCCCCTCTGGGTTGCACCTGGGGATTGCTGTGGCCCTAGCGCCTGCCTGGATCTCTTGACCAAAGCATCTCCCCATGATGCCTTTATCAGGACACCCCATTTTCTGGAGGGGCAGACAGAGATGATGGAGTGGCAAGGTCAACCATGGGGCCTCCTTAAGTCCCCGGGGCATGGATCTGAGCAAAGCGAGCAGGCCCAGCCGGGTCCATCCGACAACAGTGGCCTGCTCCCATGCCTGCTTGCGATTGTTCAGTTGTGAAAGCAGGCGGAATCTACTTCCCAGGCATCAAGCGCAGTTTGGGAAAATCCTTTGCCACCCAGGAAATGGCCTAGGAGACAGGGCCTCTACTGCTAGATCACAGCTGGCAGGAGGTGTGGCAGTCCACGATGGCACCCACCTAAGGTGGTAAGCAGACTTACGAAACAGGAAGCAGACAGTAGGAATAAATGGACAGATATTCCAGTGGAAAGGAATAAAAAGTGGAGTTCACCAAGGACTGATATTGATGTCTGTACTTTTTAATTTATTCATAAACGATCCAGAATTAGAGATGAGCAGAAAGGTAACCATATTTGCTGATGATACCAAATTGTTCGCAGTGGTTAAAGCAAAAGAGGATTGAAGAGTTCCAAGGCCATTTCGCCAAACTGGGTGAACTGTCATTTATAATGGCAAATGCAATTCAAGGTAAGCAAGTGTAAAGCGATGCATATTGGGGCAACAAAGAATCTCAATTTCACAGCCCTTGGGGGCTGAACTGTCAGCGACTGGCCAGGAACGCAACCTTAGGGTAGTAGTGAATCAATCAATGAAGTTGTTCACACGGTGTGTCACAGCTGTGAAAAAGGTGAATTCCACGTTAGGGATCATTGGGTGAGGGACTGAAAATAAAACTGCCATCCTACAAAAGCTGTTATACAATGCTGTTATTATACAAATCTCTGGTGCAACAGTGCTTCAAATGCTGTGTATAGTTCTGCTTTTCTCACCTCAGGAATGGAGGAGCATCTCCACCTCCATCGTTCTGCCCGGACACTGAGGTCCAGCGCTGGGGGCCTTATGGCGGTTCCCTCGCTGCAAGAAGCTAAGTTACAAGGAACCAGGCAGAGGGCCTTCTCGGTAGTGGCACCCGCCCTGTGGAAAACCCTCCCATCAGATGTCAAAGAGAAAAATAACTACCAAACTTTTAGAAGACATCTGAAGGCAGCCCTGTTTAGGGAAGCTTTTAATGTTTAATAGGTTATTGTATTTCAGTGTTTTATTGGAAGCTGCCCAGAGTGGCTGGGGAAGCCCAGCCAGATGGGCGGTGTATAAATAATTATTCTTATTAATTTATTACTACTACTACTACTACTACTATTATTATTATTATTATTATTATTATTATTGCAGAGCTGGGAAAGGTTCAGAAAAGGGCAACGAGAATAATCAATGAGATGGAGCAACTCCCATAGGAGGAAAGGTTACAGCCTTTTGGACTTTTTAATTTAGGGAAAAGGCAAGTAAGAGGCCGCTCTTACGCCTCTCCAAGCTTGACAACAGCAACACTAGTGGGGAAAATAGGGACATTCTGGGATCAAATCAGAAGCTGGGATGGATTTTGTAATTCTGGGAGTGTTCCTGGAAAACTGGACCACTTGCAGGGTATGTGTGATACCAATGTTCTACCTTCAGGGGAAGGAGAGTGCGGTTGGCTTCTGCATGTGGGCTTCCCATGGGCATTAGGTTGGCCTCTATGAGAAAAGTACACAGTGCTAGGTGGGTCCTTGGCCTTATTCAGCAGACTCTTCTCATGTTCCTGACTATGAAAGAGGGAAATGCAGTAAATAGCACTGTAATAATTTTGCATGCAAGACCATGTCATGTTGAAACTTGCTGCTAACACTCCACCAACAATAAAATTAGGAAAGTGACAAAAATTTAAAGGGAAGAATTTAAAGTGATCCCAGCAATTCAGAATCTTGCTCCCAAAATTTTGATGTCTATATAAAAACCCACTATGTTCATGGCAAATCCAACGCTTGTTCATCCTGGGCAAGAAACTTTTCGCAGTTGTCACAACAAACATCATTTACACCAACATTGCATAACCAAACCATGTAGTGAAAGATCACTCAGTTCCTGAGCATGCCTTCTCACTCAGGCTTTTGAGTTTATGGGTGCAAAGCATTGATTGCACTTGGAAAGATAAGGTGGAAATTAACTGCTCCGGTTTTGGCAGGACTGAAAGATTCCCTGGTTCCAATTCTGAAGGAAGCTACAAATCCTATACTGGATTGCAACTTTAAAATACATATGCAAACATACATGCATCACTGTAGTTCTGTGGTTATTCATCACAAAACACAAAATTCAGGAATAGCAAACATGTGCATGCATAGTGATATCCTTTCCAGTGAGAATCTATGCATTACCTTTCCAGAAACTGGCTCCAATTTCTTTAGGGAGAATTGAAGCAAGCCCACAAGAGTCCTCTTGTACTATCAGTGGTGATGTTATGATTGTTCAACAAAATGAGCCTTAATTCATTGCAGGCATTGCTTCACCGAGTCTTATTAAAGGTGTCCTGCATTTTGTTGTGTATATGAGGGTGTTCATAGAATTATTATTTTTTTATAAGCATTACTAAAAGTAGAAAATATTCCACTCTGCACAGTTGCAACTGTAGAGGCAAGAGCCATTGAAAATTTCAAATTACACAAGAGTGAACTTACGGTCTTCCATCTGGATGTTTATTTTCATCAGCGCTAAAAGGAGAAATGGGAAGTTGACTGCACAGTAAGTCAACATTAAGGTCACATAATTATTCTCTCTATTATTTGTTACAGGCATATAAACGAACGACAAAATTACCCTCTTCCTGGTAAGACATGTATAACATTGGCACGAAAGCCACAATCTAACATGGATTGACTAGTCTTTTTAAAAGCGAGTTAAGGACTGATCATTTGTTTAAAACAAACCTATCATTTTGATGGTGCCCTGGTTATTCAATGTAACAAGGCCTCTGTGTTTTAACAATTACTCAGGGTCCCCCCCCCCCCGAGTATATTGCAGACTATGTGATCTAGGCGACTGCCTAGACCAGGCTTCCTCAAACTCAGCCCTCCAGATGTTTTGAGACTACAATTCCCATCATCCCTGACCATTGGTCTTGCTAGCTAGGGATCATGGAAGTTGTAGGCCAAAAACATCTGGAGGGCCAATTTTGAGGAAGCCTGGCCTAGACTTTGTCTTCAGTTCTTTTAACAGTCATCTGGAGCTATATATCCAGCGGGAGGGGAGTGGTGGTGAAGTCTGTGGTGGTTGAGTGGTCTTCTGGCATTTGCATGGCTGGCAAAGGACATCACTTCCTGTCCCATTGGCCGCCTTGGCTGTTGGGGCTCCCCCATGGTGGCAGCCAATCACAGGCGAGCTAGGGGTGTGGTTTAGGAAACAGACTCGAGGGAAAACTTATTTCCTCTGGGCTGCTTCCTGGCTATAAAAGCCAGCTGCACCCAGGCCTCAGCCTCAGTTGGTGCTGGATTCTCTACCCACCCAACACTTTACAGTATGTGTAGGACTGCTGCATCTGTTGCTGTATTCGGGGTCAGGGAGGAATTTCTTTTCAGACAAATTGGGCCTGTCTAGGGGTTTCACCTACCTCATAGCAATTGTCACAACTTGATGGTGGATAAGGTATTGGGCTGGATCCTTAGCCTATGTGAACAAGGGGTTGGGAGCCACCCCCTGCTCAAAGGAATCAGGGTATCCCATTAAAGGGATCCAAGGGGAGATGCTTGTGTCTGGGGACCGATGGGTCATAGCACCCCTAAAAATGGTGATCTCATGGGAGGTCACCCCAATTTGATGTTCATCACAGGGTGATCCTTAACCTTGGTTAACCCTGTCAAATAATCCACCAACAAAAGGGTTTCTCACCCAATGGCTGCACTTAAACCTGCTGACAAAGTTGTGGTCTGTTTAAATCCCACGTGGTTGCCCTGGGCTTATTGCAACTTGGCCATTCCTTGGTTCCATCACCCATGGCTTCACAGTTCCTGGACCCATAATGCTCAAATCAGTGTGGACCCTGTTGGATAGGAGACATATCATCTATTGAGATTGAGATTATAATATATTTATGATTTAATTAGGTTGGATCCAAAAGTACCCTTCCATTCACAGGAGATCTTCCATGAATGCAAGGGTCTCAGATTCAGCAGAGGTTCAGCGCACAGAAGTGGTGTGTCTCTCTCTGTGATTTTCTCTGTGTCACCTCCCATGGAGGCTCTAACTGTCCTGAACAGATTTTTGGGGTTGCAAGAGGAAGGGGAGTCAATGAAAACCATCTTCCTCTTCTGATTGCAGGATCCTCCACTAGATCAAAACCCCTTCCATTTGCATTTTGGATCCAACATATTTTATGCCTTTGATTATCACTTGCTGAGAAACAGCAGCCACAGAGTGCCATTGCTCTCATGTCCTCCTTGTGGACTTCTTTAAGCATCTGGCTGGCCACTGTAGGAAACAGGCCTTAGATATGATCCATCAGGCCTCTGATGTTCTTATTTTCATCTCAAAATTATATCATATCTATATTGTGATCATATCTATAATATGACATAATTCCAGAAAAATTCCACTATGTATGAATAAATCATTAAGCAATGCCCAATTTATGGCACATTTAGGACTGATCCTTTGGTTCTTGATACAAATAAGTATTCTAAGAAGTATTTGCAGTTCTAAGACCATGGATTCCTCACTATTATTAATATTTCTCTTCCTCTTCCTCCACCTCCTTTGATTAAAACCAAAGAATCACTGGATATCTCCCCCCCCCCCTTACCAGAATTTTGATAGCTGACTAAATTAACACTGCCCTGTGATCACCAAATGACTGGTCTTTGTGGGACCAAGCAACTGTGTGATCAAACAGATCATCCGACTCCTTTGACAGGTACTGAGCTGAGTTGCTCATGTGCCTCTCCTGTGTCTGACATCAGCAGCAGGAGGGGTGGAGCAGTTCAGGGAGTTAGTGCATTTACAGTTGTTGCCAGGGAAACAAGAAAAATTGCAGACATGCTGCACCACATATAATGTAATCAGATTTGGACTGGAATCACAGAACATCTGAGCAACATTTTATTGCCATATGCTAAAAAGGAATGAATTTATTCTGGGGTTTTTTATGAATACCTGGATCTGTTTTACATAAAACTTATTAATTATAACTTTTAAGATAGCAACTAAAAAGGGAATGAGATACTCTAATATGCCTGTGTTGATCTAGTCTGCTCTCCTGCTTCCTTCGACAGCCTGGTCTTGCAGATGTTATGTTTCCACTCCAAGAGCTCCTGTTTCACAGTACTTCCATCTTTCTCATTTAGAAAATGGCAGTCAGTGCTGTTTCATCAGGATGATGAGGCAAATCTTTTTAAAGAGGTGCGGACAGTTGTTAGGGGAGAAGTGGACTCTTCCTTGTTCCTCCCATCACTATTATTAAGGATGTGTTCTGTACAGAGAATACAATCGGGGAGAAAACATGCACTCTACTATGTCTTGTTTTGACCCACAGCATGGTGTGGTTACCTAGCCACTTTCTTTCAGCACCATGTGAGGCTTATGTGGGAACTGGGCCCCACCATTTTTATTAAATATGCCCAGGGGGGATGGTAATATGGTATTTTTTTGGGGGGGTGTTCTTGCTTATCTGGGGCTTAACTAAAGTGGGCCTATAATGGTCTTACCAAGATGAGCAAACAGCTCTCGTACCAAGCAGACAATATGACCATTAAAGGTAAAGGTAAAGGTAAAGGGACCCCTGACCATTAGGTCCAGTCATGACCGACTCTGGGGTTCTGGTGCTCATCTCGCTTTATTGGCCGAGGGAGCCGGCGTACAGCTTCCGGGTCATGTGGCCAGAATGACTAAGACACTTCTGGCGAACCAGAGCAGCGCACGGAAGCGCCATTTACCTTCCCGCGGGAGCAGTACCTATTTATCTACTTGCACTGGCATGCTTTCAAACTGCTAGGTTGGCAGTAGCAGGGACTGAGCAACGGGAGCTCACCCCGTCGCGGGGATTCGAATTGCCGACCTTCTGATCGGCAAGTCCTAGGCTCTGTGGTTTAACCCACAGCGCCACCTGTGTCCCGCAATTTGACCGTTACAAGCCTCTTATTCTTCTTTCTGTCTAGCATAGTAGAAATTAGAGGGGGTGTCAAGCATTTGGCAATTGCAATGCAGTGTTTCATCCTATCATTTTGTGGCATGGGAGGTAAGCTGTTGGATGTTGGTTTAGGAAATCTTAGTTCTGTTACAAACTCTTGTGATGATTGGCCCATGAGAAATTTGCTCTCTCTTGTCCAGGAAACCCTCTCACACAGAGGTGTGGGAATGTATTTGCCGAATCACCTGCTCTTGAGATGAAAATTATAAGCAAGTTTAGAATCCAGCAAGTAGATCCTTAATGCCAGTGCCTCAACATTCACTAGGGAAGCTTAAATTGCTTAGTTATAAACAACGAACAATCCTCCAAATGAGTAGCAAATAGGAAATGGAGAATAAAACACGATTCAAAACTTAGGAAGGGATGCTGATTTACATAAAGCTCTCTGAGTTTCAGCTTCCTTATTTTGCACAATGGCAATTAATTTGTTTTTTAATGAATAACCTTACAGAAGATTTATTTTTAAAGGAATTTTTTTCCCAAGGCAAATTTTAAAGTGATTTTTTTTGGCAGGAAATTAGAAGTCAAGTTCTCACCCCCCCAATTGAATTTTGTAAACTTTTATTTTGGTTCTACCTCTTCCTGCTCTACATCTATGAGAATAATCTTAGGCACAAGTGCATAAACCAGACAGAAAGGAAGTAATAACATCAAAATTCTGTGCCTTTCTACTCAGAAGCAGCTGAATGTCTACAGGCCTGAATAAGCATATGTGGCATTGCACTGTAAAAGCTGATGGTGGACACAGCTGAAAACCATCTTTTCAGGGTGACCTAGGAAGTGACCTTATACTGAGTCAGACTATTGTTCCAGCCCACTCAATATTGTCTACACTGACTGGCAGCAGCAGCCCAGGATTTTAGGCAGGGAATATTCCCAGCTTTACCTCAACATGCCAGGGACTGAAGCTGAGAGCGTCTGCCTAGCAAAACAGATGCTCTACCACCAATCTGCGGCTCTGAAAGGGAAGCTTTCGGGAGAAGCTTGGTCCTCTTATTTTCAACCGAACTGATAATACAGTGGTACCTTGGGTTAAGTACTTAATTCGTTCCAGAGGTCTGTTCTTAACCTGAAACTGTTCTTAACCTGAAGCACCACTTTAGCTAATGGGGCCTCCTGCTGCTGCCGCACCGCCGGAGCACGATTTCTGTTCTCAATCTGAAGCACTATTTCTAGGTTAGCGGAGTCTGTAACCTGAAGCGTATGTAACCTGAGGTATCACTGTACAGTAAGGAAATTATTTTTGAAGTCCCCCCCCCACCCTGCACCTGAAAACACCACTAGTGAAATTATGTTTGGCAACCTGAAGCACTTTGTAGTCAATAGAGTGGCAATAAAAATTAGACCCTCGTGAAAGAGCTGAGCCGTGCAGTTCCTCTGAGCAACTTGCCAGAGCCTCGAGGGGTCAGATCCAATGGGGGGGAGTGGGGGTGGGGGTGGAAGAACTGCCACAGCTTTTAGTCCAGGCCCTGCCAGAGGATGGATGCAATTCCACTGCTATCTTTTTTGCTATTTCTTATGAATTTCTTGCTGCCCATGCTCCCCCCCATTCAATTCACCCCATGTTCTTTTGCAGTCTGCTTTCATGGAACATTTAGGAAATTAACAGTAACTGTCAAATCATTCCACAAATAGAAGAATATAAGTTGAGGGGGGAGGGGAAATCTGCTTCATTTTTCTTTTCCTTTTTTTTTTTTTTGTCCTAGGGCAGCGACAAAGAAGTCCTTGGAATTTATTTGGATAGGGTGCTCCAGCAAGTTGGCTTTTGTTATATCAAGAGCACACAATCTTTCATTTGTTTTTGTTTTTTGTATGTCCTCCCAACAAGTTATGTTTTAAATTTTATTTTCTGAGACTTATTCAAAGATCTAAAGAAATACATACTGTCAGGGAACTGCCATCAGAGCAGGGGCTTGAAACAGAGGGGCAGTTGTGTAACAGGGAGCCTCAGAAAATCTTGCGAAGCAGTTCTTCTTCTGGTGAGGAGGAAAGCCCCACCTCCAGTGGCGAAGAGGTGAAAGGACCAGACGATGCTGGTGGGAGCCTCAGCACCACTCCTGGCCAAGCCGGCCAGGAGGGAAGCATGCCCCTTCCGTCGCCCACCCTGCGCCGAAGTCTAAAGCGCAAAGAGGGAAGGGAAAGGCTGGGCGTAACGAGACTTTGATGTTGGGGGAGATCCAATAAACAAGCACTCCCGGATTCTGCTAGCGATTGAGGCAGACATGAACTTTGGGGTTCTGCACTGTAAATAGTTTTGCACCTAAATAAAGCCTGTAAAAGACAGGTCGGAGTCCTGCCTGGTTTGTTGTTGTTGTTTAGTTGTTTAGTCGTGTCCGACTCTTCGTGACCCCATGGACCAGAGTACGCCAGGCACTTCTGTCTTCCACTGCCTCCCGCAGTTTGCTGAAATTTATGCTGGTAGCTTCGAGAACACTATCCAACCATCTTGTCCTCTGTCGTCCCCTTCTCCTTGATCTTTCCCAACATCAGGGTCTTTTCCAGGGAGTCTTCTCTTCTCATGAGGTGGCCAAAGTATTGGAGTCTCAACTTCACGATCTGTCCTTCCAGTGAGCACTCAGAGCTGATTTCCTTAAGAATGGATAGGTTTGTTCTTCTTGCAGTCCATGGGACTCTCAAGAGTCTCCTCCAGCACCATAATTCAAAAGCATCAATTCTTCGGTGATCAGCCTTCTTGATGGTCCAGCTCTCACTTCCATACATCACTACTGGGAAAACCATAGCTTTTACTATACGGACCTTTGTTGGCAAGGTGATGTATCTACTTTTTAATATGCTGCCTAGGTTTGTATTTGCTTTTCTCCCAAGAAGCAGGCGTCTTTTAATTTCATGGCTGCTGTCACCATCTGCAGTGATCATGGAGCCCAAGAAAGTAAAATCTCTCACTGCCTCCATTTCTTCCCCTTCTATTTGCCAGGAGGTGATGGGACCAGTGGCCATGATCTTCGTTTTTTTGATGTTGAGCTTCAGACCATATTTTGCGCTCTCCTCTTTCACCCTCAATAAAAGGTTCTTTAATTCCTCCTCACTTTCTGCCATCAAGGTTGTGTTATCTGCATATCTGAGGTTGTTGATATTTCTTCCTGCAATCTTAATTCCGGCTAGGGATTCATCCAGCCCAGCCTTTTGCATGATGAATTCTGCATATAAGTTAAATAAGCAGGGAGACAATATACAGCCTTGTCGTACTGCTTTCCCAATTTTGAACCAATCAGTTGTTCCATATCCAGTTCTAACTGTAGCTTCTTGTCCCACATAGAGATTTCTCAGGAGACAGATGAGGTGATCAGGCACTCCCATTTCTTTAAGAACTTGCCATAGTTTGCTGTGGTCGACACAGTCAACCACAGTCAACCTGCCTGGTTACTCGTGAGCAACCACCTTTGCCATCTGACACATACCCATTACAAAGTATCTTTTTAAATAATATACAGTGGTACCTCGGTTTACGAACTTAATCTGTTCCGGAAGTACGTTCTTAAACCAAAACTGTTCTTAAACCGAGGCGTGCTTTCCCTAATAAGGCCTCCCGCCGCTGGTGCCCTTCCACTGTTCGGATTCCATTCTTAGACTGAGGTAAAGTTCTCAAACTGGGACACTATTTCCGGTTCGCAGAGTTTGTGAACCAAATCGTTCTTAAACAGGACTGTTCTTAAACCGAGGTACCACTGCACTGAGATAAAACAGCTATGTAATCTAAAAACCAGACAAAGTCAGAAGGAAGAAAATACAAGGAAAAGAGAAATCTAAAGAAGGAGAAAGCAAGAGTAAAGGAAAAGAAAGAAAAAGAAAGAAAGATTGAGTAAAAGAAAAGGACTTCCAGTTCTCTGCAGATACATATGAGCTCTATGCACAAAGATGGAAAAACACTGCCTTTCTTACCTACTATAGAAGAATGGCTGATAAAATTATTGGACTTGGCTGAGATGGCTAAGCTAACACGTTTAATGAGAGGAAAATCATTACTGACATTTTTTAAGGATTGGAAGTTTCTAATGGACTTTTTGTGTGAAAGAGAAAATGAGCTTGTGATATCTGGATTTGAAGATTGAAAAAACACACATAGAAGATGGAATGGTTGGATCTTAAAGAATGAATATCATATGTTCCTCCCAATAAGCTATGCATCCCCCTTGTGTGTCCCCACTTGGGTTGCAAAGTAAAAAAAATTATACTAGGAATCATTACAGTGATCTTGGATAGCATTTGTTTTTTAATAATAAAAAAGATGTGTATACGCCTTAACTTTTTGTCAAAGAAGGGGAGGGGAGAGAAGAGAATGAGTGGGACCCTATGCAAAAAAGATTGTTGATGATTTACACTGAATTTTTATGATACATGTAAAGAAGAAGAAGAAGATAAAGTGGGGGTTGCTTACAGTAATTAAGGAATATAATTGTGAAGTGTGGGTGTGTGTGAGAAAGGAGCTCAGAGGAATTGTAATCTATGGAGATGTCAGCTAATTACTTAATCGCCTGCATTTGTAAATCTTATTATTGGAAAAGAAATTACTGTTGTGGCTACATTACAGATATTTATCTGCTAATAGCCTTGATTAATCAGCGATGCTAATCTGTCATCCTGAAAGCCTATATTAACGACATCAATCTTGCGGAACAATAACCGTTTATATGAAAGAAAACGTTGTCCATTTAAGGTCCAGATGTGCACTAGGGGGCTGAGGAATGTGAGATTCTGGAACCAGTTGGCTGAGCCAAAAAGAGCTGACTTCTTGAAATTAAGTTGTTTGCGCCTGTTAACCCTTTCTCCCAGCACAAAGTGCTACTTAGTTTTGAGCAAAAGGTATTTTATATGCTGCAAAAAATCAGCTCCAGTTCGCAACAATCATAGACTAAATAAAGAGTTGCAGGCTTCATTTATTATCCCAAAAGTATTAAGGACCGTGGATCTGGTAAGCAAAGGTAAGTGTGTGTGTTTTAAACAGAAAACCTGATAAAAGCTAAAGAAAGGTATAATTCTCTTTCTTTAAAAAAGGGGGGGGGGAAGGAAAGAAAAAAGGATTCTGGAACAATGCTATTGATTTTCCCTTTGGCTAAATAAACTTTTCCTTTTGAATCAGTGTTTCTTACAACAAGGGAAAGTGATGAAGTGGAAAAACGGAGACTCTGGTGCTTTAATTTCCTCTCAGTGTTGCAGAGTAAGTTTTACAGGGAAATGAAACTCCAGCAAATAAGCCCAGGTTACAGTTTCAGAGGAAATTTGCTGTGGAGCAGACAGTGGCAAAGTACCCAGAGAAGATCAACATTTCTATTTAGCTGGTGCAAACGAAAAGGGGAAAGAACAAAACAATTACAGCAGAAATGTCTACCTTGCAAGATTTCTATCTGCTCTACAGTTGTACTCTATATGATGTCCAGATGGTCCTTCGTCCAAGGAAATGTTCTCCTTCTTCTAGGATTATCACAAGCTCCTGGCTTACAATAATAGGCAAGATATTTTGTCCTAGAAACAGTAGGCTCCAATGGCGTGGAGTGCACTGCATTTCTATTTAAACTGTAGTTATTGTTTTGACATTTGCATCTAGGCACATAGGCATATATGGAAGTTTAAAACAAATCTTTTTTTCTTTTTTGTGGTGGCAGTTCAAAAGTGGTCATGCTGCTCTCACTGCAGAGGAGCTGTCGAAAAAAGAGCATGATAGGACCTTCACAGTCACCCAGGAGCTGTGTCCCATAATATGTCCTTTCCTTCCCCCATGCCTGGATCTGCAGTACAGTGGAAGAACATAGACTTACCATACAAGAGTCTCCTAGTTTGGTCTCAGAAGAAAGCACCCTTGAGGCAATGCTTTTAACCAGCAAATCAGACCAATGGTCATTCAATCATTTACTGCTGTTGAAAGTGCGTTCCACCACCACACCACCCCTTCAAGGGATGTTCAGTCCCCCCCCCAAATAAATGGGATTGCATACCCTCCAACATTTCTCTGATGAAAATAGGGAGATCCTACGGAAAAGCAGGGCATTCCAAGATCAAATCAAAAACCAGGATGGCTTCTGTAAATCTGGAACTGTTGCTGGAAAATAGGGACACTTTGCAATTGGAGTCAAGGCTAATGGTGATGGAGGGACTGAGGTCAACATCTTGCTAGCTGTGCTTTGAAAGCAGACCTTGGTGGGGAGGGAGGAGCCAATGTACAAACATGTGGAAAGAGAGATAAAGGGGGACACAGAGTTGAGGTTGAAAGGGAAGAAGCCAAGCTCTGTAATCAGTACAGTGCACCAAGTGAGAGCTTGGGAATCAGATATACAAGGGAAGTGTTGCTGATGTATCTCTTGTGTCCTCCTAATTGAGACCTTCATTTTCCAAATACATTTGTTCCAGAACTCTCTGGGCCTAGATAAACAAGGATTTCTACAGAGGGTGGCAGAACAAGGCTGTACATAGGGCTTTTTTAAAAGCCGGAACTCGCTGGAATTCAGTTGTGGCACCTCTCTGGTGGGCGCCATTGCCATTATAAGGGAACAAGGGAGGCATTCAGAGTGAGTTCCGGCACCTCTTTTTCTAGAAAAATAGCACTGGGTGTACAAATGAAAACTGTTCCCAGTCCTTCTTTTTCCTTATGTGACTGACCTCTATTTAAGCAAAGATGATTCCTGGAAGAAATGTGCCACTTTATCTACAGTCAGAAAGAGGCACTGGAAATTTACAGAGAAATGTCATCTTCCGATCACTGTATCATGAACACTGCACTCTCTCCTGATTTACACACACACCACATACCATGTGAAGGCAGTGGGCTTCTGTTTATCTTGAAACTTATTTCTGCTTAAACACACTTGGCAGTTGGCTTTCCTCTGGAACAGAGATTCATCTCTTGCTTCTACTATGGATGATTATTTCCCCTCTGCACCTCATGATGTGTAAACTGTAGCATAGCCTTAAGGAATCAAACCAGCAACAGGAAATCTTACAAAGCCGCCAACTGAGAGCAAGCGCTGAGCCAAAATAATAACAACAACATTGCTGCATTTAAAGAACCTGTGGGGATGGTTCCAGTGGCTGGCCATAGCACTTGAAGATTATTAAATGGCGGCAGTTTCCATTTTCCAAACAAAGCATGTGAGTGTGTTAGATTTCCTCATCTGGTTATGGGCTTCAAGGTTTGACTGGTGGCATAATTAGGCTTTGGTCTACTAACTGCAAATAGTGTAGGTCAAGAGATATTTCTGTTATGGAAAAACACAGTTGCGCTCTAGTCAGAGGCCTATGCAGACAAGGTTGGTCCAAGGCATTTTCCTGCTTGAGGAAAAGGAAGAGATGGCATCTCCTCCTAAGCTGTTCACAGTAGCTGAACACACCAGCAGCCAAATCTTACTTCAGCACTGGCAGTCGGTCGGTGCCCTCCAATGCACCTGAGGTCATTAGGTTAACTTCAGGGGCACAGGGCAGGCAATACAGCACACACAGCAATGTATCCCAACCATAGGTGTCAACTCCCTGCCCAAGCACCCACAAAATTCCCCATGAAGTGGGCACCCACAAATTTCAGTGCCATGGCCATGGCACCCACAGCCCTGGGCACCCACAGTCACAGGCCAAGCTGACACTCCTGATCCTAACATTGTTCTACTATTCCCTGCTCCTTTGCTTCTGCTGCCTGAGGCAATTGCTTCACTCCACCTAGTGGTAGGGCTGGCATACAGATAAACAGGATGGATTTACATCAATATTGATATCTATATCTATTCTAAGCTACCCCAAGTTTGGAAAACACAGTGTGTTAGATAATGCAAAACAAAAATACCAACCAGAGCATAATAGTGGCTTTGATCTTGGGGGCATTTTCAAATGGAAAAATAAATATCAGAAATCATAAAATTATAGAGTTGGAAGGAACTCTTAGGGTCATCTAGTCCAACCCCCTGCAATGCAGGAATATGCAGCTGTCCCATACGGGGATCAAACCTGCAATCTTGTCATCAGCACTATGCTGTAACCAACTGAGCTACACCAATGGAGCCTCTGTTTCAACTTACGGTTGTAGAAAACTGTTTTCTTAGAAACACCCTCCCCTCAGCCCATAAAATATAGACACACTCCTAAGCTAAGCTTAATTAAGTACCTGGAGCTCTAATTGTGGAATGCACTGAAGCTGTTTTACATATTACCTATTTAAAGTGAAGCAAACAGTGTGGGGTGGAGAGAAAAACAATATAGAAATTTCACTCTTTTTGACACAAATGACTGATATTGTGGAAACCCTCTTGGTGGCTGGCTTTCCAGCGGAGGAAAGATGCACAGTAAAAACTCCAGGGAGATCATTTCTATTTTTTAATTTATTTTAAGAAGCCTTTAGTTTGGACTGTAAAGTTGAATTCTCCAACTTCAGCCATGCCTTGTATAGTTACTGTATAATTTTGGCAGATGTAACTAGGTAAGTCGGGTCAGGGAGGGTCAGTCTGGGTCAATATGAAATGACAGCTTTCCAAAGAAAACCCATAGGCCCTGCAAGGTGAGATGATAGTGTGAGGTGGCCATCTCAGCTCTGAGTCAGACCTGAAACATGCCCAGGAGGCTGCTGAAGCCAATGTCCTAACAAGAGTTTCAGTCTTCAGACAAGAAATGAAACCACAGCCCTGTTCACTGAAAGTCTCCACAAAGTCTGCTTCACTACTGTAAGCAGGATTTTATTTTTACCACCGCATTGGCCAAACTCTCGTTGGGATCATTATTACAACTGGTAAAGTCCAAAGTCAAAACAAAACCAAAACAAAAATGCCCTGTCATGAATAATTTTCTCTCCATTTTGATTCAGTCACAATCTTCCCAGGTGTGTTATGAGTATTTTAAAAGGAAGTCAGTTTCCTGATGGGCAAAGAGATCTTATAGCAGATAGGGATAGGGAGGAGAGAGATTTAGGGTGGTGTTCAATTACACTTCACTCAGAGTAGACCTCTTGAAATTAATGGACCCAACTTAGTAATGTTCATTAATTTCAACGAGTCTATTCTAAGTAACACTTAGCTGAATACCACCCTTAGTTCCCATTCTAATGTGAGGCTACTTAATTTGCACTTCTTTAGAAAAAAATATTGAAAATTTGCAATGTGAAATACAGTAAGAATCAAACTAGTATACAGAACAAGAATAATAGAAAGCCAAAAAAATAAAAAAGCAAGAGAGAAAAGAGAAGAGAGAAAGACAAAGACAATGAAAGAGAGAAAATATGGTATATCATTTCCCAGAATGCTTTTAGAACCTTACAGGTCCACCACATACGATAGAAGGTGCCTCCCTTTTGCTTACATTGCGTGGACAGGCGGAGTCCCTAGATCCCGAGTGGTTCCCCCCCCCCCGTCATGTGGAATAACGACTCTAGACAACGTGCTATGGGATTAAATTGGCCACAACTTTATTAAATTTCAAATGTGGGTAGACCTTGGCTCAGGCATTGGGCGTTCTCCCTCCCCAGTCCCCAGCCGGGGACCTAGGGAGCTTCAGGGTTATCCAGTGTGTGTGGGGGGGATGGGCTGGCTCTGGAGAACATATGTTCAAGCAGAGACAGCCGCCCCTGTTACGCCGCCGCCGCAGGGGAGAGCAATGACGACCTTTCGGCATACGGTCAAAGCCTCCCTTCAGAAACCCCCTTTAACGGGGAACCCTGGTATCGCCGCTGCAAAGAGGAAGATGGACTAAAGGATTCTGCCCAAGGCCTGATACCGCCAAAGTTGTGACGTTTTGCTACGGGAAAGGCGAAACCTGCCAATGCAGGGAAATTCCTTTCCGGCCCTTTAACAGCGACCTTATCGTAGCAGCGCCCGCATACCTGTGGAGAAAGGTTAACCTGCAAAACCTATGAAGAAAAGTTAACCTGCAAAAGAAGACATTAACTGAGGGTGGGTAGGGTGGGAGAAGCTCTGGAGCCAAGTGAGGATTACCAGGTAAGATCCTCCCTCTATTGTGTGGGCAGGTAATCCCTCCCCCTACCTGGCCTGGTTTCCCTGGCAACGCTTCCCCCAGGTGGGATTGGACAACTCACTGAGGTAGGCGGGGACCTCCAGGTATCCCACCTGAGGGAAGGCAAAGCCTATGCTGATGGGGCCACTCCAGATCCAGGGCTGCACGCGTCCACGCAAAGGGCGCCCCCCGTTTTAAGCGGGGAGCGGTCATTGCGTGGACAGGCGGAGTCCCCAGATCCCGAGTGGCCCCCCCCGTCATGTGGAATAACGACTCTAGACAACGTGCTATGGGATTAAATTGGCCACAACTTTATTAAATTTCAAATGTGGGTAGACCTTGGCTCAGGCATTGGGCGTTCTCCCTCCCCAGTCCCCAGCCGGGGACCTAGGGAGCTTCAGGGTTATCCAGTGTGTGTGGGGGGGATGGGCTGGCTCTGGAGAACATATGTTCAAGCAGAGACAGCCGCCCCCGTTACGCCGCCGCCGCCGCAGGGGAGAGCAATGACGACCTTTCGGCGTACGGTCAAAGCCTCCCTTCAGAAACCCCCTTTAACGGGGAACCCTGGTATCGCCGCCGCAAAGAGGAAGATGGACTAAAGGATTCCGCCCAAGGCCTGATACCGCCACCCGAGACCGCAAAGATCTCTGAAAATCCCCTTTGCCATCCTCCAACCAGTCAATCAGGCCATGCCTGATGTCGCTCAGCCAACGCTCATTACCACGGTCCGATAGGTGCACGCCATCAGGCCGAAATAGCTCCTTCATGTAGACTTTAATGTTGGGGTGTTTCGCGACCCGACCTCCCAGGCGAGTGGTTGCAGAGCGCAATGCCCTATTGATTTTTTCAACGGTGTAATTAAGTCTAGTGGGTTTGATGTTGCCACGCCAATGCAAGCGTGGCAGAAGTTCGGACCAGAAAATCGTGATGTTGGGGTGAGCGGCATGTATGCTTTCCAGGTCCGCGATCGCTGTTTTGATGAGAATTATGCTTTTTTGCACGACCAAGTCATTTTCGCCAAGGTGGAGCACGACCGCGTTTGGCGGGTGGCGGAACGCAAGTTCGTGACGCAACCGAGGGAGCAGGGCATCCCATCGCATTCCACGTTGACCGAACCAGGGGCCCCCGTGCCACCACCCAACACCCCGGGGCATCAGGGCCCACCTAGGGAAAAGGATCCCCTTTAAAAAGGGTATCCTGAAATCCATTACCCCCCCCCCCCCGCTATCCCTTGGGAACCCTGTCACGGGGGGGGGGGGAGGCCAAAGGCCCCAGGCTTACCTTTTGGAGCGAGGAAGTCCAGCCCCCCGTTTTAAGCGGGGAGCGGTCATTTCCAGCAGATATTTGCACTTGTCTTACACATTTTTGCAAGCTTACTAGGAGTCAAACACCACCGGTACATCATTTTCATATAATTTTCTTTCAGCGTACAACATGCTGAGATTTTCACCACTGCCCAAGCCTCTCTTACCTGGATTGAGCAGCAGTGCCTGTCAACAACAATGGCAGATTCTGGTGAGTTCTTGTGAGATCTCACTGAGCTCTTGCAAGATCTTAAAGAACGCATGAGATCTTGTGACCCTGGGCAGGCCGGGTCTTCCTGTTATATACCTGCTTGGATTGATAAGGCATATGACCCTCACCTGAATCTCATTTAACTCTTTGTGGGGCAGTTAGCATCAGACGTCATGTGCATGGAGGTTGCCAAATCCATTAACCAACTAGGGTTACTGTTAATAGCACCAGTTTTCCTATACAGTGGTACCTCGGGTTACATACGCTTCAGGTTACAGACTCCGCTAACCCAGAAATATTACCTCGGGTTAAGAACTTTGCTTCAGGATGAGAACAAAAACCGTGCTCTGGCGGCACGGCAGCAGCAGGAGGCCCCATTAGCTAAAGTGGTGCTTCAGGCTAAGAACAGTTTCAGGTTAAGAACGGACCTCCGGAATGAATTAAGTACTTAACCCAAGGTACCACTGTAACTTGATATTGCTGGATAGTTCTGATGAACTGCAAAATCATTTTTAGTTTGCTTTCTATTGCCACCCTGGAACTTTTCTTTATTAGTGCCACTTTGTTTTGTATGATTCCTTGCAAATGAAGGAAAACAACTTTTCTCCTTGTATGTGGAGATAATATGATTTTGGTTTTGTTGTTTAGTCGTTTAGTCGTGTCCAACTCTTTGTGACCCCATGGACCAGAGCACGCCAGGCATTTCTGTCCTCCAGTGCCTCCCACAGTTTGATCAAACTCATGCTGGTAGCTTCAAGAACACCATCCAACCATCTCATCCTCTGTCGTCCCCTTCTCCTTGTGCCCTCCATCTTTCCCAACATCAGGGTCTTTTCCAGGGAGTCTTCTCTTCTCATGAGGTGGCCAAAGTATTGGAGCCTCAGCTTCACGATCTGAGCACTCAGGGCTGATTTCCTTAAGAATGGATACGTTTGTTCTTCTTGCAGTCCATGGGACTCTCAAGAGTCTCCTCCAGCACCATAATTCAAAAGCATCAATTCTTCGGTGATCAGCCTTCCTTATGGTCCAGCTCTCACTTCCATGCATCACTACTGGGAAAACCATAGCTTTTACTATACGGACCTTTGTTGGCAAGGTGATGTCTCTGCTTTTTAAGATGCTGTCTAGGTTTGTCATTGCTTTTCTCCCAAGATGATTTTGGTTACTGAAAACAAACAAGAAAACTGTACAGAAAAAAGATTGGGTGCAGGCCTGGCCAGGACATAGGCGTGACACACCTCTGACAAAGGTGACCTGTGTGCTTGCTTAACAGCTGTTGGGAACTTCAAGGTCCCTGCTCTCCCTTCTTATGGTCTTTATATTGGACCTGGAGACTCCAATAGAGAACATTCCATGTCAAGAAGGAGGGCAAGTGGGCCCCTTATCAAATGACAAGGCAGGAGCTACACGGAGCCTCGCTCTTTCCAGACCTGCTCTCTTTTGGCCTGTATGTTGGAGCTTTATAATCTAGGAAGACTTTGCAAGGAGGGTGGATCCTCAGGATTTTTGTACTGGGTCACCCCAAATACTCCATCAAATCACATAGCATGTCCATGGCTACAGCCTGCATATATTTTTTCTTGTTTTCCTCCTCTAAAAACTAGGTGTGTCTTATGGTCAGGTGTGTCTTATGGATAATATAAGGCCCTTTATCATGTTTATATCACATACACCCTTCCATATATCCACACAAAGAGAGGTAGATCCTTCATCTCCCACCTGGGAGCCTACTTCTTCTCCCAATCTCTTACCCTGGGTGACCCTTCCTACCCTGCCTTTCCTGTAGGGGCCTCCCTCCTCCAACTATCCCCTTCTCAGCCCAAGGTAAAGGACTTCTTCCCACCCCTCAAGTTTTTTTAAAAATAAATGTTTCCAGGTTAATTTGACCTTTTCAAAACAGTATGTGAATCAAAACACAGCTATCCTTCAGAATTTTGCAATGCAGTTCTCAAGTGCACATTTTAGGGAAATTGAGCATTAAAAATAAAAAGCCTCAGTTTGTATAAACTGAATCTAAGCCAGAAAAACGTAGTTGAGATTCTTCCAATTTTTATTTAAAAATTCCCACTTAAACATTATATTTCTGTCTTTCTATCATTCTGTCTGACATCTATCCATCTTTCCATCTATCTGTCTATCATCATCTATCTACCTATCCTTCTGTGACATCCATTTATTATAGTGTTACCTGACTTCTATAACACTTTATCAGAATATTGTATCATTTGAGTAATATTAGTCTTGTGCTTAGTCTCTTGCCATCTTCTCATATTACGTAATATCTAAAGTTGAAACTTACTCTGTGGTGGAGGTTGTAAGTGTGTTGTAAAGAGCCCACCAAGAAAGAGAGAGCCTGCAATAGTAAATAGAAAAAAGAAGCACCAGGAACAGAGATCTGGGAGTGTTGGTTGAAAGAAATATAACGGAACACGTCTTACAGATACAACTCCATGCCCTTTAAAGTGGTTTTGGTGAAGGCATATGTTGAAAGACATATAGCTATCAGTCCAAGCCCTTGGTTTTACTAATGTCATTAGACATAGCGTGAGAGAAATAAGATCAGCAAGGATCAGATAGAAAAAGGAGGAGGAGGAGACATTTCATTAACAAAATAAGAAGCCAAAGCAAATGGAGAAAGAGCAGAAGTTAATAGGAGAGGGATAGAGTAGGGCATTAAAGGGAAGGAGAATAATAAAAAGAATATATATAGAGAGAGAGAAACGATAGCAGAAGATAACATAAATGTAATGGGATTTCTTATTATCTCCACTATAGGCTGAGATGGTCTTTATTCTAAAATGCACCCAATGACTTCAGAATCCAACCATGATATGCTCCTGCAGGCACGAACCACCTATAAACAGTACATTGTGGGGAACCACTCACTTTGTTCAGCTTGAATAGTGCCTTCATGGCTGCTCTTGCCATGACTGTCATAACAGCAGGACAAGGGCTTCATCTGAACCCAGATTTAGGCTGACAGCCAGTGCTTCATCCACATGTTTTTCAATTAAAGGTGGAGTGATAATTCATACGAAGGGTGCTCCACTCTCTGAGTACTGCAAAGGTGTCATGGGCTTTGAAGACACTCAAACTCAGGACAAAAGGGAGAAACGTGCTAAGAGGAAGGCATGCTTGGCAAATTCACACCGTGATCAACTCCCACCCGGAAACCTATGTCCCCACTGTGGAAGGACGTGTGGATCCAGAATTGGCCTCCACAGTCACTTACGGACTCATTGTTAAAACTGTATTTATGGAAGACAATCTTACTCGGCTACGAGTGATCGCCAAAGATGAAGACAGCTGCTTGAATTACTGTGCATAGAATTGGGAGGTGGGCATAGTTTGCAGGAAGCTACCTCAGTTTTGCTTGCTCCCAGATTCTCTTTGTTGTCTGCTACCCTTCCCAAAAGGTAAAAGTACTCACCTTGAGGAAGGGAATCAATGCAACAGGTGGCAGAGGACCAAGGGGGGGGGGGAGGAAGGGGGGGAAAGTTCTCTCACTTGGATTGGAAAGGACTGGCCTCAGGGTCAGAGATGTGTCTTCTAGGTAGGCTTGTCCAAGTACACATCTCACTTAGAATTAATCAGTGGAGACCACCCAATCTTATGTTAACCTCAGCACAAGGACTCCAAAATAGAAACCATGCACCGACAGTCACCAGTTCCTGTTACATTTAGAAATTGTTACTTTGTGATGTGACACCACTGTGTTGTGTTTTCCCTACCTGTGCACCACCTCGCTGACTGCTGCTGGATAGAAAATACACAATGTAATGACATCACATATTGGGTTAAGTATTATTACTCATAATGAGAAATCGGGGGGAGGGGGAGGGGACTTGGTGGTGCCATTTTTGTATGATGTCTTCATGTCCAGTGTAACATGTAACTCCCCTGAACAGTAGAAGAAATTTCCTCTCATCCTGAGATGGGTGTATGTCAAATGGGTAGGCAGATGTATCCATCACACCTTTCTTTTGCCCAATATTACTAGCACATGGGCAGCAAACTCTTGTTATGAGTTGCTTATCAGATTTTCTATGAGTAAGCCTTTAAGTGTGGGTTGCCCTGAGGCAATACCTGGACTTGACAAAGGAGTGTTGATATCCTATGTTTGTCTGGTGATGTGTCTCCAGGGGAGCTGAGAAGACAGGGTAATGGTAAGAGGAGATGAGTCAGCCAGATTTCCCTCATCTTACCCAGAGGGAGAGGGTAAGGTGTCTGTGTATGAGAAGAACAATAGATTGCAGTTTGAGACAGAGCGTTGCCTCAAGTAAATTCTGCTTAGAGTCAACTCATTGAAATTAACGGACATGACAAAATGAGCAACCCAAGGACTAGGAAAAGCACAGAGAGCTGATTTTAGGCTCTGTAAGGTTGTGTGTACTCTATACCTTTAAAGCATATCTGAAGCACATTATTTCCTTTAAAGAATTCTGAGCACTGTACTTAAAAGTTGCAGAGAATTGTAATGCCCAGATTTCTCTAAGGGGGAAAATGTGCTCCCAATCGGCTTTAAAGGTATATGGTGTCTAAGATAACAATATTTTGGGAATGCTAGATCCCTCCCTGAATATATTGTGAGGACCAGGGGTTTCCCTCTCTGCTAGGGTGTCAAAGATGTGCCTCCAACTTTGCTCAAGCTACATTTTTTTTTATAAATAAACACAAATATTACAAAACACCAATAAGCAACATTCCAAAGGAAACCAAACCTGGGTAAAAGTTGCACCCTTTTAACTTCTCACCATTCAGAGAAGGGGAATGAGCATAACAACATTTTAGTTATTATTTCGCAGTCTTTGAGGCTTCCTGGCGACATTCATTAAACACAATTCTTCTCTACACTAATCCTCCATATTTATTAGTAAAAAGAATAAGAAGGAGGAAACATAGGTCATAGCAAGGTTACATGAATAGGCAATTAGTGGAGAAAAAAATCACGAGCAATAAGGTATATATGTTTGGATAAAGACTCCCCCCTTTTTAAGTTTTACATCTAAAGATTTTTTCTCCAATGGACAGAGACAGTTTATCATTCACCATATTTTCATTCTTCATTTGCGGCATTATAAATATGGGATCAATAATGGTGGCACTGGGAGGCAGACAAATGAGAACAATCCAAATTTAATGGGAGACCCTGAGCGGCATCTTTTTATTTACAAGCTGCATGTCCAGGCCACATTAAAATCAGCAAGATACAATCTCTCTCTGTTTACAGTCTACAGGTTATTATCTAGTTTTCAAACTATTCCATTTGGAATGGCTAAGCCTTTTTACAATGACACACCATTAATTGGCCATTGGGATTCTAATGATGTTTGGGGGAAGAAAGAGTCAATAAAAATCCTTTACATTTGACCCCTTCCCCCTAGAACATAATTCATTTCATTGCAAACATAAATATAATTACATGTTTGGTTTCAAAGTTAAATTCTTAGGTAAACTGTTCCGCCTTAGATCTTAGGATTTTGCATTTCTTCCTCCCCGACAAAGGTGCCAATTCTAGTTGGCTGCCTACAACATCACCATTTCCATAGGGCCATTAGTGTAGGTAAGAAATGTTTCATTTTCTTGCATCCATTGCTTGGTAGCTCTAATCCTCCTGGACAGTGAGGAATAACGGCTTGCTTTACACTGTCAATTTCTTTTACTTCTTACATTGGCACTTGTCAATATTCCTTACCATATGTGTTGGCTAAAATATTCCAGTGTACATAATTACTCCAGACATTTGCCACCATTTGACTGCAGCATGCATACTACTTGTTCACAAATAGCAATTTTTGTCAGTTCAGTAAAGCCAATGCATTGGCTTCATGCACTTTTTTTTTATGAACATGGCTGTCTTACATTTCCCTCTGTGACCACAGACTGGGTCATCTGTTTATGGCAAGCTGAGGAGGAAAGAGGAACTTGACTTGGCAACTGAAATACCAGCTGACACCTCCCTAAGAATCAGGTCTTGCCTTGTCCCTGGTGTTGTGAGTTGGGCAACTAACCTTGCCTCTGTTCATATTCCATATTGATTCTCCTCTTTCAAAAGCAATGGGGCTTTTCAACATCTTACATACTTTGGAAGCCAGACTGGAAAACCAATTAGTCATCAGTCTATAGCTCCCTTATAGCAACATCCAATTCAATACAGTATAGGGGAGGTTTGTACAATCATAAATGTTCACAGATTGGCAGGTTGTCATTATATATAAATACATTGGATAACACATGCATATTCTGCTAGAATTCAAAATGCATATTCCACATAATAGTCAGTTTTAGAAAGTGGGGGGGGGCATGCACTTTGGTTTTCTGGAGAATTTATTTTAATCTGCAGTTGTGTTCCTTGAAATTATGCCCCAGACGACCACATTGTATCTGAACTTTCTTACTTTGATGGTCTTAACAGCCAGCTAATTGGAAACATTTTTCATGGAAGCCTTCTCCTGCCAAACTTTATTTTGAATGGCAGATGTTAAAATCAAGTGCACCCAAGTGGGGCATTGAATGTATGAAGTTTGAACTCTTGTCATTTAATTTTAGCTGCCAAAATTCTGATCGTACATCAAGGGCTGATTAAGAGACTATATTCATGGGAAATTCGCTTGTAATTCTGGCATGCACGGTAGTATATATTGACTCCCGACTATTCAAAGCTTGTATTTTCTTAACACACTGGGTTGGATCTAGGCTTGGTTCTGCATAGCACACACCCAATGAAATCAATGGGAATTAAGGTAATCAAGATGCCCCAGTACGTCAGGGATAGTCCTACAGATGTTGGACTACAATTCCCATCATCCCTGACCATTGGCCATAGTGGCTTGACTGATGGGAGTGTAGCTCAGCAACATCTGGGGGCACCACATTGAGTATTTTCTTCTAAATTTTTAAAAGCCAAGTGTGATATCTAGTTGCTGTATAGATTACTCAGTGTTTTAGCTATATTTAACCTTGGACTCTTACAACACATTTGGGGAAGAGGAGGAGAATATTACCTATTCATATTCTTACATATATTTTTTTTACTATTCATATTCATGTGGTCACATGCAGAAACATTTTGAAAGTAATCAATAGACAAATCTCAAGACTTTCCTCGTGCCAGATAACAGCCTTCTTTGTTTCTGTAAATTTATCCCTCTCAAAGAAGCTCTTATGGGATCAAGAGTGTGGTAACTTTTCCAGATGAGAGTTAATATGTTTTCCTGCTTTATAGCCTTGTCAATATTTTAATTTTATTTTGTTTAATTTTTAGTTGATGTTCAATGAGAGATAAATGTAAATGTGCTTTTTATAAGAAATTGGGGCACGTTTACATTTGGTATGCTGTAGCATCTAGAGGGGCAGCCACCAAAAATAATGAATGAACTTTTTGATTCTTAAGGTGCCAGAAGACTCTTTGTTGTATATATTACAAGTTGATTTAATGTGTTTTATAACTTGTTTATTTGTGAATTATAGATTTCTCCCAATGAAGGGACAACTAGGGCCCAAAACACAGTGAACTCTTTGAGCTGATCTACTGACTTATTGTGAATTTTGGATACATTTGTATCTGTAGCTACTTGTGGAGTGTGCTTCTGCTGGACTCACAATAGAAATTTCCATCTTGCTGAATGATGACAGCCCTTATTCCCCATAACAAAATTACATTAAAACAATCTTAAATAGCAATCTTAGACAAAGCTGATATGAATTTGCCCATTAGTTGTACTTCTTTGTAGCTTTTCAGCCATGTAGGCTGCAATAATATATCCAGATTGCTGAGAATAAGCCCCATACATCTTTTGAGAAATGTATGGGGTTGCACTGGTCAAATGCAATCCTATACAGAAGACCTACCTGCTGCAGGGCTATATCAGGAAAGAGGAACCTGTGGCCCTCCAGAAGTTGTAGGACTCCAATTCCCATCAGCTCCAATGTTTAGGCTATGGGCTGATAGCTAACATGGCACCAACCAGATGTTGTGAATTACACCTCTTACCCACCCCTAGCAAACATGACTAGTCTTCAAGGAAAATGTGAATTGTAGTCTGCAACATCTGGAGGACAATATGTTAGCTAGCTATGCCTGCTTTTTTGGACCAGCAGCAGTGACCAAGTTGCTCTTGGTTATTCCTGCATGGGGCCGTTAACCAACTTGCTTCTGGCAGGATCCTGTGCCCACGCCAGCGCTTAGACAGGCAAGTATGCAAAAGATGGTGGTGTTTGTAGCATGGAGCTGCTGCAAAAAGAGAGATTGCCCCTTCTATATGAACTGAATCAGACCCTGCAACCATCATAAAATACTCTTCTTCGTGTGCCTCTTCCACGAGAGGACAGGCTTTTTCTGCGGTGGATCCCCACTTGTGGAATTTGAAAAGCAGTCTATAAATACTTAAAGAACAGGACTGTGTTGGAGCGAGTTGTTTTAAGGCAGTGAGTGCCAGGTGTGATAGCAAGAGCCAGACCCTGTGACCAATAGGACTCTGCAGGACTGGGGCATTCCTAAGTTTGTTCTGAAGAGGCAAGGTGAGGCCACACAGGTGAGGCCAATTGGTAACTCACAGCACCTGGTGGCAACAGCTGGGAAGGGATATAAGGTCAGCATTTTCCCTTCGGCTCTTTGCCACAGCAACACATTCCCTGCTTTGCTGTGTTTGGTTCCTTGACTCCTTGCTTCTTGATCCTCGGACCCTTGACTTTGTAACTCCTTGCTTCCTGACCCTTGGCTTCTTGACTCCTGGCTCTCTGACCATCAGACTCTTGGCTTCCTGACTCCTGGTTTCTGGATTCCCATTCCTGCTCCCACCCTGCCATTTTGCCCCGGTCCTGACGTCCCCAGCCAGGACTTTGATCGCTCGTGAACCGGACCATGACAGTGACTGGTTTTAAAACTGATCCTGCAAATGTTCTATGACTCCAGTTCCCATTAGCTCCAACTAGCATCACCAATGGTCAGGGATGATGGGAGTTGCAGTCCAGCAAACATCTAGAGCAGCCTTTCTCAACCTGTGGATCCCCAGATGTTGAACTACAACTCTCATCACCCCTAGCTAGCAAGGCCAGAGCTCAGGGATGATGGGAGTTGTAGTCCAACAACATCTGGGGACCCACAGGTTGTGAGCCTAGAGTGTCATAGGCTCCCCAAGTCCTGTTTTAAGAGGAATGTCTTCCCGTGCTACTTTTCTAGAAAAAGAGTTGAGGAACTAGTCATAAAACACCTCCCTTGTTCTCTTAGAATGGCAATGGCGCCCACTGAGTTCCGGTGAGTTCCAGCTGAAAAAAATCCCTGATGTCTTCATGTTTGTCCTGGCTTAACCAATTTTTCCCAGGCCACATGTTCAACTTTATTTGTTTCCATGACTCCGGGGGATTTGAGGGAATTTTTTTATAATGAAAAATTGGTGGAGTAGGATCTAAAACTTGGAGATACTATGGTTAGGGGATACTATCGCTGCTGCTTAGTGCTCAGGATGTTGTGCCACTTCTGAAGCACTAAAGCCTACTTCTAAACACTTCAATAGTTCTTTTCAGCCAGCCATCTTCAGACCTGTTCACCTAGAATACTTTCATTGACTGAAAGTCAATGACAATAATCTGAAATAAGTGGTCTGAGATATGATACATTTCTGAGATTGGAACCATTAGACAAGATTTAACCTGCTAAAATAGAAGCACGAGGCAGGGACTGATGCAACCTATTAACCATATGGTGCTGTTGACAAACTTCCTGCTTGCATGGTATGCTTAGTTTTGCAAAAAGAGACGAATTTGCTAAGCACCTAGCATTGCTTGTGACATGCTTATGCACACAATTTAGTGCCCGAGCCCTACTGATTATGGAACGAAGGTGCACCTATATTTGTCAACAAGGCTGGTGCTGCAATCCTGAAAACACTTACTGGTAGCAAGTGTCCTACTGAAATCAAAGCAGAGCTTAATTCAGAATAAACATGGCTGGGGTCGCACTGTAAACCCAAGCTTACCTCACTGCTAGATCAAGTTGCATATATGTCACTGGGGTGCAGATCTGTATTTGTTCATTCTGTTACAAAATAATTACTGGATAAATTAAGCTTCAGTGTTACCAGAAGTTTTTGAGAAAACACTTTAAGCCAGCATTGCAGATCATACTGAGCTGCTGAAAGGTGCAGCTGAAAGGTGGTGTTGAAATGCCCCTGAAGCATTAGGAGAAACAGCCCCAAAGATGTTTAATAGATAAAGCACAGGGATAAAATTCTATTCCCAGCATTAGCAGTCACATGCTGTGTGACCACGGGCAAATCGTGGTGCCTCAGTTTATTCAAATGTTAAAACGGTTGTAATTAATATTCAGCATAATTAGTCTTTAAGTGCTTTGAGAATTTGGATGAGAAGTGTTATAC
This sequence comes from Podarcis muralis, assembly GCF_964188315.1. Classification (NCBI taxonomy): domain Eukaryota; kingdom Metazoa; phylum Chordata; class Lepidosauria; order Squamata; family Lacertidae; genus Podarcis; species Podarcis muralis. The sequence continues at coordinate 72,198,322 of NC_135658.1, read as the reverse complement.
AAAAGCAAAGTATTTTTACTTCAGCCTTTTAAAGAGTGAATCCCTTGCCACACATTTTCCAAAAGTCTACATTCCTTACTAGAGCAAAAAGACTAATTCCAATGAATAATTGATCTGAAGAATTTGCCTTGTTTTCTCTTTGCAAATTGTTCTCAAACATCCAGCAATATCCTAGGACTTGTTAGTGAACAGGATTTTCTTCATGTATTTCTTCACTGGTTGTCCTACAACAACTGCAGAAAATGTTTGTCCACTTATGAATCAATAGCATACCTGATTAACCAATGAACTGTGAGTCTCAAGCAAGCACATTAAATATGATGCTCAGAATTCTTCTACTGGGTTCATTTTCCTGAGGTGTAAATGTAGCTCAATAGAGCAGTTGCTGCAGAATTTCTTGTGGTGGATTGACCCTGGCTTCTTCCAGCCCTCACTAGTTGTCTGTTGTCATTGCATCAGAGCCAGCTGTGAAGAGTATTGATTGGCTGGAGATTGTACATTGAGAATGCTGATAGTTTGACCAAAAAATATCCATGTATTTTTGTGTGCACTGAAAGTGCGTTGCACTGCAAGATCTAGAGAAATGCACAATGGGCCTGGGAGATGCATTCTAATGCACAAGGAAGGCTGGAAGCATTGGGTCTGGTCAGTTCTCTACAAAAAGTGGACCTCCCCCTGATAAAGGACGATCACAAATCCCATGTAGAGTTGCCACACATTCCTAGAAAAATGGGATCGCCCCATTTTTGGACAACAGTGTCCACTTCAAACAAGATGCCTTGATGTCATGAGAGTGTATATATATATATATATATATATATATAGAGAGAGAGAGAGAGAGAGAGAGAGGTACCTCGGGTTAAGTACTTAATTCGTTCTGGAGGTCCGTTCTTAACCTGAAACTGTTCTTAACCTGAAGCACCACTTTAGCTAATGGGGCCTCCTGCTGCCGCTGCGCTGCCAAAGCACAATTTCTGTTCTCATCCTGAAGCAAAGTTCTAAACCCGAGGTACTATTTCTGGGTTAGCGGAGTCTGTAACCTGAAGCGTATGTAACCTGAAGAGTATGTAACCCGAGGTACCACTGTACTTTGCTAATATTTACAATGGCTATTAACACAATACATATTTCAGAAGAGCAAAGACTTACTTCAGAGACCCATTCAAATTCTTCCCAAGAAACCAGAGGTCTTCTTGGAGACTCCAGTAAATGTTGAGTCAAAGCTATAAATGGCTAAGTCATTGCGCAATGCACTGCAAGTGATATGAACGGACACTTCTTTCTGAACTAAGCCATCACCATCTGTTCTCACCCTCTAATTACAAATGCAAAATGAACATAATTAAATATTGGCACCATGCAAAAATAAGCTAGAAGTTATTGCAATGCATGTGCGTGTTCTTTATTAAAAAGAACAAGCATCTGTTTTGTTTTCTTATGTTTTGAGACGCAGATGGAGGGAAATTGCTTTTTTTCCCTGACATAAAGGATAGGTTTCTGTTACTAAACAGGAACTCAATACATAAGGGGTTACACTTTACAAGAGTTGGCACATGGGACTATTTTTGCAAATACAAAAGTGAGGGCTGAATTCTCTCCTCTCCTAGCACAACACGGGAATAATTTAAGTGAAAAAAATCGGTAATACCCTGTAGACAATAATTACAAATTAATATAACCTGCTTATCCAATACAGAATTGAGACCTGCACCCTTGTTCGGCTGCAGGCCAGCTGATACTATTTATATTGCTATGGGTTACTTTATGCTGTTAGAAGGCTTTTGTGATGCTACCATTTGGGTCCCTTGTTCTCTTCACAATTCTATGGAGCTCAGGCAAGAGGATTATTTGAAAGCAGGGATGGCAAACCTGTGCCCAACCCAGATGTTGTTAGACTACAACTCCATCATCCCTGACTGTTGGCCATGTGGACTGGGGCTGTTGATAATTGGCGCTGATGAGAACTGGAGCCCAACAATGTCTGAAAGATTTTCCAATTCTATCTAAATAATGTTGAGCTGGGGCACCATTGCTAGCTTACTGCTTTTACACACTGAGTTGCGATTATAAACAATTAACTGGAAGTATAGCTATGCATGTACAGTGGTGCCTCGCAAGACGAAATTAATCTGTTCCGCGAGTCTCTTCGTCTTGCGGTTTTTTCGTCTTGCGAAGCACGGCTATTAGCGGCTTAGCGGCTATTAACGGCTTAGCGGCTTTAAGAAAAAGGAAACAAACTCTCAAGAACTCGCAAGATATTTCGTCTTGCAAAGCAAGCCCATAGGGAAATTCGTCTTGCGGAACGACTCAAAAAACGGAAAACCCTTTCATCTAGCGAGTTTTTCGTCTTGCGAGGCATTCGTCTTGCGGGGCACCACTGTAACTATGTGTTATCCCAGGCCAATCACAGCAGCCATTTTGTGACTGGTGCCCACAGCACTGCAAAAATTCAAAATGTGCCCACTGATCTAAAAGGATTGGTATCCCATGGGTTACTTGTACTTTTGCTTTCTGTGCAAGGAGTAGTTCTTTTCTGCTTGCTGCAACAGCTACTTGAGACGGGAAGAAAGCATGGTCACCTTTGTTTTTCTGTTCTGCAGAGTTCAGGGCTGCAGGCAGAAGAAAAACTCAATTGAGAAGAAAAATAAACTGCTAACACTTGAGGGGAGGGGGTTGGGGAGGGGCGAGAGGTTGTGTTATTAATTGCATACAATATATACTTATAAGGGAGTTGGGGGGCAGGGAATGTAAGTTTCACCAACCATCCTGTCTTTTTTTTTTTTTAATAGTTTTTATTAACCGGCCAATCACATCAAATCAAATCACATCACATAAATTCCGAATTACAAAGCCGAATTTTAAATTTTGTTGAGGGAACCCATATTTCAAGATCCGAAGGGGGATTCTGATCATCTTCTTGCTACTATCAGTCCAAACAAAGTTCATAATTCTATCCAGACTTATCTTGCTGTTTCCACATCACATCTTGTTCATATATTTTCTCTTTTTTCTTTATGATCTCTTCTGATAGTCTCCTTAAGCCGATAAACACCAACAATAATCCTGTGTGAATTTTCCCGTTCCTCCAGTCCTCAAATCGAGATGGTTTCCATAGTTTCACCAGCCATCCTGTCAGCCCTTCTCTGTCATGCTGAGCTGTGTGTGTGTGAAAGAGAGAGATGGGGGCAGGTTCCATTTACTCAGGGGAAAGAGAGACACTCTCTTCCTGTGTTCAGAGCACTTTTAGCATATTGTTGTTAGGTAGCAATGGAAAGAAGTGAGTTGCAGCACCCCCACTAGTCAGCAGTGAACCTAGAAAGAGATCTCTGAGACCATTCCTGGCAAGAATAGCAGGTTTCCAGAGCAAACATCCAGCTCTCTGGCCTAGAATCTCTCCGATGAAGGAGGTATTGAGCCAGCAGCAGCAGCTGCATTCCGAATGCTGCATGTTCAGCATGCTTCTAACACAACTTCAATTTGACTCAAAAGAGCTCAACATCCTGTAGATAAAGAGGAGAAGAAGTCTGCATAACTATCCTACCTTAAGCATCATCTTCTACAATTTAGCTTTCGTTTTTTTCTAATAGGTAATGGCAGTTAGTAGTCCAATTCTTGGCTCCATCTGGTCAATTGTACCTTTTCCTCACCTTCCAACTTTTGTCTTGGGCCCTGCCAAAGGCCTTTTCCCTCATACTGCTCTGACTGGTTCTCAGCAAAATAGAGATCAAGAGCATCTCAGGCAGTCCATAGCAGAATCCATAATCACTCATCCTGGAGATAGCAGGTTATCAACAAGTCCAGTAGAAGATGACTCTGAAGAAACAAGGTTGGTGCCCCACCAACTTCAGCCAACCACCTCCTGCTTTCTTCTTGCAACCAGCTTGTGAGTGCTGGGGACTGCCTGTCGGCTTCCTCCTCCTTAGTGTCCATGTAGAACTCAGTAGCAAAGAGGATAGGACCAAGCCTAGATTTGGTTGACTCTGCCTGTCATTGGCTCTGGCTCCATTTGCTGTTGATCTTCCTAGCTTCCCCGAAACACAAGCCCCAACTCTTTGAATGCATCGATCTTGTTGTGCTTGTGTATGAGATTGAGATGTGATCCGAAGACATGTCAATGATGCCACTCTATCTCTAAGCCTGCCCTTTCTTCTCCTGGACCTTTGGAAGGAAAGGATGTCTGGAAAGGCTGGAGGGAGCCACATCTCTTCCCCTGGCTTCTGCTGTGAAACAAGGTAATTGGCTACTCTCAAGGTCAATGAGATATTAAAGTACTGTATTGTACTGCAGTTCTTAAGTGTTCTAAGTATCATCACAGACCCTCCAAATGTTCCTATTTTCAGGGACAGTCCTGGATTTACTGAAGCCACCCCTGTTTCTGATTTGATCCCGGAATGTCCTGCTTTTCCTTAGGATATCCCTATTTGCATCAGAGAAATGTTGGAGGGTATGGAGTTATGCGACCCCTGAGCCAAGGAGATAAGTAATATACAACCTTTAGAAGATATCTGAAGATAGCTCTGTATAGGGAAGTTTTTTAATATTTCATGTTTTATTGTGTATTTATATATGTTGGAAGCCACCCAGAGTGGCTGGGGCAAACCATTCAGATGGGCAGGGTATAAATAATAAAGTTACTACTACTACTACTACTACTACTACTACTACTACTACTACTACTGAATAGGACATCACTATTTTTGTAGGAGAAATGTTGGAGGGTATGCCATTGCAAGGGAGGAGAATGGGGTCAAAAATAAGAGGCTGCAACAGTATGATATGTTTAAAGTAGTGTCATACTGCCTTTCAACAGCCATATTTTTCTCATAAAGCATCCCACAAAGTTTATTAAGGGTGCTGTTTAGTTGTTTAGTTGTGTCTGACTCTTCGTGACCCCATGGACCAGAGCACACCAGGCCCTCCTGTCTTCCACTGCCTCCCGCAGTTTGGTCAAACTCATGCTGGTAGCTTCGAGAACACTATCCAACCATCTCATCCTTTGTCATCCCCTTCTCCTTGTGCCCTCCATCTTTCCCAACATCAGGGTCTTTTCCAGGGAGTCTTCTCTTCTCATGAGGTGGCCAAAGTATTGGAGCCTCAGCTTCACGATCTGTCCTTCCAGTGAGTACTCAGGGCTGATTTTGTTAAGGGACCCCCATTTCCCTCATAGAACTACAGTTCTCTGAGTGGTTTAACAATCAATTCCTGTTCCTGGAATCATAGAATCATAGAGTTGGAATAGACCACAAGGGCCATCGAGTCCAACCCCCCGCCAAGCAGGAAACACCATCAGAGCACTCCTGACATATGGTTGTCAAGCCTCTGCTTAAAGACCTCCAAAGAAGGAGACTCCACCACACTCCTTGGCAGCAAATTCCACTGTCGAACAGCTCTTACTGTCAGGAAGTTCTTCCTAATGTTTAGGTGGAATCTTCTTTCTTGTAGTTTGGATCCATTGCTCCGTGTCCGCTTCTCTGGAGCAGCAGAAAACAACCTTTCTCCCTCCTCTATATGACATCCTTTTATATATTTGAACATGGCTATCATATCACCCCTTAACCGCCTCTTCTCCAGGCTAAACATGCCCAGCTCCCTTAGCCGTTCCTCATAAGGCATCGTTTCCAGGCCTTTGACCATTTTGGTTGCCCTCCTCTGGACACGTTCCAGTTTGTCAGTGTCCTTCTTGAACTGTGGTGCCCAGAACTGGACACAGTACTCCAGGTGAGGTCTGACCAGAGCAGAATACAGTGGCACTATTACTTCCCTTGATCTAGATGCTATACTCCTATTGATGCAGCCCAGAATTGCATTGGCTTTTTTAGCTGCCAATTCTGGTAATTGTGGCTCTGTGAGGGGAATCAGTCTCTTAACAACTCTTAGGACCCTTAACAAACGACAGTTCCCAGGATGCTTTGGGGAAGCCATGACTATTTAAAGCAGCCTAATACTGCTTTAAATGTATAGTGCCGATAGAGCCAAAGCTTGTTCCACCTACCATTGACTTCTCTACCATTTGCCCCACTAGTACCAATGGACACCAGCTGCCACCCCTAGGGGCTATGCGCTGAGAGGGTAACTTTTGTCTTCCTCCTTGCACCTCCTAATGAAGACATAGTGGCCATTGCAGCTGTGGGGCTCTTTCCATGAGCCGTTTCCTTTTTCTCTGCATTGTTTTACTGACACATGAAAAAAAGGCTTAGGGGCAGGAGTCTCCTGGCGCTTTCGACTGAAGCGTCAGCTTTAAAGCACAGATCCAGACTTCTTCACTCTGCAGCTGACAATTTAGCAAATGGTCCATGTTATGGCACTTTGATCTTGTGAAAGTTTTCAAAAAATCCAGCCTTGAAGAAAGCTAAGGCCCAACAGATTCCCCCAGTTCATTAGCAATCTTTTAACAGTTCCCAACAATTAGAGCTGTCAGCCGAGCCGAACTGTGTTTGGAGGAGGCTGCACACATTCAAAATCCCTGACTAATGACTTGGTAAAAAGACTTGACAGTGTGTTGCAATTTGTTATAATTGAATCTAAGCTGCATCAGCTGTTTGAGGGGCTGAAATGTTTTCAAACATTACACTGATTTAAATTAATGCCATGAAAATATTCAGAAATATGTCTGTCAGGTTCTGTGCTAATAATCGTGTTCTCTTCAGACATGAAGGAGACATTTCATCGCTGGTTTGAAAGAATTGTCAGAAAGGCAGTTAAAGGATGTATTTCCCCCCTTCCCTCCACTATCCCTGCCCCACCTTTTTTGAAGGGAAAAAAAATACTTGGTTATCACAGTTCTTTTGTAAGAGATTTTGTACAGGAGATTTTGGATGGAATCCTACAAGCAGAGTTATGCCTCAGACAGAAAAAGAAGAATGCCTACAAACCATGTTTTAAAAAGAAATCTTCAAATGCCTGATTAATTTTTAAAGCATTAATACTGAATAACCAATTCTTTGATGAGCAGAGAGAAAATGTTCCAAAACGGAAAATGCATTTTCTAATCCCCCATCTGTCTTTATTTTAACAATGGGCAAGCAGGACATTTGGGAGCCAGATTTTTGGTAGAAACCTCTTTCTTTCTTTTCCCTTTTCCTTTTTTAAACAATGAATTTCTGTCTGCTTTTGGAATATCTTTCACTTAAAACTGATGGGATAATAAGGGATATCAAAGGGACTTCATGTTTCAAAATAAATTATTTGCTGACTTTGTTTTTCTTTGATTATATTCTTTCCGATCCTTCATCTGAAACCTCATTTGTAATACGGCTGTGTGCCCTCAACATTTCAACAGCTTTGGATTTAAGTAGGGCTATTGTGAGTTTTTGCTAGAATTTTTGCAACATTTCTCTGGGTCTTCCATGAATTGCTATTGTTGAGCCATCAATGTACAGTGGTACCTCGGGTTAAGTACTTAATTCGTTCCGGAGGTCCGTTCTTAACCTGAAACTGTTCTTAACCTGAAGCACCACTTTACCTAATGGGGCCTCCTGCTGCTGCCACACTGCCGGAGCACAATTTCTGTTCTTATCCTGAAGCAAAGTTCTTATCCTGAGGTACTGTTTCTGGGTTAGCGGAGTCTGTAACCTGAAGCGTATGTAACCTGAAGCATATGTAACCTGAGGTACCACTGCATATAGTCCTTTACAAAGTACAAAAGCACAGCTCCTGGACATGAGGTAATTGCAATCTATAATTTGACACACTAGAAGCAGATTTGGAAAGAGCCATGGGCTCCAGTCACAGAATGGCTGGTGCGGGGGTATGGCACAACACTTAAGTGGTTGTCAAATTTAAAAGCAGAAGAAGATACAAGACAACAAATCGGTATAGGCATGATCCCCAACAGCCTCTCCAGCAATGGGAAAGTAGCACCCATGTCATGAAACACCAGAATTACTAATAGAAAGCAGCTCTTTGCGACTCTTCTCTGTTCAAAAAGAAAGAAAGGGAGGGTGTTCCATCTTGGCATACTGTTGAAAATGTAGCATATTTAAGAGGGTGTGTTCAAGCCAATGCAGACAGGAACTGAGGAGGAGGAGGAGGAGGAGGAGGAGGAGGAAACAGTCTCTTGTGCAGTGTGTATTTTTGAGGGTGCCCAAGGGGGCACTGATGAACATACTGGTGCCCATGGAGACCATGTTATCAACTCCAACAACAGCGGACAGAGAAGAAAGGGGGGGAAAGAGGGCAATAAGGGAATTAGAAGGTTGACTCCTTTGTTGCCCAAATCCTAAAGTTCTATCTAAATAGTTTTGCTATCATAATCTTCCTCAGTTTTCAGGCTTTGTTGATTTCTCCCCTCAGTTTTACTGTAGCTTTATTGTAGTTTTTCCAGTGCACCTTTCTGCAGACATCTTCCCCTCTGCAGCTGCATTAAAATCATACACATAAAATGAAAGAGAGAAGCTGTTTCTGCACTTTGCAGAAAGCTGCAGTTCCCATCATGCTTAGTCCGTCAGCAGATTTCTCTAAGACGAAGTGCTATATCTGTGTAGTTTTTGTGGATGTTCCCTTGGAGTGCATCCTCACCCCATTGATCTCAATGTACAGTAAACTTTTCTCCTTTTTTCCTTTCATTTCTTCTGCTATTGTAAGGAATGGCCCTGTTGTTGCAAATTGATTGTTCTGTTGATTGAAAATGACAATGAAATATATGTTTTGAAAATAAATGTGATTCCTTTTAATGGTATTAGATGGCCTCCTTAGTTCTCAAAGTTGGAAGAAAAGCTTTTGCACCAGCAATAGCATCAAGTCCCATCTTGCTGCAATTCTGCGATCCTTCTTTGCCATGGCAGATACACCATAGTTTTTAGCAACAGGAAAAAGATAGTCACTGAGAAAAGAAACCCTTTGGCAAAACATGCATGGTCCTAGTAAGCCACAATGTTATATTGAGCATATTATTCATGATTATATTCAGGTCTTTAGGTCCTTGATGGCAACTGTGCTCCATCTCCCACTGCCAGCAAAAGTATAGCTAATGTTTTTTTCTGGGGCAGCATTGTCTTGGCATCACATCCCGATTTTATAATTCTTGCCCCAGGAAACTTTTTGTTCATTTGTTTTGCTCCCTCTGTTGACACGTCCATGTCTTGTTAAAACTTGTTCTGACAGGCATGTGGCTGGCAGAACAACTGAACTTTCGCTGTTTTTACTGATTATGTTGCTTTAAAGTTTTTGCCATGTTCATGATCTTACATTAATTTATTTCTTATTTGCCATTGTATTTTTAAGCTGATTGTTAGATATGTGGGGTGAGTGGGGCAGAGTCTTACTTTTTTGTGTGTGTGGGGGGGGGGGGGAATCCAGGATATTAATATTTTAATAAATTTACAATGCAACCCTACACGTGTCTACTCAAATGTAAGTCCCATTGAGTTCAATAGGGATTGCTCTCAAGTGTGACTAGGACTGTGGCCTAAATAATAAAAATAATAACAGAATTCATTTCAAATTTTAACTGTCATCGTAATTAAGGATTCTTGGATTAATTTCTAAAGCAATCAACCAAGATGCCTCTAGATCATGATTCTTTCATGATTTCTTAGTAGTAGTTCTGGTTTTCTTTTCTCCTTGAGAAAGAGCTTTGCAGACTGAAGGTACCTTTTATCACCTTTGGTGGACCTGCCCGAAGATTAAAGCCTTTTGGGAAATGATCTATAATAAAATCAAGAAAGTCCTTAAGTGGACCTTTCCTAAGAAACCTGAGGCTTTTCTCCTGGGCATGGTTGGCCAATTGGTGTCAAGGAAGGATAGGACGTTTTTCATGTATGCCACTACAGCAGCAAGAATTCTTCTGGCAAAGTATTGGAAGACAAAAGAACTACCCACTCTGGAAGAATGGCAGACGAAGGTGATCGACTATATGGGACTGGCAGAGATGACCGGCAGAATCCGTGACCAGGGGAAAGAGACAGTGGAAGAAGACTGGAAGAAATTTAAAATATATCTTTAAAATTGCTGTAAAATTGAGGAGTGTTAAGATGTTAAGGAACTAAGAAATAGAGAATTGCAGCTGTAATCAATAAGTTAAAGAAAAAAGAATCTAATGAAAGAGAATTAAATAATTAGTTAATTGGAGGAGTTGCTGAAGAAATGTAAAACAAGGATGCAGAAAAGGGGAGGTATGGGGAAGTCCGGGAAGTAAGGTGTATGAAAATAAGATTATGAAATTATACGTGTTTATATGTTTGTATGTTTTTGTTTTGTGTATTGTTTGTTTTTATTATGTGTTTGGAAAATCAATAAAAATTTATTTTAAAAAAAAGAGAGAAAGAGCTTTGCAAAATGTGTATGTGATTTTATGCTTGTATTATCATATCATCATCATCACAACAACAACAAAATGTGTTTTTAATATTTTGCAGGGAGCTGCTCATAGTGGATGAGGGCAACCCAGTTAGATGAGCAGATAATAATAACAATGAAGAAGAAGAAGAAGTTTGAACAGGAGAGGATACTTTGATCCATTACTGCTGGAGACTGCCTTAATAGTCATGGTGAAGTTGCCATTTACCTTATTTTTGTCATGGGTAATAGCTTAATGCCTACCTGAGAGGAGGACATCCTCCTCGACTGGAAATAGTGCAGTCTAGGTATCTGTGAAGGAAATGAAGAACAAACTGCAGTTTTAATCTGAGACAGCTCTGCAGAGAACTGCATTTGGGCTCTGTAAGTATCTTAGAGTGCTGTGGTCCCCCCAGAGAGCTGATGTGGGAGCAATCAATGGGCTTTCTTTGTCTGTTGGAGTGCTTAAGACAGGGGCAGGGAATCTGTAGCCTTCTAGATGTTGATGGGCTACAACACTCATAATCCCTGCCCATTGGCCATTCTCAGTGAGGCTGATAGTGTTCTCCCATCCAAGCATTAACAAGGCCTGACCCTGCTTAGCTTCCGAGATCAGATGAGATTGGGCAAGTTGAGGGTAGTATGGGCATAGATTGGGACTGATAGTGTTGGAGTCCAATCTTCTTTGGTGATCACTTGTAGCCGAGTAAGATTCTCTTCCATAAACACGGTTTTAACAGTGGGTCCGTAAGTGACTCTGGAGGCCAATTCTGGATCTCTCTCTCTCTCTCAAGGCATATCTTTAAAAAAAAAGTAGTATAAACACTGACAACTGGGAAACACTGGCCTGCAAGCACTCCACTTGGAGAACAGCCTTTACCCAAGGTGTCGGGGGCTTTGAAGACACTCGAACTCAGGATGAAAGGAAGAAACGTGCTGAGAGGAAGGCACGCTTGGCAAACTCTCACTATGATCAACTCCCGCCTGGAAAGCTATATCCCCATTGTGGAAGGACGTGTGGATCCAGAATTGGAGTCCAATATCATATGGAGGGTCGGTCACAGGTTGCCCATTCCTGTGCAAACTGTGGCTTCACCTATCCTTAACCTGTCTGGAGTATATTTGTAAATAAACAAACATTGCCAAATGCCTCCCGTGATCTCCTTCCAATTGGCTGGGTGAGTGTTTTGGCCCTGGCACTTCTCACCCCTCAGGAGAGGTGGGGCAAGCGTAACAAAGGCCACTGTTATTCTGATTGGAAGCATTTTAACACCTAGACGAAAGGAGAGAAAGGGTGTGGTGGGGGTAGAGGGAATCCAGCCTGCCGAGATGTGATATCTTTTCAAAGGACCAAATTGCAAAGGGTTATCCAGATCAATGGCCAAGTTAAACAAGGCACAATTGGGGTTGTCTTGGCTTTCCAGGCACTCATAAACCTAAACTTGGGAGGTCCAAGAAGGGAACTCAGTTAGCCCCAATTGTGTCTTGTTGAACTTGGCTGGTACAATATGTAACTCTTTTGTAACTTGGCTCCATTTGTATATGTCACACCTTTGCATGACTGAACAATTTTTCTGAGCTGCTTTTGTACATTTCCATGGTAAATATATTTGATCTAATGTCGCGTCTGGCATCCCCCCCCCCCCATGCTCTGGTAGTAACTTAATTAATTTGCGAGAATGTAGTCACCCGTGACATCTCTGGTCACAAACACATATTTAAGCGGAGGGTTTTGAATGGAATCGCAAGCTCAACATTTCCCCGTAGCTGCTAGTTCTTGAAAGAAAGCCAGAAGCATAATCCATAGGGATAAAGAGAGTATTTGATATGAACTTACCAGAATTTCCATGTATTAAATCATCCGCCAAAAACCTCAGTGGCCCCACAAATGCAACACATTCACACACATGCACACACAAAATTCATTACTCGCTCAAATGTTAAAGTAGTACAAGAAGTGCCCATGCCTCTGTGCCCTTTTGATGTTGATAGGATGAGTTCAGTTAAAATACTTTCATGAAAGGCATTCATTGATGTTTAATACCATAAATGAAAGAATCCAACCTTCTCAAAAGAAGTGATCTATAGTCAGCTGTGCTCAGCAAGGTTTAATGAACCATTATGCAAAATGTTGTAAAGGGCAGAGCCTCTAGACACATGAGGCACCACCTTGGCCCAGTGTTGCCATGGGGCTGACAGGGGGCACTTCTATATCACAGGGTTCCAAAGAAGCTGGGAAGTGGGTAAGGACAATATGAGGTATTTACCTCAACTTCTCCTATTCTCTGTACTTTGGAACCTCTTATGCAGTGGCGTAGCGTGGGGGGTGCAGGGGGGGCCGGCCGCACCGGGCGCAACATCTGGGGTTAGGGCAAATCCACAGGTTAGGGGGCGCAAATCCACGGGTTGGGGGCGCAAATTACTTGCCTTGCCCCGGGTGCTGACAACCCACGCTACGCCACTGCTCTTATGACATACTAATTACTGCCTTTTATTCCCTCTGGTGGGTTGGGTATTGCCTTCTCATAATCCCACCACCTTTAGCTCACCTGATCAGGCATCCCCACACCAGAACACTGGATATTTTGCCATGTCCCCTATGCCTCACAATAGGTTTCAGGAGTCGAAAGAAAGAAAGGTGGAGAGGAAGAGCCAAGAGCCAGGTGTGTTACTATTTCTGCTCTTGTTGGTTGTTATATGTTTGTGTGTATTTGTGTATGTGTGTGTATGTTACATAAATTTTGGTGAATGTTTTGTAGGCAAAAAATTATCTCAACTCTTATGAAATAGGTATTGCCTAAAAAATTCATTAAGTCACTTCCTTGCTGTTTCTGCTTGCATTGAGTGAATTCCCCCTAAGAAGATTCAGAATTAGGCTCCAACTATTTCCACCCACAAAGGTGAAATATAGGTTGGTTTCACATTTATTTTGGATCATGCCATGCTCTTGATGATGTCACAAGGAGCACAACAGGGCCTGCTTCTTCTCCCATGAGCATCTAACGCCCCACCAAACTTTACTGTTGGTCCAGAGGCAGAAATGATGGGTAATGTAGCTTTGCCAGTACTACTATCATGGGTAAGCAGTGCTGAAAAACTGCATTTCCCACAATATCAGTCATTGCACCATTATCGCAAGAAGCTAAAGCGTCTGGAAACCAAGCCTTATGAGGAACAGTTGAGGAAATGAGATAAGTTCAGCCTGGTAAAGAGGAAACAGAGAGGGGGGTATGATAGCCATCTTCAAATATCTCATTGGCTGTCACATGGAGGATAGAACAAGCTTATTTTCTCCTGATCTGCTGGCTAGAACCCAAACCAATGGATTCAAATTACAAGAAAGGAGATTCGAACTGAACATGAGGAAGAACTTTATGACAGGAAAAGCTGTTTGACAATGGAACAGGCATCCACAAGAGGTGGTGGACTCTCCTTCCTTGGAGGTTTTTAAGCAGAGGTTGGATGGCCTTCTGTCATGTATGATTTAGCTGAGATTCTGCAATGCAGGGGGATGGACTAAATGGCCCTCAGGGTCTCTTCCAACTCTGATTCTATGAGTTTATGATTCCCTAACATTCTGGTTTCCACATGTAAAGAAAATGAATATGTTGATATTCTAGATGAGATAGTCACTCTGTATTGCGGAAAGGTTTAGGCTACGGATGAAGATACAATATGGGTTCACTCTGTCCTTTCAACTGAGCACTGATGAACACCGAAGTCAATATTACCATTTGGAGAGGGAAAAATTCCTAATTAAAAGGCAAGAGAGTGGAAGTTGTTGTTAAGGTAAAGGTAAAGGTACCCCTGCCCGTACGGGCCAGTCTTGACAGACTCTAGGGTTGTGCGCCCATCTCACTCTATAGGCCGGGGGCCAGCGCTGTCCGCAGACACTTCCGGGTCACGTGGCCAGCGTGACAAGCTGCATCTGGTGAGCCAGCGCAGCACACAGAAACGCCGTTTACCTTCCCGCTAGTAAGCGGTCCCTATTTATCTACTTGCACCAGGGAAGTTGTTGTTACAAGACTCCAAATAATGGGAGCATGAGGTAGGGATACTGATGAATGGATAAATCTGTTAGTTTTAGTTTCTCTCAGTTTTTCATTTTTCCTGTCTGTTCAATTAAGAAAATCACCAGTTTGTGATTTTCTCCCTTTCTTTTTTAAAATGTTCTCATGAGAATTTAAAAACTTCTTTATATACACATTTTTGTATTGAATTTGATTGGAGAGGTCCACCACAAAAAATCAGACAAGTGCAGGTTTTGAAGAAGAGCTGCAATTTGGGTCATGTATTGTTAGATGGTTGCACATTCAAATGCAAGCTGAACTGAATTTCTTCCACCGCCCTGCTACCTAGGAACAACTTATAGGCCCCACTGTCAGCAGAAAGGTGAGACCTTCTCCTGGCTACCTGACTAAGCCTGCAAATGAAAAAACGACAAAGCACTACTTTAACCATGTCTTAGATGTACCTCCTGAGCAGCAATAGTTGTAGGCTGTTTATGAGGCATCTGTTCAGACATGTCTCCACTCAAAGGTTGCTTTGCTTCCTCATGGATTGGGGGGGGGAGGCAGAGGTGCCAGTTTACAAGGGCAATGGGGGGGGCTGACATCGTGTGTATGACATTGCATGTGACGCTGCATGTGTGTGACGTCAGAATGTCGGAAGGAACCGGGAGTGGATCTGAACACAGCAGCTTCAATGGCCAGTGGCTCCTCCTCCTGCTGCTGCTTCCACTGCCATCGTCAGGGGGCTGTCTTGACCATCCTTCCCCTCTGTGGCACTACACTCGACTCTGGGCTTGGCGTCCTTCATCCTCCCATTTTTTTGGATATTGGGGGCCCCCAACACCCTCAAAATATGGCGGGCAAAAGGGCTCAACCTCCATGAGTTGGTGCCCCTTGAGGGGCTGTGATTGGTGCTGAGCTGTGCTCTTAAAAATAAGCCACCTATCAGGCTGGGGCCACTTTGTTTCACCTTTTGCTCAACCATTCATGTGGAGAGCATTGAATAATATTACATGACTGCCAGCAACTAGCTCTCTCTCTCTCTCTCTCTCTCTCTCTCTCTCTCACACACACACACACAGACATACTTTTATAGGTGAAATCATTTATGTGGATCATTACTCTAAAGCAGTTCAAGGGAATTTCATCTCCTTTTTATGAGCAAAATTAAACATTGCTCACTATTAATTGTTCTCATTTCTGCTGTTGGCATTAATTATGATTATATTTATTTTAACAGAGCTATTTTTCAACTTTGATCTCTTGCCCTGAGCATTGGTTTCCTGATCTGGAGGCCACTAGTGTAAACCTGCTAGCATGTTTTTCTAGCTTAGTGGGATTTTGAATTTTTTATTACTACAGCCCAAAAGGGCAGTGGATATTATCATTACTTTCCCTCAAAGCAGAATAGCCACAATGCCATCAGGGAAACTTTTTTCTTATTACCAGGCACCAGAGAGCCAGAGTCCCACAATCCAGTGAAAGGTGACGGGTTCATATGACTAGGATATAAATTCATGATTAGGAAATTAAACATTGCTCCCTTTTTGCTAGTTTAGTTAGCAGACTACAAAAATTGGTGTTTTTTTTTAAAAAAAGACTCTGTTCTTTATGAACCTTTTATTAGCTTTTAGGATATTATTTCACTGGCAATGTATTTATTTTTGCAAAGGTCCATTTTTTCTACTGATACTGCTTTGACTCTGAACCTTGATCCCTTTTATGGTTTCTGAAGTGAATCTGCATAATGTATATGCTGAGCTGTGGCTAGAGTTAATACAGAGGCTACATATGGGAAACATTAAACATCTATGTATGGCCCATTCTCTGCTCAGAAGTTGGAGAACTCCCAGGGAATAGCAAGCTCTGCATTGTCTTCTTCAGTCTTCTGCTTCACTCTCTCATGGTGAAGTTCTGAGATATCTTTTCTACCATCTCAGATCTCCACCTCCTGGCTTTGCCTTTCTAAGACAGGGATGGAGAACATCTGGCCTGCAAAATGTTGCTGGACTCCCAACTCCCACCAGTCCCAGTCAGCATGGCCAGTGATCAAAGATGCTGGGAGTTATAGTCCAAGAACATCTGAAGGACTGTACGTTCCCCATCCCTGCTCTAAAAATTATTAGAAAACTTCCCAAGTCATTTTTTTAAAAAAAAATTAATTTGTTTGTTTGAACTTTGGCTGGTAAAGCCTTTACTTAAGCCATGATTCCTCAACCTCGCCCCTCCAGATGTTTTTGGCCTACAACTCCCATGATCCCTAGCTAGCAGGACCAGTGGTCAGGGATGATGGGAATTGTAGTCTGGAGGGCAGAGGTTGAGGAAACCTGACTTAAGCCAAGTAAATGATTTATTTAAACAGAGTGTTTGATAATCCTAAATGAAACTTCCTTTCCCCACCACCATCCCTCACCCCTCAGTCTGTGGGATTGAGTGTGGGTATGTATGAATATTTTTAAGGATTGTATGAAATGTATGTTTGTATGTTATTTGCAATATGTATGTATTGTTGAATTATTTTAATAATAAAATATTTATTTATTTATTTAAAAAGATAATCCTAAATGAATGCTATGCCATTGCCTTGATTTTTAGCAGGGGTGGAGGACCTTTGGTTTTCGAGGTGCTGCTGTACTACAACTCCCACCAGCCTTCACTATTGGCCATGCTGGTTGGGGCTGGTAGCAACATCTGGAAGGTCAAAGATCCCTGACCCCTGGTTTACAACTGCAAATTATCATTTTAGTTATCTCCAGTGCATACCCCTAAACAGTTTGTGAATCTAAGTTCTGAAGTTCTGAAGGTATATCTGAAGGAGCGTCTCCTCCCCTATCGTTCTGCCCAGACACTGAGGTCCAGCTCCGAGGGCCTTCTGGTGGTTCCCTCACTGCGAGAGGCCAAGTTACAGGGAACAAGGCAGAGGGCCTTCTCGGTAGTGGCGCCCGCCATGTGGAACGCCCTCCCATCAGATGTCAAAGCGATAAGCATCTACCTGACATTCAGAAGACATCTGAAGGCAGCCCTGTTCAGGGAAGTTTTTAATATGTGAAATTTTAGTGTATCTTTCATCTTGTTGGAAGCCGCCCAGAGTGGCTGGGGAAACCATGAGTAGGAAAATGAGGGTACCCCTAAACATTTTTTAGGGGGGGGGAGCACTGGTTATCTCCTTCAAAAATGTTTCTAGAGCTTCTTTGGTGGAGAATGACAGCTGGCTGCCAGTGGGAGGAGGATTTTCCCCCCAGAACCCCCCACCCCACCCCCACCGGTGATGTCATAATGTAGTGTTACTCCAGGAAGCTTTACGGAAGCAGGAATGATAGTTGCCAAACACCAAGAAGTGCTCCTGGAACATCTACTGAATTCAGTTTGTTCCCTGCTCACAATTTTTACCAGGAGTCACAGTCTCTTTCCCACTCCATAGCCACCTACCCCAAACCTTTGCTATCTGTTATCGGGAATATTTATGCCACTTCCCTGACCACCCTACACCCCCCAAAAGCCTTGACAGAAATTAGCTCAACAATTCGCCATTTGAAAACAGGGTAGACAAATGAAGGGGGCATTTCAGCTCTGCAATACTGCACCAGTTTTTATGTTGACTAGAAGGAAAATGCCCCCATTGCATACAAACCTAAAATTTGGATGTGTTTGCATGACATAAATCCATTTGCAAATATGGATATTCTAGATTTCTGGAGTAAGTACCGATAATCCCCAAAGGAGAATATGCTCAGATGAAACATAGGGTCATCAAGAGTTTCACTTGCAGATCTGTTGGCTGGAATTAGCTTTTCCTTCCCAACAACTGCAATCTGTCGTGCTTTGACCCCACTCTTTATATCTGTTCTGTAGCCAGGGATATATTTCAAGAAAAAAGCATTTGTATTCTAGGAAGTTCAGCTTTCCTAGGTGCTGAATGATGGTTGGCATATTTAGTGTCACTTAATCTGTGAGATATGAAAAGAACAGCTGTTGTTTAGGGGATATGTCTATCTATCTCCAAACCTCTAAGCTTCCAGATATTTATCACAAAACTCAGTTGCTGAGGAGCCAATAATCAGCTGGTATGGGTATAACTGGGTATGTGCCTGTCGTCTCCCATCAATTCAGTTCTCTCCCCGTAGCAAGACTAAGATGTTTCCTGGATGCATCAAGTCTTGATTTATTTCACCTCTGAAAATATGCCCTAAAAATGTTGCAGTTAATGTGCAAGGGTGTGTGTTTTTTTAAGAAGCATCTGTTAGGCAGCCTCCATGATAACATTACAAATAATAACATTAGGAAAGTTAAGGTTGCTTCTTTCCCATTCTCCATCCATCATTGTAGGTTGACTTCTGCAACAGCCCCACACTATGATATCTATGGGGACGTGAGAATTCTGGAGGTGTTCAGTGTGTGGGGATGATCCATTACCACTGAGCTGCTAATAAGTTGCAGAATTGTTCACTGCTGAAAGCAGGTGGACCTCAGAGTCCATCAGGCAAGGGTCCTCTTCAGACACTCCAGTGTCCAAATGGACTTGCAAGGGACACTTTGTAATGCGGCTAATCGGAAGAGACACCTTGCTAATGTGAGGTAATACTAGTAACCTGTAATAAACCTTATTCATTGGATTGTTTCATGGGTGAGTGCTCATCATTTCATGAATGACTTCTCAAGCAATGGCTTTTTTAAATCTCTGAAATTAATTGTCATAAACTGTGTACCAAAACTAACAGGCAAACATCTAATCCATAAAAAATAGCAAAACAAAACGTATAATTAAAACATCCCTCAGCATGCAGTAGGGTTTCTTTCTGCCAAGTTAGTGGTCTTCCCTCCTTCCTCTGCATACATAGTGTGTGTGGGAGATTGTATTGAATCTATATCTATATCAAGGTAAAGGTAAAGGTAAAGGACCTCTAGATGGTTAAGTCCAGTCAAAGGCTACTATAGGGTTGCGGCGCTCATCTCGCTTTCAGGCCGAGGGAGCGGGCATTTGTCCACAGACAGTTTTCCGGGTCATGTGGGCAGCATGACTTAACTGCTACTGGCACACGGAGGACCGTTACGAGTGCCAGAGCTCACGGAAACACTATTTATTTTCCTGCCACAGTGGTACCTATTTATCCACTTGCACTGGCGTGCTTTTGAACTGCTAGGTTGGCAGGAGCTGGGACAGAGCAACAGGAGCTCACCCCGTCACGGGGATTTGAACCAACCTTAACTTTATATCTATATCTTTGTCTATATCTATATCTATCTAATCATCTCTCCACCACATCTTGTATTCTTTCCTTTTTTCCCTTTGTATTTTTTTCTGATGGAAATTGTTCTCAGTGCTCTGCATGCAGAATGTACAACTATTTTTAAATAATAAATACGTTAATGGTTACACAATAATACCCTTGACTTAAATTTAAGAGTGGCAAATTACATTGCTGAGGTACGTTCCAATGGATCAGGAACAGCCAACATGGTTCCTTCCAGATGTTGGATTACAACTCCCATTATCCCTGATGATTGACTATGATAGCTGGGGCTGTTCAGAGCTGGACTTCAACAACATCTGGAGCACATCATGTTGGCTGCCCCACTATATCATATAGTGCTGGTCCTCATTCCCCCTCTAGATTCTGATTTGTATATTTCCTGTCACATACAATACCACCAGGCATGTCTAGGAAGCTGCCTTGTATTAAGTCAGATTGTCTGTCCATTTAGCCTGCTATTATCTACTCCGAATGGCAGCGGTTCTCCAAGGGTCTTACCTGATCCCTTCAATTGGAGATGCCGGAAATTGAATCTTGGACTTTTTTCATGCACTCTTCCACTGAGCTAAAATATTTGCTGACATCATTACACAACCAGCATTTATTTTTTAAGCTTATGTATCTTATACATAAGCTATAAATTTGTGATGTACTAAACTGGCACACAATGACTTCATCTGAAATTGCAGAAGTTATGCATTATAATGGAATCCTTACAAAACATATGATCCTGTTTCTAAGCATTGTACCAATTTCCGTATGTAATTGGCAGAACTCTAATCCATTGATAGAGTAGTGCTGAAATTATTGGCCAACATTTGAATTAGAGTCAGCCTTATGCAAACGGCTCTGGATAATAATAGTGGAAGTTTCCCAAGAATGTTCTAATTTTCATCCCAATTGTGAATAAATTATGCTGAACTCAATAAAACTCACTTCCAAGTAATATAGTTGAGATTTAAACGTTAGGGTCTGTCTTCTGAACCATTCAGGAACACAACAAGCTTTGACTGTACTGGATCAATTATTAGTCTTAAAACTTGGAGGTTTCAAAGTCAGTATTAGACAGCAGTGATTTGGTTATGAGAAATTCAGAAATGTGTGGTTTTTGAATAATGGCTGTGTTTCAGTTCTTGTTTTGTTTTGGAAAGTGAACATGAGGCAACTGCACCTTTAAATGTGGACTAAATTGACCCCCCCCATCCCTACTCATGAGTAGATGTGGTCAAGATTGCTTTGTAAGTTCATATGATTCTCACAAGTGACCAACAGGGGAAGCCCAATCTGGTGTTCCTCCAATCTTTCCAGGGCAGTAGGCAGATCAAAAGAGAGTGGCATGCGATTTCCACTCTCAGACTTTTTTGAGTGCTGTTAATTGAAGATACAAAATATATAACTCTTAAAACTCACTCAGCTTTTTGCATATACTTTGGGCTATTGGAGACTGTTAAGGCCTTGGAGAAGTCTTTCAGTAGAACACAAAATAAATACAAATAGCACAGAACATTTGGTGAAACACTTTCCCCTAGTTGTTGCTTCAATAAAATGAAATTTAATACAGAAAGTAACAGGTTTCATATCTAATGTTGACAGGAAAAAGATTGGGTATTGCTTTTTTAGCCAATACAAATGACAGTGATTCATCAGTTTTTATTCTCGTTTATATTGTTCTCCAGCTCTGTAGTTTCATCAGCTAGTGAATCTCCTCTAATATTTGATAAACTTTGTTAACAGAATTTTCTCTGCCTATGAATGCCAAAAATATCTCTATGGGCAGGGGGGAAGAATTTTGATATTTCCTTCTTATATTTCTGTTTAAATGTTTGATATTTCCCTGGTTTATGAACTGTGCCGTGTCTTCTTTCTAATGACTGCTGTTTCAAAAGAAAAATGCATTGACCAACAAGTTCATCTAAATATGTTTAGAAACTTTGATGTCCCTGTTTTAATGATGTCCTTGGTTTGTCTGTGCAGTTCTTCATTTATTTCTAGCTGCTGATGACTGCCTGCAGCATGTCTTTCAGTCTACCTCCAGGAGTGATCAATATTCATTTATATGTGGTTTTGCATCTTTTAAAAAGAGAGCTGGTTTTTGCAACACTTATTTGTTTGATCATTTTTGAAGCTTCTGCTCTGCTTTGTGTTGTCCATGTCCCATGCTTCTTTCAAAACACAAATCAGTAGCACAATCCCATGCAGATTTCCTTAGAAGTAAGTGTGACTGTATTCGGTGGGCCTAACTCACAGGTAAGTAGGATTGTGGCCAAAAGAACTTAAGAGTAGCCATGCTGGAACTGGCAAAAGGCTTCTTTAGTGCAATATCCTGTTCTCACAGGGATATTCATTGAAAGCCAGGTAGGTTTCCCCTGACACCACCACCAATCTATATCCCCTCCAACCTTCTGACTATCAAAACTAGGGACTCAGCTATACAGCTACAAATAAAACGTTTTAAGTGTGTTTTAAGTGCAATATACAATGTGACACAAGATGGCGATGGTGAGCCTTATGGAAAATTCAATGTATTTTTTTAAAAAACACTTTAAAAAAGCATTTTCAAAGCAGTTTTTATATTTGTCTAGATTTAAACAATAAATGATAGCAGTCATGGAGCTGCTCTAGATATACAAAGGAACACGCTTCTCCTGCAATGCTGAATTTTGATGCAGGAGCGCCATGTGTGCTGTGGAGTGCCTGATTTAATACTTGCATTTTCGAGCACATGCCTATTTTGTAACCAGTGGGTTCCAGTCATTAGTCCACAATCTGCAACTAGCTGTAGAAAAGAAATCATAGAAAAACATATTCTTAATGTGGGATAACTATCCTTACTACTGATGCATGAACCAGTGTTATTTGTATCCTCTCCCCACATGGATAGCATTGTGAGAACAGGATACTGAACTACAAGAGCCTTGCGCCTGATCCACCATGGCTCTCCACCATGGGTGGTGCCCATTGGGACTGGTGGGACAGGAGGCCAACAGCTGGTGCTGCCAGAGAGAACTAATTCTAGATTTGTTCCCACCCCTCTCTTTGCAGAGTTCAACAAGGGCAACGCTGAGACTAAAGAGGAGGAAACTGACTGCCAGTGCCACATGCCAGACTGGTTGTTAAGTAGAAAGGCAGGCAGATGGTGGCACACTGATGGCAGGGTAAGGCAGTGATACCTCGGGTTAAGAACTTAATTCGTTCCAGAGGTCTGCTCTTAACCTGAAACTGTTCTTAACCTGAGATACCACTTTAGCTAATGGGGCCTCTGGGTTAGCGGAGTTTGTAACCTAAAGCGTCTGTAACCTGAAGCATCTGTAACCTGCGGTACCACTGTATATATATTATTGGGTTTTGCACATGTTTTCCAAACATAACATCCCATCTTATACAATATAACAAACCTTTGGCTATCACAGCCTAGGACTTCCGTCAATCTCGACTAATGGTTTTCTAACTTTCTTTCTGATTTTGCATTTTATTTTAATATTTATTGCTATAAAATCCAAATCCTAAATAAACTACTACTTAGTCCTTTTTCGCAATAATTCATATAGTTCTGCTTACAAAATTTCTTGCTAACCTGCACTGTGTTCTTCCCTCCTCTCCCCCTGGCTTCTTCTGCTGCCACTTTAAATGAGGTGGTTTTTATTAAAGAAAGAGACTAAATTTGTCCACTGAGAAGCCACTGTTTCCAGAGTCCAACGTTCTCAGGAGGTGAAGCTCAAGAGAACATAGTGTGAACCCAACTGAAGTGACTTACTGACACAGATAGAAGCAAACATATTGAGGAAAATACAGTGGTACCTTGGTTCAAGAGCAGCTTAGTTTATGAACAACTTGGATTAAGAACACTGCAAACCCGGAAGTAGGTTTTTAGTTTGTGAACTTTCCTTGGAAGCAGAACATGTTCCGCTTCCTGTTGAGTGTGTTCCATTTGTACATTGAGTCCCCCGCTGCTATGGGAAAGTATGCCTTGGTTTAAGAACACTTTGGTTTAAGAACGGACTTCCGGAATGGATTAAATTCGTAAACCAAGGTACCACTGTAAGGACATATGGCAGCTGCCCTGACATAAAAGACCAGCATCACTTTTGCACTGCGTTGTCATAACTCCGCTTGAAGTTTTTGAGGCTGTTCTTTTAGAACGTGATCAGAGAGCAAATATATTCCCTCTTGCCACAGGATCTCGCGGCCCTGTGTTTCTTGGATAGTCTCGTAATATAATTCTAGAATTCAGATTGCATCTAGCAGCAGCAAGTCTTCCAGTGTTTCCTCAGCACCAAGCTGAGTTCTTAGCCCTTATTACACCACTCGGGATGACTTGAGGTGTTCTGCTGGTGGAGAAAATGGAGTTAAGGAAGAGAGGAAAATCAAGTTCACTTGATTCAGCCTATCACGGGAGCTAGTTTGGGAAAAAAATTATGACAGTGGCAAGTGGGGATGTCACAGAATTCCAACAAAAGCAGAAACGGGAATGGAAATTGCTAATGTTTACTTACGAGTTCACTGCATGGAATAGAAATCAATCCAGAAGATATGCTCAGTGTTTGCAAACTGATTTTCGGTCCATAAGCACTATGTAATTGATTAGCCTGCCCCCACTCACATGCATTGTGATTCATTTGCACTGAAGTGAATGAGACTGAATAATGTAATGGCAACATCATTTCCATATTCATTACACAAATTGTGTAAGTTTTGTAATTTTGTCCCAGTAAACATTGGTGTGAATAATGGCATTTTATTGGGTACACAGCTCAGGGATACTTCCAGATCTTTTGCTGTCATTTGAAGCTCAGGTGGCTTCAGTAGCATGGAATGCCTTCCATCAGCTTTGGCTGGTGGCCCAGCTGTGCCAGAAGTTAGGCTATCCCTGTTTTTTTAAAATAAATAAATCGGGGCTTTTTTCAGTCGAACTCATTGGAACTCAGTTCTGGCACCTCTCAGGTGGGCACCATTGCCTTTATAAGACAACAAGGGAGGAATTCATGGTGAGTTACAGCACCTCTTTTTCTGGAAAAATAGCACTGAAAAAAAATGAAAGTTGTATTTATTTATTTTTGGTTATGCAGTGCATTGAGCAAGATTTCTAAGCACAGATTTCCACTTTATGGCATTCTGAACAGGCACATAAACTGCTGCCAAATATTGTATCTGGGAACAGTTTGAGCTGTGCATATATGAGAAGGCATTTTCTATATGAAGAGATGGGGAAAAGGCTGTTTTTAAAGGGGGGAAATCCCCACTGTAAACATTAGGAAATGACAAATACTCTCAGGACATATTTATGTATCCAAAACAATATCAATTATTAAAGCAAAAGAGGGGGGAAAACAAAATTTAGCTAAAAATAATGCAGAGTGTTTAATAGATTTGTTTAAGAGCCATAAACAAATAACCCATGAATACTTTAAAACACTTAGCGTAGCTAGATACAGATACCCAGAAGATTATATTAAAGATTCAAACGTTTACAAAGAAATACTTAGCACTGGAGATTGACAGTCTATAAAGGCTGTTTCAAGTTTTGCTTCTGCCACTTATTGAAACTTTTGACCTACTCCAGTCTACTAACTGTTACAGATGTAAGTATATCAATCACAGTAGTTATACAGTTATTTATTCATGTGTCGTGAATGTAGCATCTTAATCCAAAACAAGAAGTGGATACATGCTGAATAACTGGGTGCATTGTCAGCAGAGAAGCAGCTATTGTAATGCCCTCCAGATGGTGTTGGGCTCTATCTTCCCTTGTCCCTGCACATTGGCCAGGCTAGTTGGAGCTGATGGAGTTTTAGTCCAACATTATCTGGAAGGCACTACATAGGCTACCCCAGAATTCTATCCTGCACTGGGGGCAATGATGGCCACCAACTTAGATGGCTTAAGAAAAGAGGATTAGACAAATTCATGGAGGTAAAGGCTATCACAGCTATGCTGTGCCTCAACTGTCAAAAGCTGCATGCTTTTGAATATCAGTTGCTGGAAACTGCAAGAGGGGAGATTGCTCTTGTCCATGGGTCTTGCTGGAGGCCTTTCCATAGGCATCTGGTTGGCCACTGTAGGAAAAGAATACTGGATTAGAGAAGCCACTGGCCTCTTCCAACAGACTCATTTTATGTTCTTAGAGTATTTAACAACATTGCACCGCATTATGGAATCATTATATTGGACAGGCCTTCAAAACCTGTAGCCTACCAACCACATTGTGGCATGGCAGGTGCTTGAGAACTTCTCTGGTTTGGGGATTATTCTTTTTAAAATGGGAATATTTAGAAAGCTTCTTGTGCCCTGTATTCAGCTTGATAAGTCACAAGTTTTGTAATTTTGATCCTGGCCTTTACACTTTTGCTCCTCCTGCTTGCTCTTTAACAGCAAAGTCTCAAATTCATTCTGTGCTGTTTTTTGTGGGGGCTTTTGATGCTGTCTTTTACTCACAGGGAATCTCAAAACATCCTTTTAATCTGTCGACATCACAATGGTAAGCCAAGCACACCAGCTAGGATACTTTTACCTATTGACTTGGAAGTAAGCAGTGTAGTAGGGATGTATCAGAAGACCATGCAGACACAGATACTATCTAGGGTTACCTAGAGCAAGACACGCAAAGGAACATGTGAAAACTGTTTTCTCATTTTTTATATTATGGGATTAATGGGAGGAAATGTTATGCTAACCAAAGAAGCAGGTAAGTTTTTGTACTGGGTGAAAATCCAGTATATATATTGCAAACATAGGTACTAAATGGGTATATTTGGAGACCATACATCCAGTGAAGTAGACCTCCATTGAACGCACAAGTTATCCATGATAAACTAAATGGGGAAAAGGTGAGATGGTGATCCAGGCTTTTCCCCACTGTTGTTTATGAAGCCTCTTCTTTACTCATTTTATTAAAAAGATTTAAAATATTCCTATTATAAAATATCTTAAGGGAAAGAGAAAACATGCATTTCTGCCTTTGGAAAAATAGCAAAATAGAATATGAATGCCCCTGCTTTCTTGTAATGCAGGCTGTTCCCAGATTTAATAGCCTAGTTATTGCTGGGCAAATTTAAGACATTATGAAATATACTGCAAAGAATTCCCCCCTAAAAAATAAGATAGTTGTTTAGAACAATCTCCTGCCATAAGCACTCGCCTTGAATACTGTTGCAAGAGCAATAGTATTTTTTTCTATTGTGCATTGAATAAAAAAAGTCTGCTTGAAATTTCAACAATAATATACAGTGGTACCTCGGGTTAAGTACTTAATTTGTTCTGGAGGTCTGTTCTTAACCTGAAAGTGTACTTAATCTGAAGCACCACTTTAGCTAATGGGGCCTCCTGCTGCCGCCACACCGCCGAAGCATAATTTCTGTTCTCATCCTGAAGCAAAGTTCTTAACCCGAGGTACTATTTCTGGGTTAGCGAAGTCTGTAACCTGAAGCGTATGTAACCCAAGGTACCACTGCATAACTTACCACATGAGCTTACACCATCCAATAACAACCCTCTTCTCCTACATAGTTCTGAGAGATCAATGTTTTTGGTGTCTTGGGTCATTCATATACAGTCTCTTAGACCCACAATTAGGAGGCTGCATTCAGATACCATGACAAACCATGGTTTCTTTTTCTTCTTTGGTAATCACCCATAGCCGAGTAAGAGTGTCTTCCATAAACACGGTTTTAACAATGAGTCCGTGAGTGACTGTGGAGGCCAATTCTGGATCCACACGTCCTTCCACAGTGGGGACATTGGTTTCCGTGCGGGAGTTGATCACAGTGTGGATTTGCCAAGCGAGCCTTCCTCTTAGTACGTTTCTCCCTTGCGTCCTGAGTTCGAGTGTCTTCAAAGCCCATTACACCTTTGGTAAAGGCTGTTCTCCAATTGGAGCGCTCACAGGCCACTGTTTCCCAGTTGTCAGTGGTTTATCACAATGGAAACGAGTCCAACCTCATTCCAGATTCATATGCTCCTCATTCCTCTGGCGCAGTCATGTGAAAGGGTTCAGCAGCTTTCACTTCCAAGTCACCTATGTTTACATTCAGTCAGGCTGGACCTTCCAGGGCTTGGAACTTCTCACACGATCCATAGAGCTCTTTATTTGTGCTCTTGCAATGCTTGCTCTCCTGGGAGAGAAGTTCCCATGGTTGCCAAGGAGACAGTTGGCCAATCAGCAAAGCCAGCTGTTTTGAAAATGGAAGGAGACTCAGAGGGTTGGATTCAAGTCCTGTCACTAGAGAGGCAATGTTGCAGACAGACCTACCTACCATCAAAGGAGCACATACTTACAAGCACAGTCTCCTTGCTTGATACAAGAACAAATAACTGGTCCAATCCTGTTCTTAAAAAGTAGAGCAGGAGGGGCTGTTCTACATTCACTCCTTGATTACACAATGGAGTTAGAGGTGTGGTGAACAAAAAGTGTTGGAACACCTACACCTAGACATGAATCCTACAGCTCAGCTTATTGACTTCTGACTCATGCATCCCATTCCCCAAATTGATGCTGAGACCCTGCACTGATTTATTAAATAAAGCAAAGAGTTCAAGTACAGTGTCAGAAGGTAGGAGCCAATACACTTTTTCTCCAAGGAGTTCAAGGCAGTATACATGGTTTTCACCCCTCCATCCCATCCTCACCACAACCCTGTGAGATAGATAGTAACTGGCTCAAGGTCACCCAGTGAGCTTCATAGCTGAACGAGGATTTGGACCCAGATATCACAGGTCCTATCCTGCTACTAACCGGATTTAGAAACTGAGATATGAAAGCTAGAAGCTAAATGGCACCTTAAACCTAGGTTATGGGCACCGCAACGGAGTGTCTAGGCATGCTTTTTTAATAAGAATACAAAACTGAAAAAGAATGAACTGCAGCTAAAATCTTATGTTCATTTTTCACATGGTCTAGTCCTCATCTGAAGACTACAAAAACAAAGCCATACTTCCCTTGCTTCCCCAAAAAATATTCTTATGAGGGTCCCTTCTCCAGTCTTCAGAGAGTGGCTGGAAGTGGGGAGTCAGAAAAAGGCCCTCATTTTCTTCTAGAAGTGTCAGTTTTAATCTGAAATTTTAGGCACCCCAGAGCTCAGAAACTGCTCGCATTAGTGAAATTCCCTGTTGCAAAACGCATCTTGAACAATGGGAGTTTCTAACACTGTTACTAACCTGGTAGAGGGTGGTGGTGCTCACCTGACCTCAGGTTGCCTACATCTCTGTAGCAAGTGGGGAGGGGTAATGCAGCTGTTAGGTCAGCATGGTGCAAATGCACCAGCAGAGCCAGTCCAGCTGGTGTGTTTGCATCGTGCGTGCACCATCCTCACTGATGCCTCGTCTCCATCCCCGTATGCAGCGTTGACACAGATGCCCATAGGCCAGGTGAGTGCAGCCAGCTGTTACTACTCTAAGCAGTGCACTGTATCAGCTCTCAAAAAGCGCGAAAAGTTTCTAGAGTACTACTGAATGTTCTTGAGGGAGTTATTGTATGTCCATCCTTCAGAGAGTCAACATATACCAACAAATAGTATGCCATTGGGATAAGGTAGCTTAACGCCACTAGGACAGCACATGGCAAATTAATTCCAATGGTCAATCATTTGACGCGGTAAGAGGACAATTGCCACAAAAACTTCTTTCTTTAAGTAGAAATCAATAGTACCTCCATGAAGACGACTGAAATACAAAATGATGCAGTTTTCCCACAGTTTTACACGCAGGAACCATAAACTCGACATGTATAATACAATTGACAGATATCAACACTTTATTAGTGAGGCTGGCAAATGGAGAGATGATTTACATGGGAGGCTTTCTAGCTGCAAGGCTAAGCGGAATTTTAAGTCTCTTTATTTTCATCCTCAGTGGATTAGAAATGATTTTTCATCACACCATTAATTTTAACCAGTGTGTACATCCTTACAAGCTACTGCCGTATACATTTCTGCAATTATTCCCAAAGAAGTTGTTTCATTTGAGAGTACCATATTTTAAAGATCGACTCCAGTGTGTATTGAAAAAGAAGGTTGTGGTTAATATATGGAAACATTATTTGGATTTAATCATACTTTGGGGAGTATTTCTAATAAGTAAGTAAATGCAGCCAGTTTAAAATGCACAGATTGTCACAGCAGCCTAGCTTGCTACAGGCATTTTCCCTCTTAGATTGCCGGAGCACTAATAAGTGAGGAACACTTACTCAATGTACGACCGAATATCTATGCCTTCCCATGAGTTATGCTGTCATACCTATTAGGCAAAGTTCTAAGCCAAAGTGAATGAAAGTCAGATGTGTGCCTGTGGTGAGGAACAGGGTAGAGCAAGGTTAAAAAATAAATTCCAGAAACAATAATCTGGATTGAACTTGGACATGAGTTTTATTGGTTAGATCTTATACAGGGCTTGGTGAAGCATGGGCAGTGATCCAAATAGCTCAGTTGTTGTCCAAGTCAATGCATCCAGTCTGAAATGTTAAGGGGTGGACAGCAGGCTCAAGCCAACCATAGTGAGGGGTGGAGGGAGGAAGCTCAAGCCAACCATAGTGAGGGGTGAAGGGAGCAAACTTAAGCCAACCATAGTGAGGGGTGGAGGGAGCAAGCTCAAAGCCAACCATAGTGAGGGGTGGAGGGAGGAAGCTCAAGAAAACCATAGTGAGGGGTGGAGGGAGCAAGATCAAAGCCAACCATAGTGAGGGGTGGAGGGAGGAAGCTCAAAGCCAACCATAGTGAGGGGTGGAGGGAGCAAGATCAAAGCCAACCATAGTGAGGGGTGGAGGGAGGAAGCTCAAAGCCAACCATAGTGAGGGGTGGAGAGAGCAAGCTCAAGAAAACCATAGTGAGGGGTGGAGGGAGCAAGATCAAAGCCAACCATAGTGAGGGGTGGAGGGAGGAAGCTCAAAGCCAACCATAGTGAGGGGTGGAGGGAGCAAGATCAAAGCCAACCATAGTGAGGGGTGGAGGGAGGAAGCTCAAAGCCAACCATAGTGAGGGGTGGAGAGAGCAAGCTCAAGAAAACCATAGTGAGGGGTGGAGGGAGCAAGATCAAAGCCAACCATAGTGAGGGGTGGAGGGAGGAAGCTCAAAGCCAACCATGATGTGTCCAACCTATCTGCAGTGCGGCTTGCAGGCCAGCTCCTGAGCTGGACCAGTCCCAAACACCCCCACAAAAGCCCATTGGTGGGCACCCTGAAAGAGGAATTGGGGAGCCTATCAATGCTTCCCGTTAAGAACTATGAATCCTGTCTGAAGTCCCTGTGTGACAATAAACTGTCAGCTTCGGCTGCCTGGTTCTTCCACCAAAACAAGCCAAGCTGCTTCCAGTCCAGCAGGCTAGACCTTAAGTTCTCTAACAAGAAGTCATTACTGGCCTCAGAGATATTCATGATACTGGAGACTCTCTTCAAAAGGGCATTTTCTATAGCCTTGCCCTATCCCCTTATTTAATGACATGGGTACTCAAAACTAATTGAGCACTTCTGCAAAACATAGAAAGCCGGCATTTGGTATCCATGTAGTTCAACACCCACTGATTAAAAAAACCAAAACACCAATCTGGAAAATGCAACATTTGAATATATCTCCCTTGAAATTCAGGCAATGAGGAACGGCTAAGGGAGCTGGGCATGTTTAGCCTGGAGAAGAGGAGGTTAAGGGGTGATATGATAGCCATGTTCAAATATATAAAAGGATGTCACATAGAGGAGGGAGAAAGGCTGTTTTCTGCTGCTCCAGAGAAGCGGACACGGAGCAATGGATCCAAACTACAAGAAAGAAGATTCCACCTAAACATTAGGAAGAACTTCCTGACAGTAAGAGCTGTTCGACAGTGGAATTTGCTGCCAAGGAGTGTGGTGGAGTCTCCTTCTTTGGAGGTCTTTAAGCAGAGGCTTGACAACCATATGTCAGGAGTGCTCTGATGGTGTTTCCTGCTTGGCAGGGGGTTGGACTCGATGGCCCTTGTGGTCTCTTCCAACTCTATGATTCTATGATTCTATGATTCTATGATTCAATGCTATCTGCTTCTTAAGAGCAGCTGGTGACAACTCTATGTTAGCTGTATCTTATGAAACAAATAATTTTTCTAAGTGAAGTATTGAACCTTGGTATGTTTCAAGGCAGTAGAAAAGAGGATGGATGGCATGCAATGAACTCCACAAAATCAGGTGATGTTCTGCTTGGAAGGGCTGAAATATATAGTTGAACAACTGGAAACTACCAAAATAGAATCAAACACAACAGCTGCATGTTATGTGCATATCCTCTCTGAAATGCAGCACTCCCCGCTAGATAAATGGGTCTTTAGCACTTGTTAGGGTTTTAGTCATTTTTAATTTATTTGTTGTTTGTGTTTTTCACAGTTTTTAATTAACTAATGTATAAATTGCCTTGACACAGTGGTTTAGAAAGTAATTAATAAATCAATGGCAATGGCAATAGTAATAGTAATAGTAATAATAATAATAATAATAATACTTCACACAAAATCTACTTATTCACAGTAAAGGCACTGGAGTGGGTGGTTGACCTGCATTTCTTACCAATGTTTCTGTATCCACATGAGTGGATAGAAAGATAGTGAAAGGAGGCTGTATTTTTCCCTTTCATTCTCTTCTTTACGGTTTTCAGTACTGTTAGTGTACAAAATTAGAGTTACAAAGGACATTGTCAGAGCCGATATTCCTGACACAGCCATTTTGGCTGTTAACATCTTACACTAGCACATCTAAGATGGAATAATGCAGAAGCCTAACATCCCAGGAGAGTTCAGGTTCTCTTGTCTTTTTAGGTTTTGGCCTCTGGCCTTGATTGAAAGAAGAACTTAAATTGGGAATACTCTCTATTTTAAATGGGCATTTCTGGCAAGACTTTGCAAGTCTGGGAGAGAGAGAGAGAGAGAGAGAGAGAGAGAGAGAGAGATTTAAAATATTTGCTCTCTGTTCTATGTTAAAAGAAAAGTTTTAAAGTTGTGGGGTTGGCACTTGATGGTGTATGTCGAGCTCGGCAGCCTTTGAAACTCTTAAACAAGTTCATGTTGGGAAGACAGACTTTATTCATTTTGATTCCCAGAAAATATTTTGCATTTTTTTTATCAAGCTGAATGTAGCAAAAGACTAACCTGAGGAAAAACAGTCTACCAGATCCTGTTTTTATAGCAAAATGAAAGATTTTTCTGAGCATTGAGCACACAGTTCTTGGTTATTGCTAGCATACGCTTACCAGTTTTCTTCTAAATGTATATTTTCTGTTGATAGTCTCTAGAATAGGAATTAAATCATTTTCTTACTGTCCTTATTGTGTGTTACTCCAGTTCTAAGATTCTTTTCTCTGAAGTAAGTCATACCCTGTTAAACTGGACTTATTTCACAGTAAATAAAGTTAGAATATGTTCTGAGTTCTTAATCTATGAAATAAAGGCTCAGAACATAGCTTGTTTTCCCATATCTAACCCACACGTTCTCAAATAGTCAGGGCCAGTAACAAGGCTTAAAAAGAGAAGACGTGATAAATAATAATAATAATAATAATAATAATAATAATAATAATAATAATTGGTTAAATTAAAACCATGAGTCCTGTGGTAACTTAGACTAAGAACTACTTGCATGGACCAGGGCCTACTTCATCAGATGCATGGTCTTCCTCAGATGGTTGGTGGGTCGATGGACGGATGGATGGAATGGATGGATGGATGGATGGATGGAATGAAGGGGAATGGAAGACTTGTCATGCCCAAGTCAAGGAATGTTTCCGCCACATTACTTAGTAGTGTATCAACTTCCAGCAGTAATCCTTTCAATGCTTTTGGGTTGTCCTCATGGTCAAAACACTAGACTAGACCTTTGCATAGAGTGTTTCCATTACTCTGAATGAACTGAAATTGTGCATAAGCAATATCCTTAAACTCAGCCACACAAACGTAATGCTTTTTGGAGCTTCAGAAACAATCATGACATGATCATCAAAGAGAAGGATGGAGGAGGGCAATTGCCTGCCTACCTCCTCACTTTGGCCCTATAAGCAAGCAATCCCCATCATTGCTGAAAAGTTTGACTGCCACCTGATGGGACTCTTACCTTGCCTAACAGCTTCCACAATCTGGTTAAATGTCTTTGTCTTTAAGATGCTGCAAGTCTTTCATATACACATGTGTGTGAGAGAAATATATCAATGTACATATATAGACACGCATACACACACACACACACACACACACACACATATATAGTGGATGATGGTAATGTATTGATCAATGGAATAAATTAGTACACCTCTGGATCAAAATCAAGAGATGGTAGAAATCTCTCTCTAGAGAGCCCCAAATAATATCAGGCACCTTTATGTAGGAAACAGGGTGACATTGAAACAAGTCTTTGAGTTGCCTACCTTAAAAAAAAAAAAAGCAGCCTCGAATGTCATTGACGAATTCCAGTAGACTTCTGTTTCCTTTGATGTCTTCAGAAAGCAGGTGCAGAGAGTGGGAGTAATTTCCTTCCCAATTTCTCCCTCACATGGCTTGCCATCCCTCATACTCTGGCACTTTTCACGAGTTGCCATATGGCATATCCCCTAAGCAACTGTTCTCAAGAGCTTATTTGGCACTGCTGTCACTCCTTATCCAAGGGAAAGCTTTCTGAGATAAAGAGGTCTTGCAGCAGAAAGCTACTTCTGCGTTGCTCGGCATTCAACATCTAAAGAATACCTGCCCTGTTTTAAATCTTTACATTGTAATAACGCAAAAGCCAGATCAAAAATCAAGATAGGTACTTCACCATATATCAGATCTGCCTGTCCCTATTTGTATGGGAGGCGGCCCCCACCTATCTGCCCTCTTTCCTGTTCTATAAACATGATGTCTGAATTTTGTCCTTGTTCTGGTCAGTTTCAATTTTTCTATGGTTCCTAAGCAATGTTTAAGTCAGTTAAGGCAAATCACCTAAGATTGACACACTGGATCAAAGTAAATATGACGTGTGAGCTGAAAGATACCTCAGATCTAAGGTTCTTGTAAGAAGAGATTGCTGGATTGAAGATATGAGTTTCCTAGCTTTTTAGGTTCTTCTTAATTAAGAATAAAATCCCAGTCAACTCCTTAATGAATGTCATCCCTGATAAACAAAGCAAAAGGATGTATAGATTGTACCAAGCAGAATACCATTTCAAAGGGAGGATTGGTTTCTTGGCTTCTGTAAGTCTCATTCCTTCATGCTGGAGACTGTGACCCAGGAAAAAACAGAGAGCTGGAAGAACCAGGAGAAAAAAAGTGGCTGCTCCCCCAAGTTGATGGGCAGTGCCATTCAAGTGGGGTGTGTGTGCTGCATCACGTGATCAATTATGTGGGGTGATGCTTACTTGGGCCCCCCAATATTTTATTCAAGGTGGCACCCCTGAACTGCACCTTCAGAGGAAAGTGGTGCCTCTTACTACGCACTACATATTAACCAACCTGGACCTGTCTGGCTCTAGCTAAGTACTTTGAGCTTTGTATGAAAATGAGCTTGGACTTGGGTTGAATCAGATTCAATGATGAATGGACAGTCTAGTTTGTATGTTTTGGGGTTGTTGTTTTTTTACAAAAGTATGTGATTATTTTAATATCAGAATAGCTCTACTAAGTCTTGTATAGCATGGAGATGTATGGGGTCTTGAAGGCTGCTTTACTGGAAAGGAAGGAAAGAAGGAAATCATCCTGCCATATTGTATCTAAGCAATACTTTTATAATTCAAAAACTGGGGCTTTTGCTAAAGGCTCTGCAAACTAAACAGTCCTGACAGTCTCTACTATAAATTCATATCAGTCTTGATAAATCTCAAGAAGTTTAACAAGAAGCAATATTAGAATCCTTGGTGTATTCATTATACTAATTGAGAACCTCAAATGTATTCTCTTCACATTTGACACAAAGAGAAATTATGTTTAGGTCATTTGACAATATTTAGTTCAAGCATTAACAAAATTCAACTTTATTCGGCATTTTTTCTCCTTATTAAAGCTTTTTGATATATAACACTGATCCAGAGCCCTTTGGAAGACTCAGAATGTCTTGTGGGAGTTTGGGGCCAGTCCTCCAGTATTTCTGTACTTCACAATGAACAGACATCGAATGAGAGGGAAAGAAAATGACTTTTGCTTTGTGTGCCTCTGTCAGTTGGGGGTATGGATTTTGTGTTTATGGAATGGTCTTCAGCAGATACTGGTCTCCTAGCATTTTTTTAAAAACCCACCCACCTCTTTAGGCAGATGGCAGTAGAATACTCATATGGGGATATACTCCCAGACAGACGTTTGGTGTGATTAAGTTATATCTTGTCACTTTCACATTCTGGATATTTCTTAGGAATGACTCCTCATGATGACAGTGTTACTGCCTTTAGAATTGTAGAGGTGGACAGGACCCCACTGGTCATCTGCAATGCAGGAAATTCAGCATAGAATTGTAGTGAGAAGCTTGATCTAAGGTAGGAATGGGAAATATGTTTCAGCTCAAGGGCCACATTCTCTTGTGGACAACCTTCCAAGGGTTAATGATGTTAATGTTATGGGCAGGGCCAGAGGCAAAAGGGTGGAGCAATGGATGTGATACTTACTTTTGTGTCTTAGGCTACATTTGAACCATGCAGAAGTCAGAGATTTCTGCATACCCAAACAGCCCAGCTGTCTCTCCATCTAGGCAAGATAGAGGCATTATTAAAATGAGAGGTCACACTCTAGCTGGAAAAGAGCATTTGAGATGGATACAGAGCAAGGCTGGTGAGATGCATGTTTTGGAAGCGAGGATGTAGCCTTGAGAGTCCCAAAGGCCTGGGGAGCTGTATGGGGTCCCAGGCCTAAGGTTCCCCAACCCAGACCTGAGGGCTATTTAACATATTACATGTTAACAGCTAGATACAACCCCCCTGGTCAAGAATAACTGTGTCCATGAAGAAGGCAACTGTGCTTGACTTCTTAGTGATATCTGTTTTGCAATTTGGAGACCACATTACGTGACAACTGAGAAAACCATGACCTTTTTTGAGGGCACTACCATAAGGCATAAGCAGTTCCTGGGCATTGTATCTACTATGGTGTCCAATGGTCTTGCAGCAGAGAGTTTGATGCAAACCTCGATACATCTGACCTTTCAAATTATTATTACAAGATTCCAAGGTTGTTACTGTAATGCAGAGTTTCCCAAACCTGGGTCTCCAGCTGTTTTTGGACTACAACTCCCATCATCCCTAGCTAGCAGGACCAGTGGCTTTTGGATGATGTCCAAAAATAGCTGGAGACCCAAGTTTGGGAAACACTGTTCTAATGGATAAAAAATAATGTCATTCAGGTCTATGACTGTACTGTTTTTGACACTGTAAATCCGAAAGACTACAAAAGATAGATAGATGATAGATGATAGATAGATAGATAGATAGATAGATAGATATAGATAGATATAGATAGATAGATGATAGATGATAGATGATAGATGATAGATGATAGATGATAGATGATAGATGATAGAGAGATGATGATAGATCGATAGATGATAGATGATTGATAGATAGATAGATAGATAGATAGATATAGATGATAGATAGATAGATAGATGATAGATAGATAGATAGATAGATAGATAGATAGATGATAGATAGATGATAGATAGATAGATAGATGATAGATAGATGATAGATAGATAGATAGATAGATGATAGATAGATAGATAGATATAGATAGATAGATAGATAGATAGATAGATGATAGATAGATGATAGATAGATGATAGATAGATAGATAGATGATAGATAGATAGATATAGATAGATAGATAGATAGATAGATAGATAGATGATAGATGATAGATGATAGATGATAGATAGATAGACAGATGACCTCAATTGACTATGAACTGGAAATGTTTATTTGTCTGAAAGACATAGCTAGACTGATGATGAAGTACCAGATAGGTACTGAAGGATGGTTGATATATAACGTTGCTGAAACACTGAGGAGCCAATTACACATTACCTACAAACACATGTAAAGAAGCCTTGGGAGCTCTTGGTTTAATTGAAAAGCAGCTTTGAGGGGGCATAATTCTGAAAGGTGTAGTAACAGCAAGAGGGATGAGCTACTTAACCCTTTCTCTGCTGGCAGCTTTCCTGCTCCAAATCTCGTGCAGCTGCTTTTCACCCCGCTTGGGAATCCAGATTGGGGCATGCATGACCCTCAATATTCTGTGCATCTATTTTTGTTAAGTGTGTTAATGGGCACATGATCTGAATAACTAAATACTCTACTGGGCTGGTGGTGGCATAGTATGGGCCTTTTGAATGGATACTTCTTAATCTCACATTGTTGCTGTTCTTATGCTTAGATACTAGAAGGATGCTAGAAGCAGAAGAACAGACAATGGGAAATGGATTGTGTCCATTCCTTGGGTGGTTATTGGTGATTAGTTATTGGTGATTCAATAATAATAATAATAATAATAATAATAATAATAATAATAATAATAATAATAATTTATTTATTTATACCCCACCCATCTGGCTGGTTTCCCCAGCCACTCTGGGTGGCTCCCAACAGAATATTTAACAAAATAAAACATCAAACATTAAAAACTTCTCTAAACAGGGCTGTCTTCAGATGTCTTCTAAAAGTCAGATAGTTGTTTATTTCCTTGACGTCTGATGGGAGGGGATTCCACAGGGCAGGTGCCACCACCGAGAAATCCCTCTGCCTGGTTCTCTGTAACTTCGCTTCTCACAGTGAGGGAATCGCTAGAAGGCCCTCGGCTCTGGACCTCAGTGTCTGGGCTGAATGATGGGGGTGGAGACACGGGGCCGAGGCTGTTTAGGGCTTTAAAGGTCAGCACCAACATTTTGAATTGTGCTCGGAAACGTACTGGGAGCCAATGTAGGTCTTTCAGGACCAGTGTTATATGGTCTTGGCAGCCACTCCCAGTCACCAGTCTAGATTCTATCCTCTTAAGAGATTTATATAAGATATCTTTCTGGTGTCTTCCAGCTCCTCGTTTGTACGACGATATGGCCTACAGTTTAGATTTTCCCCCTTTGGGCACAGCAGAAAACAAACATGTTAAAGAAGTTGGCATGCTGAGAGTGTGCCAATTATCTTTGTTTGGAAGGGATATTTTTTTGCACCTTTCCCCTAACCACCACAGATACATTTCTGATCCACAACGTCATCAAATTATTTCACATCACAAGGAGGAAGATGCACCTAAGTATTTATCATTGAGAAGGCTTTATCATACCTATGGCTAGAAAATGTCAGAGATGGCCATCCCAAAGACAGTTGCATCGCTGTTTTACGATCATCATTTTGTTATGACTTCCTATGGGATTACAGGAAAACACACTGATCCTGACATAGTTACCATGCTGGCCTAATGTTCATAAATGCCAGGTTGTCAGTCTCATCAGGTCTAAGCAACTGAAATAGAAGGTGCTTTTTAATGCTACCCCAGAGTCAATTAAAATACAGTAATGCTGACATCTGCAGAATATGAAATGATCAAAGTAAAGAATGCCCATACAGCTTCTGACATAAAAACAGTGTGTTTGGCGGCAGAGTGACACGGTGTAACAGGTCAGGTAATTATGAGAAAATCTATGATGTATCTGTTGCAATTGCTTAGCTTCTTCCCATTATCAGAGCCATCAAACAGAACAGCGCTCTCACTTCTCCTGATGGATCGTAAAGAGAGTGACACCCTCGGTCTCCTGATACAGAAGGTATCTCAGGAGCGGCTGAATTAATTTGACAGTAAATAGGTGATAGCAACTGCTGTCTTTCTCCCTCTTAGTATTATTTTTTAATTACACTGGGACACATTTTGGCAGTTTGAAGAATAGCTCCAAAAGCCAGCCTTCCATGACTTGCAATCTACTCTTCTCCCCTGCTCAAACATACACACACACAGATACACACGTACGCACGTACCTCCTTCAGCTTGACTGCTGCTTTATAACTACACAATCACAACAATTTCATTGCCCTGCTACTGTATCAGTTCTCATACCAATCCATGTTCTAAACCACGGCTTTTCATTATGATGATTAAGGGATCCTCTGCATGAGTAATCTTGATGTGTTTATTAAATTATCCAAAAAAAAAGTGGGTTTGTATGCTTAGAGTATACTTATGTTAATACTCTGGATATATTTGCTCATTTTCTGCCACTGTATTGTTATAATTGGCTTAATGGATTTTCAGATATGTGTTAACCCTTCCTAAGCACTCTTCTCAAGCAGACTAATTACAGCTTCTTACATTAAATTCTTATAGGTTTCCATTTATCCCCTCTAAATTGTCATGATAATTGCAGTAATAAATTAGGCACACAGAAGCCATCAATTAAAATAATTTGAATCTGGCATCACAGCACAACACAAACGATGGCTCTTAACTGTGCGTTCAAATATGAGCTTCACAGTATAAACATCATATGGATGTATCTCTTTTGTACCACACAACACACAACTCAGAGCACCACAATTCAAATAAGCAATGCAGAAGGCAAATAATTTCCTAATAAAAAATAGTCACGTTTATAATTCACAGAGCTTCATTTCAGAAATATTTTACGCAGATAATATTGTTAGTTAATGTGAATTCAGATGAAAAACTACAATGGTGAAGCCACACTTTGACAATGTTTTGTTGCTGTTGTGACAACTATGCATGTGACTTATTTGATATATCACAAGCAAGTGATCACAGTCCACTGTCTCCAAGAAATCCTTTGAAATAGGGAGAGAGCCAGGAGATAAGCTGGGATTGCATCCTTTGTCTGTGAAGTATCAGAATATTCAAATAAAGCCTTACCTCCTATTCAGTGAAACAGTGTTGGGGAAAAACTGGGCAGATCCGGTCCAATATATTTGGCTTCCTGAGGCAAAAGACAAGATGGTTCTCCTCACTCCCATGAAGTGACTTCCACATACCGTGAAACTGTCCCATTTTAAGTGGGATATCCCAGATTGACAGAAGCTGCATTGAATATCACCTCATAGTTATGTTCTCTGAATGTCTTCCCCAAACACAGACATGATTCATGGACGCAGAACATGGCTCACATGAAAGAACCTCTGTGTAGATGCCACTGCCAGTTCTTGATTATGATTACTGTATTCATGGCAGCACATTTCTCAACATATTACAGAAATTGCTCCTCAAAATCTGAAGGCTGTAATCTCTTGTGAGCTTGATTCACTTTAGACCTTCTCTGAACAAACATGGCCTCCTGGAAGCAACTTCAGAAGGAGACAATAAGTAAATTGATGAACCGACCAACTGATCTATGGTGAAGCATTAGATGTGTTTCATGGTTTTAATTGCTTGTCAGTGTTTTAAATATGCCATGGCCCACATCTGCATTATGATACTATTTTAACAGCCACAGCATAGTTTGTAAGCTGTGCTGAAAGTTGTCAAGAGATCCCTATTCCCCTCACAGAGCTACAATTCTTAGAGTGTTACCAGTTTCCCCAGTTTCCCGTGGAACACTGGGAATTATAGCTTTGAGAAGGAAATAGCACCCTTATCACACTACAGTTCCCATGATTCATTGGGGGAGGCAATGACTGTTAAAATGGTATCATGGTGCATAGCTTTCTAGACTGCAAACCACAGATTTTGACAGAACAATCATGAGGCCTAGGCAACTTCATGCCGGATAGGGCTCTTCACAGAACTATGTCACAGATCCTCTTCACATGTGCTTCAAGCTTCTTAGCGCCTAAAGAACAGTTATTATAAAATTAACCAGTATAGTTCAAAGAGTCAACTATCTCACCTCCTAATTCTTCCGCCACACACTGCTTATGAATAATGTAATGGCTTCTTGCATTTCGCCTGACACTTCCTCACATCTTCCAGACCTGATGGAGAATTCTGGAAAGCTGGAAAGCTTTTCTCATCCTCCATCAACAGACAGTGGCTCAATAAAATATCTTACCTGACAACACCCTGTTGCTTTTTATGTGGTGTCATCACCAGATTGTTTATAGCCGCTGGACACCGGGGAGGGGAGAGAAATCATCAGTGAAATGAAAGGCAACGATGCATAATTAGCTTCAAATTAATTCATGACCCAGTTTAAGAGGACACGGAAGGGGTTACTAATTAATTAAGGTGGGAAACCCTGTAGGCTTGTGAGATTTGGAGAGTTGTAGCTCATCAGCCAGGTTAAAAGGCTTTCTGAGGGTATACCCAGCACACATGGAACGCAAAGCATGACTAATAATAAAATAAAAGGGAGAAAATGAAAATAGATTTCAGGGGAAATAAAAGTGGAACAAAAAAAAATACAATCAGGAAGAATAGTTAAGAAATTCTTTGTCAGAAATTGTCAAAGATTAAATAAAAGTCCACAGATCACTGCTGGATGTGAATGGCATTTCAAATGTGGACTGACTTGTCGTAGCGCAGTGATCTTAGGTAATAATATGCCACACTTTTTTGAGTCTTCTCTCCCCCCCCCCCTCTGTCTGTTTCCATTCTCCTCTTGAACCATTTTTCATGGTGCCTTGAAAGCTTAGAGAAAGGAAAGGGACTGTAGCTTTCTGTGTTGGGAACCAGCAGCCTTCATGTGGAAGAGAGGTTGAAAATTCCTCCCTCTCCCACCAGTCCAGTCCAGAAATACAGCAGTACCATTTGCTCCAGCTGAAGGAAGACATTGACACCTTCAAGACACCAAAACTTACCTCAGACCTATTTGCATGTATAAGCAGCTCAGGGGTGCAGTGGAGCCATCAACAGCTGGATGGC
The DNA here is from genome assembly GCF_964188315.1 of Podarcis muralis. NCBI lineage: Eukaryota > Metazoa > Chordata > Lepidosauria > Squamata > Lacertidae > Podarcis > Podarcis muralis. The sequence continues at coordinate 72,156,042 of NC_135658.1, read as the reverse complement.
AAACTGAGCAGGGCACACAAGTCATGTGATAACAGCCTAAACTTCTGTGATGAGATGTATTGTGCTTCTGTTCAAATTAAAGTAATTGTTTCTATTTCCTGACCTTATTTATTTCAAATAAATAATGTACCATACTTTTCCATGTGCAGTGGTACCTCGGGTTACATACACTTCAGGTTACATACGCTTCAGGTTACAGACTCTGCTAACCCAGAAATCTTACCTCGGGTTAAGAACTTTGCTTCAGGATGAGAACAGAAATCGTACTCTTGTGGCGCGGCGGCAGCGGGAGGCCCCATTAGCTAAAGTGGTGCTTCAGGTTAAGAACAGTTTCAGGCTTAGAACGGGCCTCCAGAAGGAATTAAGTACTTAACCTGAGGTACCACTGTATAAGACTAGCTTTTTTTTACTCTAAAATAATGTTCAAAATTGGGGCTTGCCCTATACATGGATAATGCAGAGGGGTCACGGGTGATTGGCTGCAGCTGTGAGCAGGAGCTTGTCAGCGGCGATTGGTGGCTGTCACAGGGGCTGCTTTGGATTGGCTGCTGCTGCGGCAATTGGGTTGGTGATTGGTGGCTGCAGCAAGGGCTGCTGTGGATTGGCTTCCGCTGCGGCAATTGTTCGTGGGCTTGGCGGCTGCTGGTGGCGATCGGGCAGACGCTTAGTGGCTTTTGTGACGCATGCGATTGGCAGCATTTATCAGTCTGGGCAACCCTCCCCCCCAAAAGCTCAGCAACTCTGAGCCATCTCCCCCCATTTTCTCAAATTCAAGTCTCCAAAAATAGTGGGGGTCTTATATGTGGGGGTGTCTTATACATTGAAAAATACGGTATATGTGCATCTATACACATAAATTAGCACGCTCTTTTGTCTCCTTTTTTTTTTTTTTTTTTTGGTGATGTGCAAATCGCCATCCTACTCCCTACATGTGCTAGAATGTGAGCAAAGAGAGGCACTGATGATGACATCAGAGATGTTTATTCCTAGACTTCAGCCAAAATGAAGGAGAAGCTCTCTTCCTAGTTACTTTCACATCAGCATGTACTAGATTAAACCTCTCTAAATTTTGAGACAGTGAGTGTGTTCATCTTGCACAATTTATTTCACTGTTCATCTAATATAAAATTGGACATGTGCAGCTAGGGAAGGAGAAGATGTTTCATTCAGCTCACATTTCAATGCAAGCCTCTCTAACTTCCACTTCTTGGAAAACACATACACACACACTGAAAGAACACCTATTCTTTGAAAGTCACCATTCTCCCAAATCTCCAAATGTTGTGATTCAGTTCTCCGACCAAAAAATGTATACCAAAAAGCTTATAAAAATGCAAATATTAGTGAAGGTAGCAAACAAAGTTTTTTCTATTAGGCAAAATTGCTTGCAAACACAGTGCATATTAAGCAAAATTGAACAGAGGTTTCATGAGGATTTTTTTAAAAATGCAAACTGATGTGGAAATATGATGAACTGGATTTCAAGCCAATGGAAAAATAAGATACTGAGTGAAACTGAAATTGACAGTTTCATCCATTGCTATAGACACTGAAGCAACAGTTTGCTGTATCAAACATATGAATCCCACCACTGGCCCCTCTAGCCCATCATTATTTCTACCATATACCTATGGTCTTCTCTCCATTGTACCACCACATCAAGGACAATGTTGCCAATCTCCTGCAAGCAATGCTTGCATTTGAGATGGAGCACATGGCTCAGAGTTGGCTTATTTAGCCAAAGTTACAACAACTGAATTGTCCACTTCTAGCAATTATGGCTAATGGCTTTCAGCTGACTTCTAAAGCCAATGATTTGTGTTCACCAGCATTGGCTGCGTATATGTACTTCTCCAAATCTGGGGGAGGGAAAACCTCATTGCCATTTGAACAGATTCATGTTGAGAGTCACAATTAGAATAACCATTTCCCCTTCCTCCCCAGTTGCCCATCTTGGAATATCAAGAATTGCACAACAACAACAACAACTACAACTACAACTACAACAAAATATAATGTGCCAGATGAAATTAAATCAATGCAATACTCCAAACCAATAGAAAATTATGGGGGAAATGGAAATGATTATCATGGGAGAAAGGCCTCTGCTAATGGAATTTGGATCTTTTACACATGTAAAAGCTGTCAACTTGGCTGCGTTCTCCTAATGTTCCCTAGGCAGGCAGCAATCTTCATTTCTTTCTTTTTTTGCTGCTCTTTCCTTTATGATACCGCAGCATTTTGGAGTGAGAATTTTGAAATTAAATCTCCTTATTGTGCAGGCAGGATGTCCAGTTTTATTCTATCAAATGCCACAGAAACAAAGGGAACAATCCATTTTTCCTGATAGAAGCCAACAGATCGTAAGAGGTTTGAGATGAGTGTGAGGATACAATTTGCCTAGAGAGTGCCTGAGGATCAAGACAACCTGACTTTCCACGGAATGAGTCTGTCAGCTGGCATCTTGCGGTAATTGCTTCCCATGGCAGGACCTCACCAGCCGAGGGAGGGCTGCTCTCGTCAACTCAAGAATCCATTTTTTTTATATTAAAAAAAAAACAGTGCTGAATGATAATTGTTTGCTAAGGCTGAGGGAACTTGTTGCCAAGTCAGAAAAGAAAAGGGTTCTGGGGCTGTGATTGGCACTCGTTAACCCGGGATTTGGATTTGATCGCTTCCTTATTCAAAGCAAGGGTATTTGGGAGGAAGGGGAGAAAGAGGATGCTCTCTTGTTTGGTGAAAACAAATGAGTTCAATCACCAAATGGAATATCAGGATATCATGCCTGAAAGCAAAGAACTGTTATTCACACAAAGGGGACTGCATAATATGGGCAGTTGGGTAAATTAAATGTTTTTCTTCAAGTATCACGATCGCTTTGGAATTCTTTCCCTCGATCTACACTACAAATTAGCTTGTTTTGTTCATTAGGAGACCAGGATCAGTCACTCTTCAAGTTGTGTCACTTGGCTATGCCAACAAAGAAAGGAATGATAATAATAAAAATAGGCCAGATTATGCAAAATAGGTCTAATTGGATTTGGTTGGACATAAGAAAACCAATGCTTACCTTTGGTATATGTTGACTTCTGTGCTGTATGACGCAGGGGAACCTATTTGAATGTGGTTTTCTATTTCTTCATTTCAATATTTGTTGTGATCCATGTACATTGCTGAGTGGTGGCAAAGATAGAGGCAACTGCAGTTGTTGACAACCATCATTATATTATTTTTATTCAAACCAAGGAGGGTTTCTATTAATAGGCAACGTAAATAAAATCAAAATTAATGTCAGCCAATTGTAAAAAATAAATAAATTGCCACTTCTAACGTTATTAGAACTTGGTATGTTTCCCAACATGCAGCTGATTCAGAACAAATCAGAATACTGTATTAGTTTGCTGCCACTGCAATACGGGCTGAATTAAATAACCTTCTTGGGTTGTATGCAGTGTGGTGCTAAGTAAAGTGTTCTGTCACCACAAGGATTTCTGCTTGCACAGTGGAACTTCCTCCCTCTCCTCCCAACCCTCTTAAATCTGTTCTTGGGATTCCCCCAACCCACCAGAACAAATTTGGGGAGTACATGGGGTGTACATAGGAGGAGGAGAGACGGTTCCATTATGTAAGTGGAAATCCTTATGCTGATTAAACATTTTAGTTGGCTACCGCTCTATGTCTCTCCAGATTCTACGGCTCTGAGTGGTCAAGATCAAAACTTCATGGTCAGGTGGACCCTTTTGTCCCACATTATCTGGGTGGCTGAAGTAATGGCTGCAAAACTGCTGCAGCTTAGCCTTCACTGAACTGTTTGTGGAGTTCCTCTTTCTCCCTCTACAGTGCAGAGAGATTTTCTGCATACACTACACTGTGTGAGTGATGGGCAACAGCATGTGAGGATCTTCTCCCTCATCAAATTATACCCCAGGAAGTATGTGAGACTTATGTTCTCTCGCCTAGGCTTTGATCAAAACTCTTGATTTGTTTGCATAAACAACATGTGCAAAACTTCCAGTCTGCATTTCATGTAGGTTTAAAAGCATCCTAATTGCAACTGTATGTCCTGTGTGTAGTCACTTAAAGAAGGGAGAAAAAAGGCATTTCACATCAGCAGTGATGCCAATTTAAACTACAAACCGTAGAACGTTTGCTCCAATATTTCCTTCTTCTTCCCCTATCATGTTTGCAAACATGTTTGCAATATTGGGATAATATTGAACTACATTCAGCTTATCAAAAGTTTGTTACTATGTGGTTTGATTTCAGCTTTCTCACTCTTTGGATCACATACTGATGAGTCATTTCATGCTCTTTAATTGGCTGAACTACCAGTATTTGTTTAAGTTTATTGCCCATTAGATCCTGATGGTTTGTGACAGAGAACAATATTCAAGCTGGAAAAAACACACAAATCAATTAGAATTAAATAAAATTCAAGTTCGAATTATATAGTCCAGCCCATACAGCAAGAATATACTCAGAAGGATTCAATTTTCATAAAGCCAGTTGCATTCTGCAGCAGCTGCAACTTTTGGACAATCTTCCATTTTAGTTCACCCTTGTCTGGATTCAACTTCAGCTGGCTTGTGTGATTTCTGTCCCTCAACATGCATTGAGACCATACCAGCTTCAGAAAGTTAGAACAGCCCCAGCCAACCAAGAGACTCAAATTCTTTGACTGGTTTTTATGGCTCAAAACAGGCATGGGTTTTAGTTGTAAACACTGTCCCAAACAATATTATATATGCACAGCCTTGATTTTAAATCGCCTACTTCCCTTGAACCAAAGTGCCTCCTACATATCAGATAACGCTAGGGATAGTATTATCACTATTATCACCCTCAGGGTTTCACACAACTAAGTCATTGTGGAGTTTCTCCTCCCTCTGTCCCCCATGCACCTTGTCTCCATCCCCAATTATGCTTTCGGATTTCCCTTTACCCTCCAGAGTATATTGGGGTGTGCAAGGGCAGGACGGGGAGTGCTGTAATAAGTCTCAGTAGATTTACAATCTGTGCAGGTTTGTTTGGAGTCCCAAAGAGTTAATTAGGAGCTATTTCTGTTTAACTATTAGACTTTGCTTTTAGAATTAGGTCACATAGCCAAGTGGACACATTCAGAATGTGTAGATCCATGTAACATCTGTTCTGTAGTGTGGTGGCTGCTTAGTAAAGGTTAAATAAAAAAGGTAAAGTACCCCTGGAAGGTTAAGTCCAGTCATAGGAGACTATGGGGTTGCAGCACTCATATCGCTTTCAGGCCAAGGGAGTTGCATGTTCAGACCTTTAAACCTCCCCCTTAAATACAGACAAGACTCAAATTTTGGTTTGGTTTTTGGCAGAATTTAGGCCACAACTTTATTGATTACAGCAAGTGAGCGGTTGCATAGGCTCTGGTTCAACTAGCTCGCTGCACCGTTGCATAGATCAGCCTAGGGTGAACACCTGGATAAGTTGAAAGCTGGGAACAGGCTCCACCACCCAAATGTCCCCCTGGACTCAGGCATGGGCACAACCCCCTCACAGAGGTTGACCAAACCATCGAGTCCCTGGATTCCTTTAACAGAATACCCTTCACATAGGGATGGCAAGTGTTTCCCCATCCCTATCACCTGAACCAGAGCCTATCCGCAACCTTACAAGTTGTGACGATTTGCTACGTGGCACGCAAAACCCAAATGGCACCAGCCAATCAGCCAAGTGAGGGAAATTCCTGCCATGCCCCTATCCCAACGACAGATGACACACAACGGCATAGCAAGGTCAAGTGCACAAGCCCTAAAATTAGGGAGAGGTGGGCGGGTGTTCTGATGCACGCACCGAAAGAAGAAGTTCTGAGTCACGTGCATGGGCATAAATAGGTCCCTTGATCCATTTAGCTTGCGTCCCATTGGTGTGATTAAACCCTGCATCAAGGGACCTACCAATTGTGTGTTGTGGCTATCCAATCTTACCCACCAACAACACAGGGTTTGGTTGCCAGGTCTCACCGCAACACGTGCCCTCTTTAAGGGAGGACCCGATCTAGCATTTGTCCACAGACAGCTTTCCAGGTCATGTGGCCAACATGATTAAACCGCTTCTGGCACAACAGAACATCATGACGGAAATCAGAGCGCACAGAAACACTGTTTACCTTCCTGCCGCAGCGGTACCTATTTATCGACTTGCACTGGCATGCTTTTGGATTGCTAGGTTGGCAGGAGCTGGGACACAGCAATGGGAGCTCACCCTGTCGCAAGGATTCGAACTGCTGACCTTCCAATTGGCAAGCCCAAGAGGCTCAGTGGTTTAGACCACAGTGCTACCCGCGCTTAGTGCTGCTTAGTGACCATCAACTCTCATTCCATTGCATTCATTTAGTGAGGGTTTGAAGTTTATATTTTCAGTGTTCTTGTACACCACCTTAAGGCCCAGTAGGAAAGCTCAGATAAACTTATTTTAATTAATAAATCAAATAGCCAGCCGTGGTGTGGCCAATGTGAATCAAGTTGTTAGCCAGGCACGTGGTAAAAGAATCATCAATGCTCCCCACTACATGCATTTCATGAATCGTCTCAACCCCCATACTGGGCTGACCGTATAAAATTGGATCAAATTTGGCAGACATTCTATGCACATTTACTTAGGCATAAATATAACTGAAAGGGACGCGGGTGGCACTGTGGGTTAAACCACAGAGCCTAGGACTTGCCGATCGTAAGGTTGGTGGTTTGAATCCCTATGACGGGGTGAGCTCCTGTTGCTCAGTCCCAGCTCCTGCCAACCTAGCATTTCGAAAGCACGTCAAAGTGCAAGTAGATAAATAGGTACTGCTCCGGCGGGAAGGTAAACAGTGTTTCCGTGCGCTGCTCTGGTTTGCCAGAAGCGGCTTAGTCATGCTGGCCACATGACCCAGAAGCTGTACGCCGGCTCCCTCAGCCAATAAAGCGAGATGAGCGCCGCAACCCCAGAGTCGGCCACGACTGGACCTAATGGTCAGGGGTCCCTTTACCTTAAATATAACTGAACACATAATCTAGGCAAAGTTGAACACCATTATTTAAACAATAATATCACCCACTGAAATATGTGCTTAGACTCCAAACTGCTTAACTCTGGCTAACATATTGCCATTGTTGCAAGGAAATAAAGAAAGAAAAACTTATCTAGGACATTTCTAACAAGATTTAATTTTACGTTGTTGGTTGTTGTTGTTTTTTTCTTTTGAAGGATTAGGTTCAGGAAGAGAGGGGTGGAACTTTATTCTTAAAAAAATAATTATTCGTTCAGTATTAAATATGTGCAAAGCATTTGCGAATGGTTGCATATGATTGCATATCAATGAAAGGGCTGCCAGAAGCACCTAAGAGCCAATGGAAAGGTTATTATTATCAGTGAGATAATATCAGAGGCAGGAGAGTCAGACCTGAATGAAGACAAAACATACACAATTGAAAGCAGCAATGCCTTCAAATCTGCTGGCAGGATGCAAGAGGGACAGAGCAGGTTTGAAAGGAACAAAAAGCTGGGAGCTAATTTCAAAAGCATGCGGACAAAAAAAATGCAATTGGGCTGTTGCTGTTAACCTTTGCACAGGGAAGATGAGAGAGAGAGAGAGGGAGAGAGAGAGAGAGAGAGAAGGAGAGAGAGATTGTAGGTACCTTCCATTCACAAATCTCAACAGATGCTAAAAACCTCAATGTCTTCATTCTGGATCCCTAATTGTCATATGTTACAAGGGTCTGCCTCTTCCAAGACATTGTGCATTCCCACAAAATGCCCTTATATAACTTTATCTACATCTTTACAGCTAAATGTATCATCTTCTTCCTCCTCCTCCTCCTCATCTCTCTCTCTCTCTCTCTCTCTCTCTCTCTCTCTCTCTCTCTCACACACACACACACACACACACACTCACACTCACACACACAATCTTATTATTATTATTATTTTGCTTCATAATGGAGGGGAAAATGTTAGATTAGAAAACTTCAATTAAGCCTTTAAAAAGACCATCTGCTGAATGCTGACTGGGGTTTCATGTAAACAAAATGCCTGTGCTGGTTACAAACAAATGATCTTATCTATTGTATTGTGTTACAAATTAAAATTAGATTACGCCACCTACATGGTACCGCTGCTGAATCTTAAATTTCTTATGGAAACTGAATGTTTGCTGCAAGTGTTCATTCGGCCTGATGAGAGCCTCATTATTTTTGTACCAGCAGTACACACTGGGTATAGCATAATCAAAGCCTGGGGGTACGTATTAATTATCCTTTTGAATAGTGATGAAATTTTAAAAAGATCTCCTTTAGGCTCACATCATCAGCAGATGAAACAAAGCTTTGCACAGCTTGCGAGCAGTGGCTCACATGTGTTTTTACATCTGTTCAGGATATTTCAATTTGAAGCGCAACAAGCCAAGTCTGGGATTAAAGACCAGGATAAAAAATAAAAAGCGAAGGGAGGGGGGAGGATGCAACAACTAACTGCCCACACCCTCCCCAGGCTGGTGGGAGCAGAACTCTTGTTTAAAAATGCACACAGAAGACACCATCATCATCACCATCACCATTATTTTTATTATTATTATTCCTTGGACTAATTAACCAGTCACTTGATATTCTTTGTTGACTAGTGAGCTAAGCAAGATTTCAGTTCTGTGCCCCTGGCGCTAGATGTGGACTTTGAAATTCACTATATATATTTTTATGTGTAGTTTTTTTTAATATAAGATTAAAAAGAAAGGGCTAATCTTCCAAACTTACATGAATTTACAGAGAAGCAAGTCCCCTTGATTTCAGTCTCATTCACTAAGCAGGCTAGTCCTCCAGAATTCAGAGATGTGTGCGGGTTCTTCAAGGAACCCTCGTGGAAGTAATTAAATAGTCTAAATTGTCTGGATGCATCAAATGTAAAATATTAGACAACTGAGAGAGAAGTAAGAGGAAGTAAGAGAGAGGAAAAGCAGGGCGAAGGAGTGTTGGAAAGCGTGTTCTCATTGAAGAGAGAGCACGTGTTGCGGATGGGGCCTGACAAAACATCCTCAGTTGCAGCTAGGCTGTGGCAAGAGATTTGAATTGATTGGAGATGGTTGTTACTGGGGTAAAAGTGATGTTGCCAATTAAGGGGGTGGAGTCAAAGGTTATTTATACTGGGTCCACAGCTTGCTCCTTTCTCTTTCGCTGTGGACACCGGATCAGCACCGGAGTGATATCAGCGAGAGTTTGGGTCGTATATCTTCCCCCTAATTACCTCTCTTTTCTCTTCTCCTTTTCTTTCCTTATTTTATTGATATCTCTTTTATTTTACTTAGCGCTCCTATTGTCCCCTGCCTTCCTTTGTTGGTCCTTTAGTTGTTGGGAGGGGGTGGGTACCCTAGGCCCCGGGCGGCTTACGGCCCGGTTCACGGCCGAGCCTGGGACCCGGGCCGGGGTAACGACCCTGCCTGTCTGGCGTTCCAGTGGAGTTCGGCAGGCCGCGCTGGGCCCCGCGGGCGTGGTGATCGTGTCACGGCTGTTCTAGCCGGCCGGGGCCTTCCCCCCCCATCTCCTTGGTGCTTGCGGGTGCTGGGGATCGCCCCTTGGCCTGGCTGGGCGCCGGCCTGCCTTCGGGGCGCCAAGGGAGGCCCTGATCCGTGCGCGGCGTGCGCGCCGGGCGGTTGCTCCGGCGGCCGGCGCTGCGCCGGGGAATTGCTGGCCCGAGGCCGGGAGGCCTGCGGGCGTCGCGATCGCGCCGGGCTGATATAGCCCGGCCGGGGCCTTCTCACCCCCCCTCCTGCTCCTCGGAGTGGGGGGGATCGGCTGGGGGACCTTTATCCTCCTCCCGCCGTCCCTGCCTGTGCTTCGGGGGGCCTGCGGATCCCGGGGATCGCCCCCGTCGCCCGGCTGCATCCCGGCCTGCATCGAGGCGTGTGGGAGGCCCTGATCCTTGCGCGCAGCGCGCGCACCGGGCGGCTGCCCCGGCGGCCTGCACCGGGGCCGGGAATTGCTGGCTCACGGCCAGGAGGCCTGCGGGCGCGCGGGATAGCGCCGCGGCTGATCTGGCCTGGCTGCGGGCCTTCTCGCCCCCCCCTCTCTCCCCCTTTTTCTCCCGGGCCTTGGTGGCGCTGGGGGAAGCTGTCTGGGCGCCGGGACTTACCTCGCTGGGAGGGTGAACTCCACGGGCGGTTCCCGGCGATTTTGGGGCCCCAGTAGTCGGTGGCTGGCTTCTTGGGAGCTCGGGTTAGGGAGGTTTTTGCAGGCCCTCCATTTTGGGGCGTCTTGGTGGGAGCGCCATTTTGCCTTCTTTCCTGGCTGCGCTGCGACATCTGGTGGCCGGACCTTGTATTGCAAGGCACTTGGAATTGAGCAGCTTATCTGCTCCAAGGGAGGCCTCTAGTGGTCGTTGGGATATTGCAGGTTACTAAAGCTGTTCATATTGCCTCCTGGTGGTGGGGGTTTTCACCCAATTGCCGTAAGTGTGCCAAACCACTGAACTGGTGGCGTTGGGGCGTCACTTGCTTACTGGTTGCTGATTTAATTCTTATATTCCATTTGTAATTTAATCTTGATTATTAATTTTCTGAATTTCATAACTTTGATTTTACAATTTGACTTTAATTTTAAACTTTGTTTTGTTTTATTTTGTTTTCACACCTGTAGTAGGGATGGCTCCTAAAAAGGCAACCAGCAAGCCTGGTCCGGTCCGCTCGGCGAAGCGGCCTATAAAGGGCCCTTCCCAGGCCTTGCGTTCCCCTGAGCCCAACCAGTCGCTGCAGCGCCTTCAGTCCATGGTATCTGGTCTGGCGAATGACCCGGTCGCGCTGGCACGGGTAGAGGCTGAGGTGGAAAATGTGATGCAGCGCCGCTCAACCCCGTCGACTTCCTCGGCGCGTTCGGCACCTTCACGTGTTGCTTCCTTGCCAGTGTCAGCATCTAGTGAAGAAGAAGGAGGAGCGTCATCAGCTGGGGTTTTCTTACCTGATTCCCAATTGGCCCAGCCCCTGGCCTTACCCATGCGTCAGGTTGCTGCACCAAGGGGTCGGAGCGTTGCGAGGGGAGGGGCCAGACGGAGGGCTCCAACACAGGCACGAGCGGGGCGTGGTCCATCGTCGCGGCCGCTGGGAGATGGTGGTTCTTTGCTAGATCTTTCACAGGCTGTCTCTTTCCAGTCTGTTTCAGGTTCTGCGCAACCTGGCGATGCATCTGAATCATCGATCGAGGACAGTCTTCCTCCTCCGCCGAGGGCCTCTTCGGGTGGACATCGCCGTCGTAAGAGAAGCTCTAGGAGGCGCTCCAAGCGGAGACGGGCGGAGACTTCGTCCTCTTCGACAGGTACTTCCTCACAGAGTTCCAGCAGTGATGAGGAAGCTTCCATGAAGCTTTACTGGGGCTTTGGTGAAGTTTCTGGGCTTCCTAAGTGGGTTTGGGAGCGCAGGTCGAATTCCCACAGGGCTAAGTATGGGGCAATACAGGACTGTCATGAAGGGGTATTGGTGCCCGATGTTAAGGTCTCCACTAATTCGGCCAGGGACCTTATTCCTGGGGCTCATTTGTCGGCCAAATTGAGGTCCAGGATTTTGGATGGTCGTTATGTTGATATTTTTAGTTTAGACAAGGGCTATGCTACCGCCAAGAAACGGGCGAGTGTAGCCAAAGCAGATAGGACGTTCGAGCGCTGGTTGGACAGTTTTCAAGTTTTCGCTGGCGTAGTTTCCGCAGCCTACCCTAGGAGATCCTTGCACTTATGGGTCTATTTGTCCATAGTCCGCTCGGCCTTCACGATGGCTGGTGAGTCTGCTGCCTTGTCTTATGATCAGAATTTTAGGCGCCGGGCAGCCAAGATCCCCACAGCCCGTTGGGATCGTAAAGACTTGGATGTCTGGACCACTTATGTGGCCCCACGCATCGAGAAAAAGGCCCCTGACCAGCAGAAGTTTAGGGCTCCCCCCCAGAAGTCGGGTCGCCGGTCGTTTTGTTGGGATTTCAATAAGGGCGTTTGCCAACGGCAACCCTGCAGGTATTCACACCTGTGTGAGAAGTGCTCTGGTAGCCACGCGGCATCTGTGTGTGCGGGGGTGCGGCGACCCTTTCGCAAGGGGGGGGGCTCGCAGCAGCTCCCGAAGGCCGCCCCCCAGGTGCCAGCCGCCGGAGCAGGAAAATAGTTCCCTGGCCTCCTTAGCCTATACTCCGGTGAGGCTTCAGCCGTTACTGTCCTTGTTGGAATTATATCCTGACAAGGAAGCAGCGTCTTATTTGCGTGAGGGATTTTCTTTGGGTTTTAGGATTCCGGTTGCTTCGAATCCTGTAGCGGGGAAGCTAGTTAACCAGAAATCTGTTAAGGATATGCCAGAGGTGGCGCGTAAGAAAATTTACAAAGAACTGGCCTTACATCGTATGGCCGGTCCTTTTTCAGCCCCCCCTTTTCCTAACCTGCATGTGTCACCCTTGGGTATAGTTCCCAAGAAAGCTCCGGGGGAATTTCGCCTCATTCATAATCTTTCACACCCTAGGGGCACGTCAGTAAATGACGTGATTCCCCAGGAGCTTTGTTCGGTGAGATATGCATCTCTTGATCACGCGATCAAGATGATAAGGAAGTTTGGGCCTGGTGCCCTTTTAGCAAAATGCGACATTGAGTCGGCATTTCGGTTACTTCCGATCCACCCTGATGATTTCTGGTTGCTAGGCTTTCAGTTCGAGGGAGGATTTTACTTTGATAAGGCCATGCCCATGGGCTGCTCCGTAGCCTGTGCAGCTTTTGAGTGTTTTAGTTCATTCCTGGAGTGGGCCTTGCGTAGAAAAACTGGTCTGGGCGGGGTCACTCATTATCTCGATGATTTTTTGGTCGCCTCAGCTGGTGATACGGGGGACTGCGTTGCGTTGTTACAGGCCTTCGCTTCCTTAACTGAAGAGCTGGGTGTTCCGTTGGCAGCTGGGAAGACTGAGGGTCCTTCCACACAGCTTACTTATTTGGGTATCTTGTTGGATACCGTGGCCCAAACCTCCAGTTTGCCGGCTGATAAGATAATTGCTTTGAAACGTGTCATTGAGGAATTGTTTCCCTTGAAGAAGGTCACCTTGCGGCAGCTGCAGTCGCTGTTAGGTCATTTGAATTTTGCCTGCAGGGTGGTCGCCCCCGGGCGGCCATTCTGCTCCCGCTTGGCTAAACTTACGTCAGGTTTGCATGCCCCTCAGCATAGGGTGCGCCTGTCTAGTCAGGTACGGGCTGACCTTAGTATTTGGATGGAATTCCTGGAGGAATTCAACGGGGTGTCTTTGTGGCAGGACACTTTGAACCTCCACAATGACTTCCAGGTGCATTCGGACGCAGCAGGGTCCCTTGGCTTTGGTCTGTTCTGGGACGGTAGGTGGTGCGCCGAGCGCTGGCCTAAGGCTTGGCGTGGGGAAGCTATAACTCGGGATTTAACCTTTCTTGAGTTTTTTCCTATTGTAGTGGCCGTGCACTTGTGGGTTGAGCATTTCAAGGACCATCGAGTGTGTTTTTGGTCTGATAACCAGGCGGTGGTGAAGATACTAGCAAAGCAGTCTTCACGTTCTCCTAGGGTATCGGCCCTTTTACGGGTTTTTGTTTTACATTGTTTGCGTTTTAATATTGTTTTCTCTGCTCGCTTTGTTCCGGGCATATCTAACGAGATTGCTGATGCTCTGTCCCGTTTTCAGATGGAGCGATTCAGGTCCCTGGCGCCAGTGGCTCGAGACCGTCCGGAAATTTTCCCGGATCATCTCTGGAACCTTGGCAGCAATTAGTTTTACAGGGAGTAGCTGCATCTGTTGCCCCCTCTACTCTGAGGTCCTATAGAAGGGCCTGGGCAGATTTTTTATTATTTAATGGACAGTCGGTTATTGGGGTGGTTACTGCCCCCCATTCCACCTCTCAGGTACTGGAGTATTTGGCTCATCTATTCCAGATGCGCCGGGCGGCCAGGACGCTGCGACTTCATTCGGCAGCAATCTCCTTTTTTAGCAGGGCATACTTTAATAGGGATCCCTGTGGGAAGTTTGTGGTTCGCAGAGCTTTGGAGGGATGGGGGCGACTAACGCCGGCTAGGCCTGTTCCTAGGCGCCCTATCTCATTCGAGTTGCTGGCTCAGATCCGCAATAAACTGCGTAGCGTCTGTTGGTCATCATTTGAGGCTCGCTTATTTTCTGCAGCCTTCTCACTAGCCTTCTTTGGGGCCCTAAGAGTGGGAGAGGTGGTCCTCGAGCCCCAGAGGGATGGGAGTTCCAGGGGCCTGTTGTTGCAGGATGTGAGCATGTCTCCATCGGATCTGCATGTTAACATCAGGAACTCGAAAACGGATCAGTTGGGTAGGGGAGCCGTGCTTAGGCTCCCGGCCTCAGGGGATGGGGGACCTTGCCCGGTGAGGGATCTTAGGAAGTACCTGGCCTTGCGCCCTGAGGGTGAGGGGGCCCTGTTTGTTCATGAGAATGGGCGCCCGTTAGGGCGGCATCAATTCACTAAGGTCTTGCGAAAAGCAGTCGCTGCATGTGGCCTTGAGGCATCAGAATTTGCCCCCCACTCCTTCCGGATTGGTGCAGCAACGACGGCCGCCCATTGGGGTTTGTCTGTGAAAAGGATAAAAGACATGGGGCGATGGAGGTCGGATGCGTTCAAGACTTATGTCCGCAGTTAATGTGCTTGGTGTATTTATATTTCTGTTTTAACCCTAGGTCTGGTCACTATCCGTATCTGGATAGTAGGGCACAGTATCGTGCATTGGGCTGCTGACAGAGCTCGTCAGTCGGGATTGGGAGCCGGCCTGGGCCTTCCACAGCGAGTCCAAGTGTCCTGGATTTCCAGACGGGGGATGCGTTGGAGGGAGTTCTTACCACTCATGCATAGGCGCATCCTACGGTTTGGCCCCCTTCAGCGATTGTGGTACAGCTGGGGGAAAATGATCTGGTTTCCACTCCCTGCTTCGTTTTACGTATGGCTATGTTACAGGACCTTAGGGAATTGGCGGCTATGGTGCCTAATACTAAATTGATTTGGTCACAACTGCTCCAACGCCGCTTTTGGCGGGGCAGTCCCAGCCCGGCGACCGCTGAACGAGCTAGGAAGCGGATTAATTCCGCGGTGGGAAGCTTGGTGGTGGGCTTGGGAGGATGGGTCATTCCTCACCCTCGCATTTCCTACACGGACGCAGCTCTTTACAGGGATGATGGTGTTCATTTTTCCGCATTGGGGAATGAGGTATGGTTGGAGGCTGTGGTGTTCAGGTTGAGGGTGTGGTTTGGTCTGTGAGTGGTTGGCGGCGAGCGTAAGAGCTCGGGTGGCGGTTAGGCATTTGTTAAATTGGTTGGTGGAGGGGTATGGATTGGCTGTGCCTACCCCTCCAATGCTGCTGCGGCATGGGAATTCCGTTAAAGGAATTCTGGGGCTTACCATCCCCTTGTCCAAACCCCTGGAATCGGGTGCGGGCCGTGTAAGACCCCAAGGCGCAGGCAGGGAGGAACTGTAGGGTCTGTAACGCAGCTCCAGTTGCCCTGCTTGTTCCTCCACACTGACTTACGCTGGAATCCGGGAGTCAGTGCTATCCCCCAAGGCGGGGGGGATAGCTAGTCATAACCAATGCCTACGCAACCACTCATAAAATTGTATGATAATAAAGTTGTGGCCAAAATTATGCCAAAAACCTTAAACAAAAATTATGTGTGATGTGTGAGTTATTTGGGTTAGGGATGGTTTTGGGGGACCTCAGCACGCAAAGCGTGTTCTCATTGAAGAGAGAGCACGTGTTGCGGATGGGGCCTGACAAAACATCCTCAGTTGCAGCTAGGCTGTGGCAAGAGATTTGAATTGATTGGAGATGGTTGTTACTGGGGTAAAAGTGATGTTGCCAATTAAGGGGGTGGAGTCAAAGGTTATTTATACTGGGTCCACAGCTTGCTCCTTTCTCTTTCGCTGTGGACACCGGATCACCCGCCCGCCCTCCCTTTGTGGGCTTCTGCTTGACCTTGCTATTGCCTGTCATGGGGTCGTCCGCCTTGGTGCGGGGGCCTAGTAGGAATTTACCATTTGGCTGATTAGTGTGTGCCTTTTGGGTTTTGCCTACTACGTAGCAAATCGTCACAACTTGTAAGGTTGGCGGTTAGGCATTGGTTAAATTGGTTGGTGGAGGGGTATGGATTGGCTGTGCCTACCCCTCCAATGCTGCTGCGGCATGGGAATTCCGTTAAAGGAATTCTGGGGCTTACCATCCCCTTGTCCAAACCCCTGGAATCGGGTGCGGGCCGTGTAAGACCCCAAGGCGCAGGCAGGGAGGAACTGTAGGGTCTGTAACGCAGCTCCAGTTGCCCTGCTTGTTCCTCCACACTGACTTACGCTGGAATCCGGGAGTCAGTGCTATCCCCCAAGGCGGGGGGGATAGCTAGTCATAACCAATGCCTACGCAACCACTCATAAAATTGTATGATAATAAAGTTGTGGCCAAAATTATGCCAAAAACCTTAAACAAAAATTATGTGTGATGTGTGAGTTATTTGGGTTAGGGATGGTTTTGGGGGACCTCAGCACGCAATGCGCATGCAGGCTTCAGATTCTTGGTTTGCATGAGATATTTGCTCATAAGGCTAGAATCAACTTGCTTAGACCTAAGGAGCATAAACAACTGACTTATTGCTTATATAAATGGATCTTTGTGAAGTGACATCCAGGTCCTATGAAACAGATAAATCAATCCTGCACTTAAAAAAATAATGAAATGCATCCTAGCATGACTCTCTCTCTCCCCCCCTTACTTTAGCTCCCCCCATACCTGCTTTTCACTTCTCTCCCACTTCAGTTTTTCCCCTATTTCTGGGGGTGGGGTGGGAATAGGGACAGAAAATTGGGAAAGCTGTCATTAGCTCCTGTGTCTTACCTTAAATATTGAGCTTTTTGAATGAATCATAGTGATATACAAAAGTGTGGTGTTTGTTTCCATGTTGCAAAATATAATGTTTCAGAGCCAAACAAAATAGATACCCAGGTTAGGGATGGGACAGAAATTCAGAGAAACGTTAATTCAAGCCTACCTAATTCACACTTCCTGAAATGATGTGTGAACCAAAACACAGCTATACAGAATGCTCTGAATTCAGCAATCCAAACAAAATGTGTTTAAAAATGCAGATATTTATGCACATAAAAATGCACAGATAGTGAAAGCAACATACAAAATGCATTATATTAGGGGAAATGGCTTGAGATAGATATATATATGCAATATCACATCACATTCTAAAATGTGCATACACACACTAAAATGCTACTGAATTTTCACAAGCCCATTGTTGTTATTTTGTTTTTAAAAATGAGACAAACTCAACTTAAGACTGGAAACAGAGAAACTGAAATAAGACAGATTTGTCCACCTAGCTCAGGAGAAGGAAAATCAAAATTGTGACCACAATGGATGGGAAGAGGGTTTCTAATGCTTTTCAGCACAGTCCCAGCAAAAATCTGCCTCCAGAGTTGTCATTTGCTGAGATACAAGGGCTCAGGTATCCTGGCCCAAGTTGTTCAGGGCTCTCCATACTGTATTAACCTGGCCAGGTAGCAGATGGGTATCCAGTGTAGATGTTTTAGCAGATGTTTCACATGCTGTCAGCTGTCTGAGCCCATCAATAGTCTAGCAACAGCATTCTGCACCTGCTGAAGCTTCCAGACCAGACCAGAGGGCTTCACTACATAAAGCTCAAATTAAGGAATTGCTTGACAGACTACATCATGCTACATTCAAATGGTGCATATTAAGACACTGGTGGCTGCTCCTTCTATGTAAAGGTAAAGGGACCCCTGACCATTAGGTCCAGTCGTGGCCAACTCTGGGGTTGTGTCGCTCATCTCGCTTTATTGGCCGAGAGAGCCGGCGTACAGCTTCCAGGCCATGTGGCCAGCATGTCTAAGCCGGTTCTGGCGAACCAGAGCAGAGCACAGAAACACCTTTTACCTTCCCGCCAGAGCGGTACCTATTTATCTACTTGCACTTTGACATGCTTTCGAACTGCTAGGTTGGCAGGAGCAGGGACTGAGCAACAGGAGCCTACCCCATTGCGGGGATTCAAACCGCCGACCTTCTGATTGGCAAGTCCTAGGCTCTGTGGTTTAACCCACAGCACCACCCTTGTCCTGGCTGCTCCTTCTACCTCCCCGCAAATAGCCTAAAAGGGACCCAGAGAAATAGAATGGGGCACTTGACTGCTGCTGCTTCCCCAAAGCACTGTGGACTTCCAGACACACATTTGTTAGGATCAACCTGCATCTGAAACCCCATGAGGAAGCAATGCTTCGGGGGTTCCTGCAGTGGGGAAAGTGGCAGGCAGAGAGTTAAGCACCCTCTCCTACCATCTCTTCTGCATTAAACATTGCTTCCTCCGAAAACCACTGATCCCTGGGAAAACCAAACATCAGGTTTTCAATACTCACATTTTGTATGATATTCAGTTTGACTCTTCAAGTCCCCAAGCTGGTTAGACTTTGCTCATCTAAGTAGTCTCTGGATATAAGACTGTCCAACCTTGTCTTTCATCACAGTGCTATTAATGAGAGTTCTTGATTTGATTGCATGTGTCTCCTTGTGTTAGACACTCGAGAAAGAACATCGCCAACAACACAAATGGATGTAGCCATTGCTGCACCAGTACATCACACGTACAAATTAAGGCTGGTACTCCTCGGATCTGATGTTAGTATTGCAGATAAATATCCCAATGCAAATATTTGTGATTTGGCTGCATAGCCCATGGACTGCAATAGGCCTAAGTAAACATGCAGGCAGAACCATCCTATGGATGGTGTTAAATTGTTTCAACCTGCCCTGGGACTGGCTGGTGAAGAGTGGGGAAGAAATTTGGTGGTGTTGGTGGTAGGGGGTCAGATATGCCACTCCAACAATGGCAGAGCAGACTCCATCTCCTACACGTGCTTAGTCCTAAAGAAGGGGTAAATTGTAGACACACAGACACACACCATCACCAGAAAGAAGAAGAAGAAGAGTTTGGATTTGATATGCCGCCTTTCACTCCCTTTTTTAAGGAGTCTCAAAGCTGCTAACATTCTCCTTTCCCTTCCTCCCCCACAACAAACACTCTGTGAGGAGAGTGGGGCTGAGAGACTTCAGAGAAGTGTGACTAGCCCAAGGTCACCCAGCAGCTGCATGTGGAGGAGCGGAGACGCGAACCCGGTTCCCCAGATTACGAGACTACCGCTCTTAACCACTACACCACACTGGACACTGTTTAAGTCCACCAATCATGGAGTGCACCCGTGATGTTGTGATGCCTCCTGCTTACAGAGGAAGCCAATGAACTTACAATGATAAGGGTATCCCCCTGGCAGCACCACACCCACAATATGCACAACAATATATCCAGCAACCTCAGCTGCACAGCCTGCAAGGACTCCAGCACGGCCAGTCCCCAGCCATCTCCCTGAGCATGGATTGTAAAGTTCTTCCATGGCTCACAAGCACCATTCTAGAACACACAGCCGAATCAGGCAAGAAAGGAGAGGCCACACAGCACAGCAACCATACATCTCCCTGGGTGTAAGGCCTGCAGAGAGCACACCTAACCCTCTTATGCCTGGGACAAAAGTTCAAGACCCAGCCAAGGAAGGAAAGACCCTCTTGCCAAGCAGTCAAAAGGAAGGGCTGGAACAAGCAGCAAGGGCAGCCAAGCACGCACTGACAGCAGCAACCTCAGGTGGTGTCTTGCATAGGGATAGGAGTTGGCAAGCAGAATATTCAAGCCCTGCAGCACCCCTTAAACTTGTGCTCCCTGAGATGCTTGCCCACTCACTATCCAGGGAGTCTGAGCAAGCAGACAAAAGAGGGGGTCACTGCCCCCAGCCTAGGGGTGGATGAATCTGTCAGTTTTGGTTTCTCATTTATCCAGTCTTATGTTGAGTCCATCCATTTTTAAATTATCGCTGGCTGTCAGCAGCTCTCCAGGATTTCAGACAGGGGTCTCCCCCTGCCCTACTTGGAGACGTTGGGGATTGAACCCGAGACCTTCTGCACATAAGACAGATGCTCTGCCACCGAACTACAGGTAGAAATTCAATTTGTGAATGAGTTCAGAAGGTATGTGTGGGGTTGCCAACCAGTCACTCTAGCAAAGCTTCTCTGCCTTGGCTGATCACTCAACAGAGACAGCATTGTAGCAGATGCAGCATCCCACATCATCACCATCATCGTCCAAATGGAAGTCCCGTGAGTAGTGGAGACCTCTCACTTCATGAATTGGAGGGCAACAAATGAGTGCAAGGGAAGTGAGCTTAACTAATCCCTACTCACCCTGCTTGCATGTAGGATTTACATGCAAGCAGCACACTGAGGATTCAGTTTAAGACTGGATCCAACTCAAAGTATGCATCTGGCTTAAGAATTATTGTATCATAAATGAATGCAGATACAGTGGTACCTCAGGTTACATACGCTTCAGGTTACATACGCTTCAGGTTACAGACTCCGCTAAACCAGAAATAGTGCTTCAGGTTAAGAACTTTGCTTCAGGATGAGAATATAAATCGTGCTTTGGCAGCGCGAGGCCCCATTAACTAAAGTGGTGCTTCAGGTTAAGAACAGTTTCAGGTTAAGTACGGACCTCCGGAACGAATTAAGTACTTAACCCGAGGTACCACTATATAAACAATTATTAATCAATTAGGAGAACTAACATATTGACTTCTTTAACTTGATGATGATCCTAACAGTAATAGTAACTAACTCGACTGGAACTTACAAAGGAAGGATGCATTGAGGGCTAGTGAATTTTGCACACAGGAAGGAGAGTTATTCCCCCAAAAGTGTGCCCACACACAGTTGACATCAGATACATTAACTAGCATGGGGTCTAGCTGGCCCCAACTGGCAACCCCTCATGCAAATTTTTAATTCAGGATTTGTGTGAACCCTCTATAGGCAAGTGCATACGAGAGAAGTTCTTGGGGAATGCTTTTTCTGAGCAGGATAAAAACAGAACACCTAATGTGACCTAATATATTTGTCATATTTATTTTTTTTATTTTTTTTAAATGTGCTTGCAGACTGAGACTTTACATGCCAGGTTTCAGCCTAAAGCAAATTTTAACAACGGCAATTGAAACGCCTAAAAATAGGCGTTTTGTTATGGAAGTGCTGACACAATGTTATCTCTAACAGTAAAAATAGCACAGTGATAATTAAAAGTGCATAGTGCGCTTTGACAAACAAGGATTACGGCCTGATCTTGATAAGCCTCTAAGCCCGTGCTTGTGCAAATAAATATATATTGTTGCGAGACACAGTGCTTGCATTGTGAGCGCAAAATCCATACCTGTTGCCCTGGTGTTGTTGTGAGCCAACCTAGGATATTATTGTGTGCGTTGTAGACGACAGCTGCCTTTGTCAGCTGCTGCATGGTGCCCAGCTGTTGCATGGCACAGCTTTGTGGAGGAGAAGGGATCACAGGGATGTCACACCGAGAAGATGCCAGCCTCAACTCATCGACACAGCATTCTAAAGCCATTTGGACCACCACAGAGTCAGATGCTTTGGTACAATGCTGTGCACATAATAATTGGTATCCATCACTTAGAATGGGATAGCTGCTGACATTCATCACAAAGTAGTCAGGATGCTGTTGCACAGAAACTGGCGTGAGCCAGTCTTTCCAGCAGTTCTAATATGTGTATCTCTGGGTTCAGAGTGTCAGGACAACAAACAGCACATTTTTCTTAATATTCAATCAACAACACAAAGAAAGCATGTTATGATTTGCACCCATGATGTACAGTGGTACCTCAGGTTACAGACGCTTCAGGTTACAGACTCTGCTAAACCGGAAGTAGTACCTAGGGTTAAGAACTTTGCTTCAGGATGAGAACAGAAATCGCATGGCAGCCGTGCGGCCATTAGCCACCTCAGGTTAAGAACAGTTTCAAGTTAAGAATGGACCTCCAGAACGAA
Organism: Podarcis muralis; assembly: GCF_964188315.1. Lineage (NCBI taxonomy): Eukaryota > Metazoa > Chordata > Lepidosauria > Squamata > Lacertidae > Podarcis > Podarcis muralis. Next base: position 72,134,120 of record NC_135658.1, on the reverse strand, counting down.
TTAAGTTCTTAACCTGAGGTACCACTGTAGGTTGTATTGAAAGCTGTGGTGCAATTACAGTAAAACATCCAGCAACTAGAAGACACGTACACCTGTGATTTCTTTTACATGTGCACAGGGGATCTGAAAGCATCCTCAATTTCAATCTGTCTGTCTGTCTGTCTGTCTGTCTGTCTGTCTGTCTCTCTCTCTCTCTCTCTCTCTAATACATGCACGCACACACACATTACAAGCTTATTTTTAAGTTCAGTAGAGTTTTAAAACCTTCAGATGTTGGAGTGGGGAGTGCTTTTGGAGTAAATGAAGGCAAAATTGCATTTCAGATATTGATGTTTCTCTGAGTTGTTCTGCATCATGTCTGTTAGATGTTAGAAAAACCTAACTTTCCAACCTTCCCAGATGCTGGGCAGTTTGAATTATTTCTAGCTCAACTTCATATTCATTTCCCTCTCCCACCCTCACCCATAAGGTCAGACTGTTAGCTTTCATTTTTTTAAAAAAGGAAGTAAATCGGACAGCTATAAAGAAAGTTAGAAAGCAAACTGTGGAGGCAACATTCTAAGGCTTATAAGGTAGATCAGGAGGTGCTCTTGTTAAGGATGCTTCATCACTTAATTGCTGTTAGTAAATAAGAATAGGAAAAAATGAGAAACTGAGAGAAACCAACATTGTCTGGTTTATGCATCCCTAGCAATAAATACTTTAATTTTCCCTCTAATGTGGCCACACACAACATTCTGATCAGTTTTAATTTATTTAAATATTTATAAAGCACACTTTCATAGAAAATATAACAAGGTGGTGTAGAAGAAGAAGAAGAGTTTGGATTTGATATCCCGCCTTTCACTCCCTTTAAGGAGTCTCAAAGCGGCTAACATTCTCCTTTCCCTTCCTCCCCCACAACAAACACTCTGTGAGGTGAGTGAGGCTGAAAGACTTCAGAGAAGTGTGACTGGCCCAAGGTCACCAGCAGCTGCCTGTGGAGGAGCGGAGACGCGAACCCGGTTCCCCAGATTACAAGACTACCGCTCTTAAACACTACACCACACTGGCTCCCAATGTACAGCATAAAAGACCACTACTACAATAACCGCAACAGCAGCAGCAGCAAGTGTGTTACTTTCATGTTGCTGAAGGAGCTGTCAAGATAATCTGAGCTGAAGAGAAGGGCCTCAGAAGATAATCTCAGGGTCCAGGTAGGTTCATATGGAGAGGGATGGTCCTTTACCAAATCACATCACCTTTGGGGAGGGGCTTAAATTTTCAGCTCTGAGCGGAAAGGATATGCCAGATTTTAGTCGGAAGCAAAATCCCCTTGGAGCTTTAGGCCTGGGCCCACAGGCCCTCCTGACCCCTCCTCTGATGGGCCCCAGTTCTGCATTATCAGTTGCATCTCAATAATATACCTGCCTGGGCTGTGGCTCAGTGTCAGAGCATCTGCTTTGCATGCAAAAGGCTGAAGATTCAATCCTCGGCATCTCCAGGTAGATTTAGGGAATGACACCTGACTGAAACCCTGGAGAGCTGCTGCCAGCCAGTGCAGGCTGGACTGATAATCTGACTCAGTGTGAGGCAGCTTCCTATGTTCCTATCTCCCTTACAAATGGGCTGTATTATTTTAAGGCTAAATAGAAGCAATGCAGAATGAAAATGCTTCTCCTGTCTCCTTCCATCATTAATAAAACTGTATTTCATCAAAACTTTTCAGTTGAAGCCTGTCTGCTATATGTCTCTCTGTATTTATAAAACTCTGTTGGACCTAATTTTAGTGGCATAACCTTTTGGGGGTGAGGGCTTTACTCTTAATATTATATTCATAGCTCATAGTAAGTTAATGCTAGTTTTTATTCCGAATTGGGCCAACACAGGTGGTTTTATTGCTTCTGGCTTGGCTTTCTGCCTGGGCCAGACTACCCAAGGTGTGGAAACAGCCCAGCATAACCCAGGCATTTGTTATGTCTTTTTTTGTTTCAACAACACAATAAGGAAATTAAATAGATTTCTAGCTATGAATCTTATTCTTATGAAATATGAAAGCCCAGAAGAATTTCAGGAAATTGATTGCCTAAGAAAGGATCCTTAATACCTATGGCTGTTTAAAAGAAAAAGGGGGAGAAAGATTCTCCGACTGCACTACAGCTCTTTTGATATTAGTACAAGGTGCACTGCCATGTCCATCTTTACAGATCTAGGATCATACAGCTACGTCGGTTCTTTCATATCTGCAATAATGGGAAACAGCCGTGGTGTTCCGTTTATCATTTCTAAGGCTGGATCAGTGTAAGTTTAATGCCCTCTGCTGGGAGAATCAATAGGTTAACTGATTTCTCTTCAGATCCGTAATCACACAGTCTGATGCCTGAGATGTACAGGCGAAGCCTTTCAGAGACTCTACTCATCTCAGCCGCACTCTCCTCTCACAAAAAAAGGAATGTTGTGGAGACGACGGGGCGTGATTAATACCAATAATTAATAATGGCCTGAGAGTGGACCCCCAGACACAGAAAGGAAATACAGGATGTGAAATTGGATGATGGGATTTCAGCCCACTGAAAAACCTGGTCGCTGATGCAGGTCAGAGACTTGGTAACTCTCATCTTCCCTTGTCTCCTGTTTGTGCCTTACCTTTCTTCCCTGAGTAGCACCACAAGGGTATTTGGCAAGTGTAGTGATATAGTTTTTGCCTTGCATCCCTAGGTCCTAGGTTCTATTCCTGACATCTTCAGGTAGGGCTGGCAATATCCTCTGCCAGTCCTAGCAGACCATACTGAACTGGATGGAATGATGGTCTGATTCACAGAATAATAGAATTGTAGAGTTGGAAGGGACCCCAAGAGTCATCTAGTCCAACCCCCTGCAATGCAGGAATGTAATGGCAATAAACCATTATTTTTATGGGTTTGCTTTGCAAGGCCAACATACTGTAGAAAAACAATGTATAGTTCATTGTCTTGGAGAAAGCAATAAACTAAGACAGGACACTGTGTCCTATTATGACATGAGGAGTAGATTATCTCAATCTCTCCACATCCCATCGACATGAACCTTGATTTCTTGGCAGAAAAGCAATGACAAACCTAGACAGCATCTTAAAAAGCAGAGACATCACCTTGCCAACAAAGGCCTGTATAGTTAAAGCTATGGTTTTCCCAGTAGTGATGTATGGAAGTGAGAGCTGGACCATAAAGAAGGCTGATCGCCGAAGAATTGATGCTTTTGAATTATGGTGCTGGAGGAGACTCTTGAGAGTCCCATGGACTGCAAGAAGATCAAACCTATCCATTCTGAAAGAAATCAGCCCTGAGTGCTCACTGGAAGGACAGATCCTGAAGCTGAGGCTCCAATACTTTGGCCACCTCGTGAGAAGAGAAGACTCCCTGGAAAAGACCCTGATGTTGGGAAAGATGGAGGGCACAAGGAGAAGGGGACGACAGAGGACAAGGTGGTTGGACAGTGTTCTTGAAGCTACCAGCATGAGTTTGACCAAACTGTGGGAGGCAGTGGAAGACAGGAGTGCCTGGCGTGCTCTGGTCCATGGGGTCATGAAGAGTCAGACACAACTAAACAACTAAACAACAAAGGACCTTGATTAAACAAGGGCACTTCTCATCTCCAGGAGAGCTATGTGAACTATTAGCCCAAACAGACTGAATGCCTCTTGTTAGCTTCAGGCAGAACTCATTGGCTACAACTTGAAATTTTCATTAAATTGAACAAATAACAAGGCAAGGAGAAGAAGAAAAATAGATTACAGAGGATTCCAGTTTAAAGTTGGAAGATTTACATTCTTGGTGGTTGTTAAGTACGGTCGTACCTTGGAAGTCGAACAGCTCAGTTTTGGCTCCCGAATGTCGCAAACCCAGAAGTGACTGTTCCAGTTTGCGAACTATTTTTGGAAGCCAAATGTCTGGCGGGGCTTCCCAATGGCTGCAAGAGTTTCCTGCAGCCAATCAGAAGTTGCGCTTTGGTTTTCAAACGTTTTGGAAGTCGAAGAGACTTATGGAACAGATTCCGTTCGATTTCCAAGGTATGACTGTATAAGGCAACTTCCTATATATCTTCAACACACACACCCTACAAATAAATCACACTCCAGTCTCCCTTTCCCACCCTGCTGAAGTAGCACTTCTGGGAGCAAAGGCATAAGGGTCAGTAAAATTGCTACAGCTGAATGAGACAATTATCAGACAAATGCAGAGGCCACAGAGAATTCTTCAGCTGTTGCAAGATCCCAGCTTCTTTCTGCCTTTGCATGATACCAGCAAACCAAACACTGGGCAGGTTTGACCTTTACCCATAAGGACATAAGAAGAGCCCAGGTGGATCAAGCCAAAGACTCATCTAGCCTTGCATCCCATTCTCACAGTAGCCAACCATAGATGCCTATGGAAAGCCTGCAATCACCCCCTGAGTGCAAGAAGACTCTCCCTACCTGTGGATCCCAGTAACTGGTATTAATCAGCCAAGTACGAAGTTAGTGCCTGCTTCAAGTTTCAAAATCATTGTTTACCAATCACTCAGTCCCGAAGGAGAAAGCAACATTTGGAATGAAGGCAGCAGCAAGAGAAATCCCCAACTGACCTTGCTGATCAAATAATATTGAGTGTGTTCACCTTAGGCTTCCTACATTTTTCCTTGAACTGCTTTGCCCATGTATGACATGTGTTTTGCCTCCTCAAGACCTATGCTGTCCTTTGCTGTATCCCATTTGTCTCACGTTGCTACTGCTTCTGTGCATTATGCCCTCTAAATACCCCTTCAGGTCCAAGGATGGATGGAGCCATCTATTTTCAGTTTGAGTCAGTTTCTCATGTTTTCCTTCATCGGTCTGTTCTGTCCTGTTTCTGCATTAAACTGCATTTTTTAAAAAATCAACATGAAAATTCATACCACTTTATCTCACTGAGAGTGGGAGGGCAAATTAGGAACTAGTCTTCATATAGATAAATTGTGATCATTATGACCATCCTTTATCAGCAGCTGCAGATCTCTGTCTTTCCAGCAAAAGTTGTCTGCATAACCAGTCTGTACGAAAATATATCATTCAAAACTTCTTCCTGTTAAATATAGAACTCTTGCTACTTAATTTAGCAAACACGGTCTGCTGACCTCTCCAATAATAGCCAGACAAAACTGAGCTGAGGCATGCACATTCCCCAAAGCCTGTCAGGTATTATGCAAAATGACTGGATTATTACAAAATTCAGTTGCTATGTGCACATTTCCCATGGTGTGTTGAAGTTTATGTTTATTGACCCAGAAATGTGTACAATTCCTTCTTCTGGATTATATGCACATTATCCATGAGGTTTGGTGAATGTGCACAATGACTGACTGTTATGCACATTAACTGTTCTATAGTGACCCTGGCACCTCACTCTGGGAATATTGCCTTTCTGTGGTGCCTTTAGGATATATCTGTTCCAGGGCTTCTCTGTGCTACGGAGCCATCTAGGGAAAATCTATGACTCCTGTAGCGATTTAGCTGTGCAGAAATGTGTGGAATCAATGTAGGCCATGCAAAGATGCCATGTAGCTTGTGTGTGCTGAATGAGTGCATATGAGCAAGGGAAAATTGCTGTCATGGAAGAAAATAAGATATTGGGGTGTCATTCTTAGAGTGGACCCACTGAAATCAATTTCTACATTTACACATTTAAATTTAAATGGTAGGAAAGAATTGTATGCGGGATACTGCCCCAAATTTAATCACAGGAAATTACAATGCAAAACTTCCCCCATTTTCTGAGTTAGCAGGGCTACAAATTGACCCCCACCCCTGGAAACAATTAACATGGAAATTAGCACAGAACTTCCACTAGATTTCAGAGAGTGGCTTTTTCATTGTGTGAAAGATCACATAAAACACAAAAATTATCAGGCAAGGAAACATCAGGAAAATGAAATGAAGGGCTTGCTTAATGCAGCCTAAGTCTGGCTCCAAACCATATATAGATAGATCTCCCTTCCCTTCTGTTTAGAAACATTGGAAGAGATAATGCAGAGCAGCTCCAGCACCCTCTAAAGTTTGTAAGTGATTGTCTGCTATCTGTGTCAGCATCTCTCTCTTAAATATTTATTATTATTATTTTTATAGCCCTCATACTGGACCTATTCTGCAGCAGTTTTCAGGGCCAAGAAGAAAGGGTAAAAAAACCCCACAAAATGAAATCCTTGGCTTCTGACAAGCCTACTCAAGACAAGTCAAGCTAACCATTGTTATTTCAGCTGCTGAGAGTCCCAGCAGAGGGTGGAGAGCTTAATTAATATATTTGTTTTTCCAATTTACAATGATGTGGTTGGAGTGATCTCTAAGCATACATGCAAAAAATGATAAAACCAGATATGTACATACTGTAATGAGCGGAGACAATGTCAAGTATCGATGGTAACAGAGCAGGAGGAACAAAACTTAGCAACATAGGAAGCTGCCTCACTCTGAGTCAGACCATTGGTCCCAGCTGCCATAGCCTCTACTTTGACTGGCAGGCTGGCCTCTCTATGGCCTCCCGCAGATGTTCTGCTTTCAGGGTTCCTTTTAGCTGGACATGTCTGGGATTCAACCTGAAACTTTCTGTGTAAGGGATGGGGAACCTCTGGTCATCCAGGTGTGCTTGGACTACAAGCTCTATATGAAAGTCATTTGCTCCACTACTGTTTCATAGCCCTGCTGCCATCATCTCCATCATCATCAATAAAGACTCTCCTCCCTGGAAGAGAGGGGAGTGGTTGTGGGCGGGAGCCCGAGCTCCGCCCCTAGCAGGGGGCGTTAGCCCCCTGCCTCCTCCTCTCACCTGGCTGGCGCCCACGCCCCTCGGCAGGCACCCAACTAGGTGCCTCCGAGGGGCGTGTACAGCAGCCTTTTGCTGCGGTGCCAGCCTCTCCTCGGCCTCATTCTTCTCCGCCGTCCCGTAAGCATTGGAATAATGTGTTGTGGTGTGTCGAAGGGCTAGGTGTGGCCATCGCCTATGCCTTCAATTTTGGGGTATTCCGTTAAAGGAATCTGGCGGTCGTGTACTCTGTCCAATGCCTGCTTGGCGGGAGGCCATGGCACGACCCTCGGTGACATCAGGGGTGAGCCTATAGTTGGATTAGCATCAACAGGCTCCACCTACTGGTGAATAAACCCACTTGTTTTAGACATCCAATGCCTAAGCCAATACCTTTTCACTGCTGTAATCAATAAAGTTGTGGCCTTTTCTTGCCCATTAACCTTATATCACGTGTCCTTGCGTATTCATTTCACACTGCGGGGGTCGGGTCCTCGAACCACAACAGACTGCTTCACAGCATTAAGTCATCAAATAATGATAATAATGTTATTTTTTTAATATACCGCCCATCTGACTGGTTTGCCCCAGCCACTCTGAATGGCTCCCAACAAAATATTAAAAACACAGTAAAACATCAACCATAAAAAACTTCCCTGAACAGGGCTGCCCTCAGATGTCTTATAGTTGTTTATCTGTTTGACATCTGATGTCAAAGCAATGTACAGGGTAGAAACAGAAGGAAACACAGAAACAGAAACTCAAAGAGCAATAGCATCTGTTCAACAAACACTAAAACAATGAAACTATCCATACAGACTCTAAAAAAAAACCATGAAAACATTTCATCAAATATAGAATTGGTCTTCCATAAATGGCTGGGGAGAAAGTCTTCCTGAGCAAAATGTATTCAGTTGGCCCTAACTAAACTTGGAATTAGAGGCCTGGGATCCAAAAAGCAATTATCAATATAAATTCAAGGTCCATTCATTCAAGGTGTATCCATCACTCAGTGAAATGTTCAACTTACTTTCTTTGGACAGCAGACTTCAATGCAACATCATCAACTTCTTTATGAAGCTGCCTGAAAAGCAGTTTTCCTGTGTGGGACGAGGAGCTGTTGTTCCAGCAAGTAAGTTTCAACTTTCTATGGACACACAGGGTGAATGTCTCAGTTCTTTAGCTACTGCTCCTTAGTCTTCCTACAACATGTGTCCCAATTCATTGACAACATGTTTAAATGAAGAAGGGAACAAGACTCAAAGTCAATGACCTTTCAGCTACCCCATCTTCCTCCCTATTTACACATTTAAATCACCTTCTAACCAGGATCAGGGTGCTTTACAATTGTTGTATAATGTATATAAATTGTGTTGTTGTTTAGTCGTTTAGTCGTGTCCGACTCTTCGTGACCCCATGGACCAGAGCATGCCAGGCACTCCTGTCTTCCACTGCCTCCCGCAGTTTGGTCAAACTCATGCTGGTAGCTTCGAGAACACTGTTGAACCATCTCGTCCTCTGTCATCCCCTTCTCCTTGTGCCCTCAATCTTTCCCAACATCAGGGTCTTTTCCAGGGAGTCTTCTCTTCTCACGAGGTGGCCAAAGTACTGGAGTCTCAGCTTCAGGATCTGTCCTTCCAGTGAGCACTCAGGGCTGATTTCCTTAAGAATGGAGAGGTTTGATCTTCTTGCAGTCCATGGGACTCTCAAGAGTCTCCTCCAGCATCATAATTCAAAAGCATCAATTCTTTGGCAATCAGCCTTCTTTATGGTCCAGCTCTCACTTCCATACATCACTACTGGGAATCACTATATACATCACTATATAAATTAGTATCTCATAAAATAAAGTCAGATGTGGTATAACTCAATTCCAGTGATCTAGGGGGAATGGAATAATGAAGAGATCAGGATTTTCCAAAGGCACGTACATGGGTGTTTCCATGTGCAAAGGATATGGTATTCAGCAATTACATTAGGTGTGAATTTAGACCCCAAAAGGGGCTTACAGGCTGGTTGTCAGGTCTGCCAGAGGGCTTTGAAAGGCACTTTGTAGGCTGTGCATTTGCCTGCACAGTTTGATCTCAAACAGTACAGGTAAAAAGGGTTATCTGATATAGTGACACCTGTCAAATTTGTCCCTCAGAGCTGGGGGAAATAATGATCTGATCTCTGACCAAATCCAGATCCCCACCCCTTTTATAAATGACATAAGTATCCCTAAGGCTGCAATACCCACAGTGGAACTGACTGCTGAGAAGACATGACTAGGAGTGCACCATAAGTCTTCCTTAGTCTGTGACGGTCTGAGTTGAAAAGATGATAATATAAAACAGGGAAGGAAACTCAATCCACAAACATTTTTGTGGCACATCTGCACAAAATACAGCACTGATCTGGCTAGGTTTCCATGTGATGGTGCCCTAAGGGCCAAAGAAGACATAACAGGGACAAAACTGTTCAACAAAGCAAAATTGATTCTTTAAAACAACAGCAGGAGTGGAGTGGTTCTGATTTTTAGAGCAAAAGTAGTATGTGGGTCAGAGGACCCAAATAACTTCAGATTTATGGTTCCAACTTGGTCTTCAAAAGACTTGAAGGCTGCAGAATTTATTTAACCATCATTAGCTTCCCTGCAGTCTCTCACCCCAACACCCATCTCTCAACCAAATTCACTTGTTGGAATCTTGATGACAGACTGGGGGAGGGCGGGGGGGAGTCATGGGAAGGGAAGACATTTTGCTATCCATGCCTCTCCTGCTCTAAAATTAGACACACCCACTTCATCAGTATCTGAAGCAGATCTGGCTTTAAACCAGGGGACTTCAACACAGCACCCACAGTTGCCCCTGGGTGTGCAAATACTTCCCCTGGTCTAGAAACCTAGGTAATTGTCTTCTGCTGAGTTTGACCACAGCCCTACCTTGCTCAGTATTGCCTACACTATCAGCAGCTCTCTAAAGTTTCAGCGAGGGTCCTCTTCTATCTCTCTGTGAAGAGGCTATGCATCAAACGTGGACCCTTTTACATCCAGTGAGTTGTCAATTCATGAGCTACTGTATTATTTTCATTATTTGCGGGGGGGGGGGTGTTGAGGAGAGGTTTCACTGTTATATGGATCATACTGAAACAGAATCTGGGGTTGTAGCCTGTTTTGCCTTAATGCAGCACTTGAACTTCACAACACAATATGCACACGATTCTGAAAAACGATAGTGGCGTTAACTGTTTGATCTTCTCACTTCCCCCATTCAAACCAAACCATTTCCCTCAATAGGACCAAATAGGCTGGATTGCAAGTATTTTGGGGCTTAATTGGATTGTAGATTGGGCTGCCCATTACAGAGCCCTACTTACTTTCACAGCGCTGGAAATGGGAGTGCAAGTTTGCTGTGCCCTTTCTACGCGCTTTGACAAACCGGGTGAGTTTTTGAGACATAACGTTAAGGGGAGAAAGGGAGAGAAATCGAGGCCTGCAAAAATCCTTACACTTATTTGTTTCTTCTTTCCCCAACCCATCTGTAAACATTTTGTTTTATCCATTTTCCTAATGATTTCATTGACAGGCAACTTCAAAAGGCAAGCTCCAGCCTTCTTGTTGTACAGGCTGCAAAGGGATCTGTCACCCTCAGCAAGCCTCCCTGCCACGAGCCATTTATCGCAACAAAAGGCACCGTGTTAACGACATGGCTCATCATCAGTCAGTCCTGGTGCAGAAGATGTCAAATCCACTGCTGGAGAACAAGGATAATGTGGTCTTTGCGTTTTTTTGAAATGAAGAGATGGCAGGGGCTGGGAAGAAAGTCATCGGCAAATTGGTTGATGATTCTCTCCACCGTCAATCCCCACCGCTGACTCCATTTTGTGCGAGAAGGTTCGCCGGCTTCTTAAATCGTCTTGGACGTTTTATTCTCCCCTTTAAATATTTGAAGGAAGAATGTAAACAGATAATATCTCCGGGGCGAGCTGTAGAAAAGGTTGCTTTCGGTTGAAAGTTCCTGGCAAAATGCAGAAATTAAAAATACCTGTACAAGCTAATGCTGGGAATCCCCCACACATTACGTCCCTATTGAGAAAGTGGTGCGGAAGAAGGAATTGTCCTCCCAGGCCCAGTCATGTTGACAGACGGACAAGAAATAAATTGCATTAGAGGGTGGCTATGCTTGGCCCATGATTCTCACACAAATTGCCACTGTGAAGCAGTGTCTGTCAATCTTAGTTTTGTGCAGAAATCTGGGCTTCGGTTTCTCAGTTTTCTTCATTTGCTAAAGGGGCTTCCATTTTCCTGTCCTACTCTCAGGGTACCTTATGGTTGTGGGGTAACCCAAGGGTCTTTAAGGTAAACGTAAAGGGACCCTTGACCATTAGGTCCAGTTGTGGCCGACTCTGGGGTTGCGACGCTCATCTCGCTTTATTGGCCGTGGCCAGCATGACTAAGCCGCTTCTGGCAAACCAGAGCAGCGCACGGAAACGCCGTTTACCTTCCTGCCGGAGCGGTACCTGTTTATCTACTTGCACTTTGATGTGCTTTCAAACTGCTAGGTTGGCAGGAGCAGGGACCGAGCAATGGGAGCTCACCCTGTCACGGGGATTCAAACCGCCGACCTTCTGATTGGCAAGTCCTAGGCTCTGTGGTTTAACCCACAGTGCCACCCACGTCCCTTTTACTTTCCAGTAAACATTCTTCCAGCACTCAGTTCTTTATTTGATAAAGCCCTTCATAGGAAAAGGAAGCTCATGATGTCTTCCCCTGAGCTTTGATTGATGCCCAGGCACCTGGGAGGTGTGCAGAGAGCAGGCCAGGGGTGGGATGATTTGTAGAATGAAAGAAAGTCCCAAAAAGAAGGTAAATGCAACAACTCCCTTGTATCCCAAACAGGAATATCTTGCTGAAATGTTATTTTGCCTTGGGAATTTTTTGAATGTAATCTTTGTTCTTTTTAACTGATGGTAAATGGTCGGAGGGGGTTGGAATTTCAGCACAGTGTTGATCAGAGTGGCTCAGCCATTCATTCTTTCATGCTACCGCACTCACAGGGACACCCCAGGTCAAACTAGGTATGACATTGATTACGTGATTGCAATTAACATGGCCATGGGGGGGGCATAAATAGCCTCCCAGGAAACCCTTTGCAACTTCAGGGCAGTGGAAGTGAGGGGTCTGTGGTGTGTGAGAAGAGTTTATCCCTTCCCCTTCTATCCTAGTCATGACAAAATGACTCCCCAAAGCTGAATGAACTTTATTACGGTCATAGACCAGGATTAAGAAAAGCATATAGATAAAATAGCAGTTGGGATTTTTGACCGAGAATTGTTAGGGCAAAACTGCTTTGGGGGTTTTAAGGGAAGCCTCCACTGACACAGTGGGAGCTATCCTGAAAATGCGCATAGAAGTGGCTTTTTTGTTGTTGCTCCCATGTCAGAAAGACAAAGTGTTAAATCCTTCTTCCTACCCGCCAAATCCTGAGGCTGCTGACGTCTCCCTGGGCCTGCAATTTTCATAATGGGGAACCATGGCCATTGATTCTGTTCACACAATTAACAAGATGCCTAGCTTTACCCTTTAGCGCTGTAAAGGATCTATGGGTATTTAAGACAGGCTTAGGAGTCCCATTAAATGAGGACCAAAGGATTGACTCCTTAAAGACAGTGAAAAGGAATTTTCACCTAACGAAGAACTAGGACTTGCTTATTGCTCTGTGGCTGGAAATAACCACAAGTGCTTTGAAATAATACATTTGCCCACCTTTCCAATTTACCATTTCAATTGTACCATGTATATTAGTCTACCTTTCCCCCTCCACTGGATTAAACTGCTGGGATAGCTCAGTCACTTTAAGCCTCACGTTGAATGAACGATTCCTGCATTGCAGGAGGTTGGAGCAGATGGCCCTGTAGTCCCTTCTAACTCTACAATTCCATGAAAACAAACCAAAACCTCATTTCCTCCTGACATTTGTGTGACAATTAACCACAGTAGGACAATAGCTGGCCTATCCATTATGGTTGCTAGGGGGACTTTGCCAGGCAAACATTATGTCAGCAGAGGACTTCAAAACCACTGGTGAAGTACCATGTGCTGATAAGATGTTTCAAACATGTGAGAGAGGGGGGGCAAGAGGGCTTGTAATGGAGGCTTGTCCATTAGGTTGAGTGGGACAAAGACTCACAAACCGCAGGTTGCCTTCAGCCAGCTTCCACCTGCCTGCCTTCTGACTTACAACCAGACGGCGCTTTGGTTATTGGTTCTGGCATCATCAATGGTTAGTCTCCCTGCCTTCTACCCTATCAATCCCAATGGGAACTAGCCTCCACTATTCCACCACACAGAGGAGCCCCATGTCTCTTCTTGGGTTCGATCCAGACTACATTAGTTGCAGCTAGCTCCCACTGATTTCACTAGGGCTGAAGAAAATGTGTTCAGGATTGCAGCCTTAGTTCGTGTCCTACCAATGATAGCAAACTTGCGAAATGGGAAGTCTGAAATCTGCTGTGCATGCAAAAACAAAAAACAGTTTCACTCCAAATACTGCCAACCTCAAAAAAGTAGAAATAATAAAAGAGCATTGTTTCAGAAGTGTTGTGCAGTTCTCTGCCACCATAACCTTTGGCGTTAACAGTTTTACTTTTTAGAGTGAATCATAAATGCATAAACTGAAAGGTAATTACATTAGATTTGGTTACCCATCTAAAGTTTCCCAGGGCTGAATTCATGAACAATTGATGGTGAGCAAAATCTGGGATCCCGCTTGCGAGATTCTCCCAGGAAGATGGTTTTCTTTTATTTATGAACTTGTGAGAGTGTTTTTCAAAAGTGAATCTGTGGCCACAAAATGCCATGTTAGAATCAGCACTTCAAAAAACAAATATCTTCCCTGGCTTGTGATTACTACTTATAGTGTGATCCATCCTAGCCATGCTTACTTTGAAGCAAGCCTCATCAATTAGCAATGGGACTTTTAATTAAAATGTGATTTCAGAGCTGGATTCTGTGTATGCTTAGTTAAAAGCAAGCCCTGGTGAGTTTACTTCCAAGTAAGCATGCACAGGATTACAACCTTAGGCTTAAATAAATGCATATGTTTTTGGAGAGACAGAGGTGTTAGAAGATAAATGAAAGGATGGATGTAATATATTTGGATTGAGCTAATGCAATCGAAATGATGTCTCCTGAAACTGTTGTCTTTTAATGAATTCAGTTTGGTTTCGATGTGCATTCTTTCTTGTGGCTGGAAGATTGTTCAAAGAGCTTGACAATTTAGTATTTATCAAGCCGAGGTGAAGCGTCTTGTGAGCCACAGTAGGGAATCTGCATTGTCTTCTTTATTTAATATTGTCATTAAAGTTCCGGGATAATTCTGTTAGTGAATAAAAATGATAATGGTTACATAATTCAATAGACACATTATACGAGACAGAGACGAGTGAGGACAAATCATACAGGAAAACATAACCATAGAGACAAAATAAAATAAAATGATAGTTGGCTGGAGGGGGGATCAAAGCTCAGATAACAGGAAGTAAAACAAAACAAAAACCTACAGTCCAAAATGCAGATGTTGCAAAGTAATAATAAAATGATAATACAGAAAGTGATGGTCAAGTGATGGTAACCAGCAAATTAAAAGCAAGTTATCCTTTTAAGATGGATGGTTAGAAAAGCATTGCCTGTTTATCAGATACCCATCTTTTATTTATATCTGCATATCTGTCTCTGTCTTCCTCAGCCTGGTTCCCTCCAGATGTGGTTGGATTGCAACTTCAGCCCCAGCCAACAAAGTCAATTGCAAGTAGTGATAGAAGTTGTGGTTCAACAACATCTGGAGGGCACCTGCCTGATCTATACCTATGCATAGACAAGACTTTCCCAACTCAGTGCCCTGCAGATACCTCAGACTGCAACCACCAGCCGGCATGGCCAATGGTCAAGGGTGATGGGAATTGTAGTCCAGAAACATCCAAATTGGGCAAACTATTGATCTTTGAGCATGTTGATAGGTGTTAATACAGAAGTGAAATTGAAATTAAATTAAATAATACAATGCAACTGTATCAAAAGCGGGGGAGATTTGCATGAATCAGACACACAGAGACACATGTCAGCACACACACGAGTCTGTTCTTGGAGTCCTTTCTGATTGTATGCTAGTGTTGACTTTAATGCACAGATGCCCACTTGTGTGAGCAGTTTGCTCATATGAACGGTCCAGCAACAGAATAACTAACCTCTATGAGACTGCCCTTCTCTTCTGTGAACTGGAAAGGAGTCAACATTCTCTTCAGTCCAAATCTTCTCTCTGCGTTGTCACAATAAGAATGGCTGGTGCCAGGGCTGGCCCACCCATGAGGCAAGGGGAGGTGACTGCATCAGGTAGCAGGATCCATATGGGCAGCAGATCCTGATGTAGGTCTTTATTGCTCTCTTCTTCCTGCTGTAGATCGTCACTCACCCCTTCTTCCACGGTGGGGAGGGAAGTGCTACACTTTGGTCCACCTCAGGTGTCAAAACGTCTCAGGCCAGCCCTGGTTGGACCCTTCTTCTTTTCCTTGATGGACCTGTCAAGCAGGCTGCCAAAAATACCCTTTCCCTAGATCATTGGAATGCAGCTTTTCAAAAGCAAGTAAAACTTTTAGGCATGAATTATGCCTTTGGCCCTAGCCCAGTCTTCTCACACAACTTTTTAAAGCAATTCTCTCTTGTCTATTGCTCATGAAGCTTAATTATACCCCTTTACTTACTGTTCCTCTGAATTCCAACATGTGTTGAACCGACGTTTCTATTAATAAATTCTCTTCCTTTTTCCTGGTTCTGATTTTTCAGGGTGGGTTCTCTCTCCCCCCCCCCCCCCCGCTTTCTCCTTTTAAATTGAGATAATGTTTTATAAGGTATGCCGGGGGATGGGGGTGGGAGGAATTTCCTCTGAAGAAGGATATTCTTACACAAATGCACACACACATGCATGCATAGGCCCATTACTTTTGGAGGTCATGATCACGCCACTGGTCCATGTGCAGCAACTTCCACATGTACGCCGGAAGGAACATAGAGATATCTGTTTACATGAGTAGCTGGGAACTGCTTAATCAGAGCACCCTATTTTTCCAGAACACCATTCATTTGATTCTAATCTGGACAAGAGGCCACATATTGCATATTCTCTCTAATGCACGCACATCTGGCACATGGAGAAAGCAGAGTTTGCTGTCATGATCGAGAACACCCACTCTGTGTGTAAGTCACATGGGGCTCTACTCTCATACAAGTCATCTGGAAGAAGAATACAGTTTAAAGAGAAATAAATGGCTAAATCCTGCCTTTTCAAAATGCCTCTCTTTGGTAAGATCACCAGTGTCCTGGGGTTCGAATCTTTGTTTTCCTCCACCCAAGTAATTCGTTGGGGATAAAAAGAAAAAGAAACAAAGCCCTTTGAAAATCAAAAGAGCAGGACTGAAATGAAAGACTACTTGACATTCCTGGCTGTTCAGATACCCCCCCCCCCCCCGCTGCCACCGCCCATGTACTCAACATGGAGGGAGAAGCAGAATGATGCCCAATGGCACTGCAAATTTGGGAGACAATCCCTCCACAGGCTCTCCATGCCAGAGGGAACCTAGATGAGCTCCCGCTGATGTAGAAAGACTAGATACATGCAGTTACACAAGCATAGGCACACTTTACTCAATACTCCATTGACTGTTCAGTGGTTGGAAACGGGGGATATGCAAATATCAATTCCAACAAGCAGGGATAGGCAAATCTGCCAATTTTGGTTTCTCGTTTCCTCCTTAAGTTCAGTTCTCCACATCTGTTAGCGATTTTATTTATATATTTTTGAAATTTGCCTTTTGCTGCGACTTTCTCCTAACAGACACGTGCTTGCATGCAGTTCTCCCTTGTGTACACATTTCTACAAAGCCATTTCTCCAAATATAATGCATTTTTTATCAACACACACATTTTAATGCATGCCTCATTCATTGTTGGGCACAGAGCTTGGCTGGAGAAATACATTGCAAAATTCAGAGAAGTGTGACTTTTGAAGGGCAACTGTGTTTTGGCTCATATATTCGTCTTGGAAGTTGCGAATTAGGTGACTTTGCTTTCAGGTGTGAAGCCATTTGAATTTCTCCCCAATAACTACCAGCAAGCACAGTCACCCCCCCCCCACACACACACTACATGCCTTAGGTATGAGTACTAGGTATATCATCTGCACAGCCCATCACTGTGTACAGCTTGCTAGGAGACAATGGAACTCCTCTAGGGAAACTGCAGCGTAAGAGGGTCCAGTGTTGAGGCTACATTCTTGCAACTTCACATGATGAAAACTGGGGCAGTGTTCTGGCAAAGAGTTATTTCCTGTCACTGAAAATTGAAGACAACATGGCGGCGCATTGATTAAAAACAGCCACAGTTCCATAACACAACAGGCAATGCAGTGTAAAGGGAATATTAGCACCCAGGATGGAAGTGTGCAATCTGGAAAACTAACACAACAACCCCCATGTCCGAATACATCCTCAGTGTGTCTCTGGCTCCCTCCTCCAAAACCTATGTCTATTCTTTTTGCAGACCTAGATGACATCATTCTTAGCTGGAAGGGAAGTGTGTTCTCTATCCCCTTCAGAAACCTCAAGGAAGATCCAGCTATTTCCTGGCAATTCTGGGTTATTTAGTTGTAATTTCCCTGACAAAAGATCTGGCTGCTACACCTGGTTGCTGTCTGTTTAAAATGTCCTCCTGGCCACATTAATTCTCCTCTTCTCAAAACCCAGACTCTTTCACAGCAATCATGAAAATCCTATAACAATACTTAGCATAATGGTTAATCCACTCTTGACAGTGCAAGGTTATATCAGTCAACTTCTCTGCATCAGATCAAGATAGTTCATCCTTCAGTCTTTTTTAAAAAAAACCCTGTAACAAGCAATAGACTTTTTTTATATATAAAGAAAAAACTTTTTCTCCTAACCATCCATTTAGGAATGCATGGATCTGAAATTTGTCCTAATGCTGAATTTAAGGTCGAACCTTATTTTTAATGCCATTAGAATCCTTGCACAAAGCTTCCCTAATCACTTGAACTGAAACTTTGGAGGAAAAAATACAGTTGATCCCAGACTAAAGCTCCAACTTTGGGGGGGCAAATGATTCAGGTGCATCAGCTTGCCCCGAGATTGAGGGAGCTGTTGCGGCGCGATGTGCTCGTGTTATGCATGCATGCCACATAATGTGCAGACGTCTCTGTGGGATACTGAGGGGACTCACCCCCTTCATGAAAACTTGGGGGAGGCCCAAGGCCCCTCAGCCCTCCATAGATGGCACCTCTGATTTAGCTTATATGGTTCCTTCTCAGCTTCATAGCCAAGTAATTCATGTTGATCCATTTAGTACCGTTGTTAAACCTCCACCTCCTTATTTTTTCATTATTCATTCATTTTTATCTATTTAGCAAATGTGCCTTCCACCCTTCATCCAAAGATCCCAGGGCAGTTCACAGAATAAAAATACAAAATAGAAATACATAAAACACTCCCTTCCCCTTTACAAGAGTGCATGTTCTGCGCATTGCCATTCCTCTCTTGCACAAGAGTGGGGAAACTTGCAGCTCTCCAGGGGTTGTTTAGCAAAGCCAGGCATCCCCTGACCACTGGCCATGCTGGCTGAGGCTGGTGGCATTGGGAGCCATGGGTTCCTCATCCCTACAATCCAAAGGTTTGAAGGGCAAACACTCTGGAGAAAGGAAAATGTGGCAAAGTAGGGAATGGAGGGTGGGGAATGGCGTGTTACTTCTGTTTTCTGTTTCACTGTTAATGGCACAGATTATAAGACCTTGTGGGTATAAGTATCTGCATGTAGCTCAATGTGGATTAATCATATAATGGTTTGATCTTTCCAGCTGTGTTGCACTCTAGCCCATAAAGCAAAATGCTTTAAAAGAGGCACTTAATCTTAATTGATGAATCGCATGAAAGCCACCCATAGCTCATAGGCCTGGTGATATGCTGAGACTGCTCATTGACTTTGGAGATGATAAACCTGCCACTCTGTTCATAGCTAGGATGGCAGGGCCATGAAATAAGTCCAAATGGACACAAACCAAAAATTACATATATTGGAACGTAGAAAAACCAAGGGCTAAAAGTCTGATTTAGGCATCTGTGGATTGGATTCCAGCAAAGGCTGCACTCCTGTGTGCATGTATCTGAGAATAAGTCCTGTTATATTTTGTGTGTTTCATTCTGAGTAAACGTGAATAAGGTTCACTGCAAGTTCACTGCAAGTCCCATTGAAATCTGTGAGATGATGACGAACCTGCAGACTTGATTTCAATGGGGCCTTAATTCAATTAACTTACTCTGGATCCAACCAATTGCATTTAAACGGGGGGGGGGGGGGGAGAGAGAGAGACCATTCAAATTAGAATGGGAGGAAGAGGATTCAGAACTGGAAATCCACTCGTTTTAACTGTGATTCCCAGGAGCTGAACAAAGATGTTAGGTAAGTAGTTCTCTTCTAGTAGCATTCATTTTTGGTTGGTATATAGATCATGTAAATGAATAAATAAACAACTGCCTCCCACTTGGTAATATATACTTCATTCACTGCTAGCATTCCAGAAGTTGTTTAAAATTTGCTTCTGTTGCTAATCTAGGGAAATATTGGGGAGAAGCATGAGACAAACAGACAGACACGTTCTTTGGTAACTGAAGTACTATTTGTAGTCCTTCCTTAATTAACTCCCTCTTCCTTCCCCCCTCTCTAATATATACACTTCCCATCTGACTGGGTTGCCCCAACCACTGTGGGCAGCTTCCAGCTGTGTGTGTGTGTGTGTGTGTGTTTGTGTGTCCACAGTCAATACATACCAGACACCTCCTAAGTTCGAGTATCTGGCAAAGTCAGCTAGCAATGGCCATCTTCTAAAATGCCGCAGGATCATGGTCACTGGCAGCCAGCTTTTGGGAGGCAACAGTTAACACACTTTTCTGAAGGAATGGGAGGTCTTTTCAACTGCTCGGGAAGGTTTGAGTTCATCCAGTTTTTATTATCCCAAGGCTGCAAGTGTTGGAGGCTCACTATCCAGGCTCAAGGAAGAGATTGCTGCCACAGGGGGACAAAGTGTGGGGAACCAAGAGTAGCCTGGAACTTCAGCAAAGACCCCCTACAATTTCAAAATAATATTGTAGACCAAAAATCACCTCACGGGTACCAATTGCCCATCCCGGGAGGAATTACCTGTGAAAGTTCATGCCAGAACAAAACAAATAGCCTCTACGCTGATACAGGAATGTTTGCATTCCAACACCAGACAAGAATATCAGCGAGAGCTTGCTGAGTTTTTCTTTTCCTTGTCTGGAAATGAAACTTAAGAGAAAAAAGCAAGAGGAAGAGTTCTGCTTCCACCTCCTGGATGCTAGTGAGCACTGCATGCTCTGCATGCTGTGTGAGCAGAGGAGGTGATGGGTGGTGGTGGATAGCAGGACCAAACTGATTTAGCTCAATGCCGTACATGTGTGGGGAGAGTGAGCTTTGTAGGGATAACAGATTTCAAAAAGTCATATTAAGGGACCCCGATTCATATACTTTGGTCCCCGATTCAACCCCTGGCATCCCATTTATTAAAAAAAGTCAGCTAGCAAGAGATGTGAACATCCTCTGCTGGGAATTGACTGTCAGAGAGGATAACACTGGGACAGATAGACAAATAACCTGACCTGGTACCAAGCATCTTCCTGTTTTCCACAGATGCTCATCTGTCTTAGGTCATACCCACAGCATACTTTTCAAAGCACATTCGACACACCTTTAAAGTGCATGGTTTCCTCCAGAGAATCATGGGAATTGTAGTTTGTTAAGGGCTCTGGGAATTATGCTCTGTAGGAATCCTACAGTTCCTAGGATTCTTTGGGGGAAGCAACATGCTTTCTAACTCTCATTTCTAACTTAGCTTAGCATTTCGTATGAACCAAGCCTATTTACTATTGAAATTCTGGGGAGCTCTTGAGAAGGTGGTGGAAAGAATTAGGAAGATCTGAAATTATTAAAGCAGGGCAGTGGGTGCAGGAATGGCTCGTGCCTGTTAGGTTAGGCCATGAGATACCATGATTGACTAAGGACCACTGCAAGCTTCTTGTTTGCACAGTTCAGAGCAGGAAATTCAGGAGTGATGGAGACCTAGCATTGACTGGCAGACTGAGATAATGCAGGAATAATGTCCAGGGACTATAGGCCACCTGTTTTTCTCAACAGCCCACAAATCCTCACAAATATTTTTTGAAAGTGGTCTACCGTAGTCTTAAATCTCGAATAATTGTGAGAGTGCAAGCTGCCTGCTCTGGCATGCTGGGCCCCCCCTCTCCCCAGTGTCTTTTAAAATGAGAACTTTAAAATTGATAACTTCCAATGGGAACTTTAATTGTTGTCTACCTTCTGCTAAATGTGAGGTTCTTTTGTTTCCCCCTGAGCAGATCCACCCGATGATATTCTGGCAGATCAACATTAACAGAGAAGGGTGTGGGTTGATTTGTGGTTTCGTTGAAGGCAATTCAAAAGGAAATTATGAATCAGATCTTTGTTTCAGTCCTCAAGGGACTATTTCTGAAGCTCTTATCTTTGGGTTGCAGGAAACAGTTAAGGTGAAGAGGAGATTGTGCAACTAAAAAAAAATATGTTCTGGTTCCAGGCAGCACTGCTTGAACTCAAGTGTGCCAGCCCCACTGTTGGCATGACTGAGTCAGTGATCTTGTGCTGGTGGCTGCTACCTTGCCCTTTGCACTGTTCCTGTATCTTGCATGAGCCTGGGGAGCCTGGCTAAGCTATGGTGCAAGAGGGAATTGACCAGATGCTTGCCACATCGGAGGTGGATGCAAAGGAGTGGCACAATTCCTTATGTTGTATCCTACAGGCCATTGACAGCAGAAGGGCTTGCTCTGAAATGTGTGCCTGGCACTTATATTTTCAGCTTAATCATTTGCGTGCTTTCCCAGAAGAAAAATCTACTGAGTAGGGTGTGCCATACATCTGGAATTTCACAGACATATCCGGAATACTGCAGTCGGCAGCAGTGTCCTGGCAGAAATCGGCAGAATGGCTGGGGAAATCCGGACATATAGCAGCCCATGTCAGCAATGTCATTTTTGCCGATTAAAATATAGCTCTAGAACCCCATAAAAATAGCTCTAGAATGGCAAGCTCAACAACTTTTCTTTCCGGATTGTCACTGTTTGGAATATGGCAATCCTGCTACTGAGCCTGTGGTGAAGGATAAGATAGCACTGCCTCCCAATGCCAACCAGAGAGGAGTTGACTCTTGCTTTAGTTGATGTAGGAAGCCCAGGACAGGCTGTGTGGTACACCCAGCTCTGTCCTCCAACAGAAGGGAGCAGCTGTTGGCTGAGAAGGAACATTCAGGGAGCTGCCACAGCTGCCTCCCAGTAACTGATGTCTGAAGTGGTTGGTTCTTTCTGTCTAACGATAGAGCCATCCCAACAGGTCTGTGGGTCCAATAGTTAGCAAAATGGCATAATTTTTTTGGGTGGTGGGGAAGACAACATATTTCAACACTACACTAGGCATGAGTGCATCAGTATGCATGAAGCAATATGGTGGAAGGGCTGTAATATCCATTAAAATTAAATGATGCCCTGATTTCCTGTGGGCTGGCGCCGTGTTCTCTTTGCAAATGATGTTTGTCAAGTGTGCTGTGCTAGTGTTCCCAGAGGTATTTTGCTGCTGACACACTGATGGTAATCGCTGCCAGGATAAAGGCTGCATCTGCCTCCATATCCTTGGTTTCCTGCTTCCACCTGTAGCAGTCACTGCTTTCCCTCTAAAGATCTTGGGAATTGTAGTCGGTTGAAGTTCTCCTCACAACTGGCATACGCTACACTTCCCAGGATTCTTTGGAGGAAGCCATGACTGTTAAAGTGGTCTAATAGTGCTTCAAATGTATGGTGTGAATGTGACTCTGGTTAGAATTTCCTTCAGTGATAGTATAGTGATTCCTTCTAGAAATAATTTGGTTGCTGCCGTTTAATGGCAGTGACCAATGTTTCTTTGGGATATCTGTGTTCTTCTGCCCAGTACAGAGACACTGAGCTGAGCTTAATAAACAGGAGTAGCCCTGGAGCCTCATGTCTCCCAAACAGACTGCTTATTCAGTTTGTGTTTTATATATGTGCGTGTGTGTTTAATCACATCATCCATCACAAACATTTGTTGCCGCTTGTCGCTACGGTTTTCAAACTGTGCTGGTTCACTTCATTACATGGCTTCACGTGCACAAAGGAAGTTTTGTGGCGTTTTATCATTTGTTTGGCGGACATTTTTCAACCCAGCGTAATTGGCAGTCGTTCTGCTCCAGCCTCTTGGGTGGGGTGAATCAAGGCAACGACGCAGCTTGTTACAGCGCTGCTAAGCAAGCCTTGTTTATTTCTTTCTGGGTGAAACATCATGTAAAACAGAAGTCCCCATGCTGCAAAAACAACCCTGGACATATTAACGTGCAGCCTGACCTGAAGCCAACTTGTTTAATCAAGAAGCTCAGTAAATATTATGCAGTCTCTTAAAAAAAATAAAGAGGTCTATTTGCATACTAGCATCCTCATATTGCATTTCAGCCAGTGCTGGTCTTCATCAATCTGTATAGCACTGAATCTGTTTTGACAAAAGCTAGTGCTGGCTTGAATACTTAGAGCGCCCATTATGGGGTGAATGCTTAGGATAAATATATTGCTTTTGAGACCATTAGTGAGCTTGATAGTCAAGCACGTAAACTGCATAGCATGACATTTTTAGTATGAAGAATAAACAAGTACGCTTTAGTTTCGTAAAGAACTTACATCCTTTCTTTTAGTAGATGTGTATAATGGTTCCTAAGGGGGTTGCTCGTGCGTAAGCAGGTGCCTATCTTCCTGACTGGGTGCAAACACCTGGCAGGGCTGCCAAAGTGAACCTCCTCTGTCTGGACAGCCACTCGCCTGTGACTGACTCAATCACTGGCAGAATCCGTGAGTGGGCGTTTCTTAAACTTCTTCCAGCAAAGAAGTTCTTTGACGCCTAGTCTCCGCCTACCCTCTCTGCGCGGAAGCCTCCTGCGCAGGGAGGGCGTGGGCAACGGAGGACCTCTAGTCTCTCCGCTGGTCCCAGGCAAGGAGTCATGGGATCACCTCGCCACTTCCCCCACCAGCCCCCCTTCTCCACTGGTGCTACGCTGATTCTCTTCCCCAGAAAATGGGCTGCTTCTCCCGATCCCTGGACGCCCTCTGGAATCCCTCTGGGCTCTGCGCTCTCCCTCCAGTACTGATGGCAGTTCCCTGACAATGTGCATATGCTCCAAGTGTCCCTTTTTTCCAGGGACAGTCCCAGAAATATGAAAGCCACTCCAGCTCCTTATTTGATCCCAGAATATCCCTATTTCCCCCCACAAGTTCCAGCACCACAAAGCTTGGGAAGGAAGATGAGCCAGTGCTTATCCTGAGCGGTGACAGAAGCAGCAGTGGTGGTTGTGAGAGAGCTTCCTGTTGCCTCTCCATTGCCTTTCCACAGTGTCTCCATGACGACTGCTCTTGGCCTCCTCTCTTAGGCCATTTGTAGCAGCTGCTGGAGAGCATGCAAGGAGGCAGGGAGGTTGCTGCTGCTGTAGAAGCCCAGCCTTGCATGACACGCCCACTCCAAGGTGCAGGTAGAGGGTAGGGCCCTGGTTCATCTAGCTCAGCATTGACAGCAGCAGCAACAACAACAACAACAACAATTTATTATTTATACCCTGCCCATCTGGTTGGGTTTCCCCAGCCACTCTGGGCAGCTCCCAACAGAATATTAAAAACACGATAAAACATCACACATTAAAAACTTCCCTAAACAGGGCTGCCTTCAGGTGTCTTCTAAAAGTCAAATACAGTGGTACCTCAGGTTACAGATGCTCCAGGTTACAGACTCTGCTAACCCAGAAATAGTACCTCGGGTTAAGAACTTTGCTTCAGGATGAGAACAGAAATTGCACGGCAATGGCATGGCAGCAGCAGCAGGAGGCCCCATTAGCTGAAGTGGTACTTCAGGTTAAGAACAGTTTCAGGTTAAGAATGGACATCCAGAACAAATTAAGTTCTTAACCTGAAGTACCACTGTAGTTGTTTATTTCCTTGACATCTGGTGGGAGGTGGTTCCACAGGGTGGGCACCACTGCCGATAAGGTCCTCTGCCTGGTTTGCTGTAGCTTCACTTCTCACAGTGAGGAAACCGCCAGAAGGCCTCGGAGCTGGACGTCAGTGTCTGGGCTGAATGATGGGGGTGGAGATGCTCCTTCGGGTATATACTGCCAAGGCTGTTTAGAGCTTTAAAGGTCAGCACCAACACTTTGAATTGTGCTCAGAAACATACACAATGCCTTGGAGCTCTTAGAGTTGGGGCCATGGTAGGAAATTAAAAGGGCAGCCGCATCCAGTTTCCAGGAGTGCCTGGTCAGAAAACACAATAAGGGGGCCCTGGAGTGTGCCCTGCTACAGCACTGGGACCTTGGCTCCTGTCCCAAGTGCTGGTGTTGGTTCTGCTTGGGAATAGCAGCATACACTGCTCGCTGCTGTAGCATTGGGTTCTGAGAATGTTTAAATGGAACATCTCCTTAGGAAGTTTCAGGTATACTGGGCCAAGGCTTCACCGCCTCGCAGCAGCTCTCCAAGAACTGAGAGCGGAGTCTCTCCTAACCCAGCTGGAGATACCAGGGATTGAACCTGGGACCTTCTGGTTGGAACACAAACGCTCTGTCAAAGAGCTGCAGTATGGCCCTTTCCAACGATGCTGAATGGACTTCTAAAGAAATGACTAAATTAGGTTACAAGCAGCCATTATACAGATCTCCATTGTCAAATAAAACCTCAGCCCAACAAGTCCACGCTTGTATTCAGGGTCTTGCACTTCAAATGGTCCCCAGACCCTAAGCATGTGCCTTGATTTCAAATGGATCAGTATGATTACATTGTTTGTGGTATGTGCTACTTCATCTGTCAATGTGCCTCTCCCAGCTCCTTATTTTCTGGATTAGTTGGTTTGAACAAATGTATTTTCTAGAGTTTGAGGTTTATTCTCTTATCCTGAACACAGTTGCATCAATGCCAAGTCCCATTGTTGTGCTCAGTGGAACTGCTTCCAAATAATAGGTTTACAAGAGCATGGCCTATGTTTGCATAGAGAAAATCTGGCCGAGTAAAATAATAAGCAACAGAATATCTTGCGCCTAACAGGATTAGTGGGCAGGGGTGGAGGAGAGGGGAAGGAAGTACTGGCCTCACCACAGAATATTTCAATAACAACATGAACAAGTAAAAATGCCTAATGACATTTTTTAAAGATAGTATGTTTCCATTTACTTTTATTTTGATAATCTTTCAATGTATTAAGCAATTATGACTTAGTCTTATACTGTGAGATCAAAAGGGTCTGTGTTTAATAATTTACAGGGGCAAGTGTCCATGTGGTCTGAGATTAGGTATTTGGAACATCAAAGTTGCTTTCCTCCAGCATTGCCCTTGGGCAGCTCCTATGATCACATGGAAGCTATTGCTAGGACTTAGTTTCTTTTTTATGTGCATAAAAGACCTCCCCACTAGAATGGGCTCTCAGGAGAAAGAAGGAAGGAGGACTAAGGGCTATGAAGACTCACTGAGGATCCTACATGGACCTTGGCCATTGGCAAAAAAGGAATTTACTTCTAAAAATTGTTTTCAAAAATTGTATTTTGAAACTCACTAAATATTAACAGCATTTGGTATCCAATAATAATATAATTTCTGGCTTTCTGTACAGTAAATCAGGAGTGATTGGGGAGGGGTGGGCAGGATGCTGTTTCACACCCATCCTACCAACTTATTTTAAAGAGTGGGTCATCTTAGGGTCTCAGTATTTAACCCCCTTATTTGTGTTTGATCCCCTCTAGCATTGGTTAGGTTAACAGAAAACAGCAGAAACATTTAGAAAATTTACTTTCAGATTAGTTTTTATTTTATTTTAATCAAAATATTATAATTAAACAGACAACGGCAGGCTCCAGGAAGCCTCAGAATTTTTTTGCTGTATGTTTGTTTTGGATTACCTCTTGGACTGGGTGCTTTACCCTGAAATATTATTATTGTTACTGTACTTACTAAATTTGTTAGACACTTTATATTGCCCAAGGCAACCCAAACAACTTACAACCAAGATGGCTTTCAACGAGTCACATAATAGCCTGTGGTGGTGGTGGTGGTGGTGAAGAAGAAGAAGAAGAAGAAGAAGAAGAAGAAGAAGAAGAAGAAGAAGACCAGAAACTATAGCAGGGATTATGGGAAGTGTCGGACTCCTTTTCAGGAAGCTGGCTTCAGGCACCAGGCCTGCCGGCAGACCAATTCTGCATTATAAAGATGTATGCAAATGTGACATGAAGGCTGGCAACATTCATTGCTTGCAGACAACAGCAGTGCCTGGAGACAGAAAGACAGACAGTGTGTGTATTCATAGCAGTGGCCAGAGGAAAAATGGCCACTGGGAGGAGCACAGAGAGAAAAAATGCCATGGTGCATCTGTAGCAGTGAAAGCAGATGTCTTCATCTGCCCCAGTTGTAAGAAATATATATCTCCCATATTGGTCATTACATCCACAGCAAGTGCTGCAACTCTCCAAAAGTTTGACTTTACTCCCAATGGTGCATTCATCCATTGTCTCTCAAGACAGACTGATGCCAGTGGAGTCCAATTACATCTGAGAGGCCACCATGTCCTCACTCCTGCCTTATGTGTTTCAGTTGCTATTCAATCTTATCATGGAGCCCTGTTCACATGGAGACATCCACAGTAATACAGCTGCCTTCTTGTGCATGGTACACAGACATTTGGCTTAAATTAAATATCCATTATAAATTGGATGCTGCCAACGTGTGCAATTCTAAAAGTAAGGTTCTCGTGTACGGTTTCTGATTTCACTTAGTAAACTAATGTGCGTGAGAAGTGTGAAGGACTCTCAGACAAAACAATGCAGGACTTTCTTTGCTGTCCATTTTTCCAAAATACCCGTAGGCGCTTGACCACATTATCAGAGCTAAAGCAATACAGCTAAACATCTGCTATTACTATTGTGTATTTTGCCTCTGAGCATGTGTGTGTGGTCTGATAAGTTGTAGACATGCAACATTATCGTTTTTCTCTGGAGGCAAAGATTCTGTTACAAAGCTTCTGCCTACAGAGATCTGCTTAAAAGCCAAATTATTAACATATGGAAAAGCAAGAATGACACATAAGCCAATTCACAGAAAGAGCATCATTGCAATTCATACTCTGTTCTTACTGGAGATTGGATGTCCAGTGACCAAGTCAAGTCCTTAGAGACTACCATATAAACCTCTGAAATCACCACCATCTTGTACTTTATTACAGTCCATGCATTCAGTTGGCTTCATGATCATGCCCTCTACCATGTGCAACATCTGGATGGGACATTGAACAATGTAAGTTTTCTGTGACTGCTGGTGAGCTTTGAACTTCTCTTCTTCTGGCAAACTGACAGCCCAAACCTGACTATTTTCTAGAAGCTGAGGATCTAAACCAGAGGCCACAGGAGTTCAAGTCCAACAACATCTCAAGAGTCATAGGTTTGCTACCCCTGATCTAAACATGAACTGTCACTGGACCTGTAAAAGGGTAAAAGAGTATTGGGAATAATCCATAATGAATTTTTAAAAATGTTTAAAAGTACTTTTTTTATATAAAAACACAAAAATCCACAGTCCTTTTTGTTGGGGATAATTCTTTTTTTTTTTTTGACATAAATTTTTATTAATTTTCCAACATAAATTAAAAACAATACAATAAACAATACATAGACACACAAACATATAAACACGTATAATTTCACTACCTCTTTTTCATAAATCTTACTTCCCCGACTTCCCCATACCTCCCCCTTCTGCATCCCTATTTCAAAATTTCTTCAGCAACCCCTCGCTTCAATTGACTGATTACTCATTTTCTTTCCCCCCCCCCCTTTCTTCTCTTACTTAATCAATTTACAGCTGTAATTCTATATTTTTCTTAACCTTGACATTTTAGCACTCATTAATTTTACAACAATTCTTAAGGTAAACTTTAAATTTCTTCCAATCTTCATCCACCATCTCTTTTCCTTGGTCACGGATTCTGCCGGTCATCTCCGCCAATCCCATATAGTCGATCACTTTCGTCTGCCATTCTTCCAGCGTGGGTAGTTCTTGTGTCTTCCAATACTTTGCTAAAAGAATCCTTGCTGCTGTGGTAGCATACATAAAAAACGTCCTATCCTTTCTTGACACCAATTGGCCAACCATGCCCAGGAGAAATGCCTCTGGTTTCTTATGAAAGGTACACTTAAGAACCTTCTTAATTTCATTATAGATCATTTCCCAAAAGGCCTTAATCCTCGGGCAAGTCCACCAAAGGTGATAAAAGGTACCTTCAGTTTCATTACATTTCCAGCATTTATTGTTGGGCAAGTGATAGATTTTTGCAAGCTTGACTGGGGTCATGTACCACCTATAAATCATTTTCATAATATTTTCTCTTAAGGCATTGCATGCCGTAAACTTTATACCGGTGGTCCATAACTGTGCCCAGTCAGCAAACATAATGTCATGACCAATGTCTTGTGCCCACTTAATCATGGCTGACTTAGCCATTTCATCTTGTGTATTCCACTTCAGCAGCAGGTTATACATTCTTGACAAATTCTTAGTATTGGGTTCTAACAATTCTGTTTCTAATTTTGACCTCTCCATCTGAAAGCCAACTTTCCTGTCTTTTGTTGGGGATAATTCAGATGTAAATTCCTAGGTGTCAAAAAAGGTTATTTATGTATGCCACTACTGCGGCCCAAATTTTGTTAGACCCAAAATGGAAAATGAGTGAGGTCCCCACTAAAGAAGAATGGCAACTAAAGCTGATCGAATATGCACAGCTTGCAGACTTAACATATAGAATAAGAGAACAAGAATAACATACATTTAGAGAAGATTGGAAAATGTTTATTGAATATATAGGGGGAAATTGGGTACACTTGAAAATGTTGGAAGCGTTAAGATAAATTCAACAGTGTAAATAGGTTTTGATTGATATAATAATAGAATACTGAATGGTTTAGTTTATGTAAAATATGCAGGGATTTATGATATGCAAAATGAACCATGGAAAGAGAAGAAGGGAAGTCATTGATATTTTAAGGGTGTTTAAATGAGTATTCTAAATTGTAAAACAAAAAAATAATAATAAAAACTATTAAAAAATAAACATGAACTGCCTGTTCTCTAATGCCCTTCTCTGGGTAGACTGTCTTCATAATTTATGTGCCCATGTGCTGAACATGTGAAGTACGCATCTGTGTGGTCTATAATGTGTAAGGGTGTGCTTGTGTGTACACACATTAATTTGGCATAATGCAGAAAACTAATATGGATTCCTCACATTGTTAACTGGCCCCTCTGCCTCTTCTTGCTTATCCAGTTCCCAGATGAAAAGCCAGCTCGTGCAATGGACAGGCTAAAGTTCTACATGAGGGACAGTACTATATTAGGGACCAGTTAGATCTCACAGTTTTCAAGGCAGAAGGGTGGGAAGGGAAGAGCTTTCTTGCATTCAGTGCAGTATAGGAGAAACAAAGAAGATCTCAGACCTCATTAGTATTGAGATGAATTTACAAGAGAAGAACTCAGAAATATACCAATCAGTCTACTCCAAAGCTCACTGAGGACTGGAATCAGTAACACAGGGATATGTTTTAGGCATGGCTGAATATCTACACCCTGCATAAACTTTAAACGGCTCATTGTAACTTGGTGCACCATATAGACATGTAGTATGTAACAATCTTTGCATAATGGAAGCAGCCTTCTATTAACCAAAGAAGAGGATATGTGTGTTTCTTTATTTTGAAACAACAATGTGAGTCAAACAACAAAGAACAGGCAACAGTTATGCATTGACTCCCTGAGTTAGTATCATTGATTGGCTATTTCTTTTTATCATTTGTGATATGAGTATCATTCAACATCCTCTAGAATGGCTATTTACATATCATCTACCCAACTTACATGTCATCTACCTCTTCATTTCTCACTGTTATTTAATACGCATTTGACACTCAGAAGTCTTCTTGGCAGAGGATCCACAGATGATACAGAGGACACGGTGGAGGGAGGATGGAGATAAGCATGTGAGCAAAGTTGGGTGGTTGAAATTGTGAGAGCGACCTGTTGATATTGCTTTCAGTGGTTGTATAACAAGCATTGACTCTGAAGTTCTGGTACACGTTGGACCCCTTCAGTATCTTCTTGATTGCCTACCATAATAACATCAGGGAGGGGGAACATAGTGTTATGCATTTGTGGGAGGTAGGCTGTATATCTGAGCCCCCTTCCAATTCCTGGATCTGGCATGGATTCAATTCCTGGAATAGCCAGGCTAGCTTCCTCATGATTTAATAGCCCCCTAAGTACAGACCATTAAGGTACACATGGGTGCCTCCCACCTCCCACAACTGTCTGTTAGTTAGAAAGAAAAACAGTTTGAGATTGAACTATGTGAGCTTTAAGCTGGAAGCAAGGGCTGGGAAGCCAGAGAGACAGAGCCATGCCTGATCTCTGCTTGAATCCAAGGCTGTGGCGATGGGAGTAGCAAGACCCTCTTGGGGTGCTAATGCTATGAGTCCTTCCATTGTAGGTTCAGGTTGTCCATATGTGTAAATAAACAATATCTCTTAAAGAAACAACAGTCTTCGGTTTTGAGGGAACAGAACCCTGATTAGGCACCTGGAACCCCCAGAGTCTCACAACATTTGGAGACTAGGGTGGCATGCAACAATATTGAGAAAACAATGATGTCCTGAACATATTCTGTGCCCCAGTTCATACATTCAATCAGAGGAGGTGCCGAGACAGTAAAGAGAAGGGGCACCATAAGCCCTCCCTACCATTGGACAAACAGTGACATTGTGATCGGGCCCTTCATATGAGCAGTCAACTGCATGTAAACCTGGGTCCTGAAGTTCATTCTTCTCCTTTTTGGGGGGGGGGGTTGGGAGAACTGTGCAGATTTCAAGAATGTTACCTCTGGCTTATACTTTGGCTCCCTGGAAATCTTTTCCTTCTTCCTCTTCAATTGCACATTCTTCTTCTTCATCATCATCATATTTTACCTTTGTTTGAACCAGCACATTTTCTGTCTTGCTAATCCATTCCTTAAAAAATGTGGACATCATCATTTGTTTAGGCAGAAATTTTTCCTACTAGATAAACTCGGCTGATGTAAAACCACCTTACAGTTCATTAACACAAGCCAGAGGGCTGGCTACAATAGTCTGTAGTTTTCATTACAGTTTTTTATAATATTATACTTTGTGCATTAAAATTCTGCACCAGATGTCATTTTTTTTCTTCCTTTCAAGATGCGGTTTTCTATTCCAGTATTTGGGTACCAATGTCTTACCATTTTCCTATAACTTTTCTAACAACATTTATTTCTCCTAGTATGACTATGGGGTCTGTACTTAATTTATGTCCTGAAATCTTCTCAATTTTTATCACCTCAATCCAAAACATTTTTTTTTACAACCTCTCTAAATATATCTAAAGTTTCTGTGGCTTTACACATTTGTAATGTTTACTTCTTTTTTGCAACTTATAAAGAGTAAGTACAAAATCTTGTAAAAAATAAATAAATCTTTAACTGCAATATCCGTAAAGTATTTTGGACTTCCTTGAAAAATATTGATCCAGTGTTTTTTGGTAATTGGTAATTGCTTTATTAGGCTTAATAAAGATGTGAGTCCTTTGTTGCAGCAAGATAAAACCATGGTTCTAGATTTGCTTTCCTCTCAATAGTCACATATTCTCTGGGGTATTAAAAATCACTAAATGTGCAGCTGGGAACACAAGAATGTGTGCATATTTCAGAGGGATCAAGCTAAGTTTGAGAAAAAGAAAATCAGAATACAAGGGAAAGAAACCTGGAAAAAATATGATGCTCTACCTGAAAGTTCCCATTATGATCACTGAACAAATCAGAATATAGATGTTTGGGGTCTGGTACAGAAGGCATTAGGATCTTCCTAATTCTGTAAAAAAAAGAAATGATTTAAATGATTACAATAAAAACCATAAAAGAAAAAGAAAAGCTGTGTTCAAAAAGTAGACATTAAATATAGGATCTTCAGCATTTAAATAAAAGCAGAAACAGACATTTTATGCCCCAGATAATTTGAAGGGTCCTTAAAAACAAAGAAGGGAAAATAGTTTATTCTAAAAATTAATGGCACATATAGCAAATGGGATGGGGAATGGCACCTTTCAGCTGATGAAAGACAATATGCCAGGCTTAGAGCTTGAAGTCAGAGCCTAGTTCATTTAAAGGGATTTCATAGAACCAGGCATGCAACTTCCCTTACACTTAAAGTCAAACTGGGGACAAACTTGGCCCAAAAGTTCAGGATTTCACTCTCCCTCATCATGACCCGGACAAACATCTTTGAAAGTGAACAGGATTTTGGACCCCACATATATGAATCCACCACAATCTGATCATGTGGCTCCATCACAAAATCATCATACTCAGTAATATTTTCTTACTAGTAAAGTGTCCATCTATTATGATAAACAGAGTCTGTTGAGTTTCTCCAGAGAGAGCACTGATTCCTTGCCAAGGAAGAATGGACAGCTAAAAGTTACATCCACTGCAAATGCAGTTCTAAAAAGAGGGGTTTTAGATACACGCACCCATAGAGCATGTTAAAAAGATGGGCAAGGGTGGTTACACTTAGGACTATAGGTAGCCACCTTAAACCGAGTCGGGCCTTTGAGCCAACTAGCTCAGTGTTATTCATACTGACTGTCAGTCGCTCTCCAGGGTTCTGGATGGGAAGTCTCTCATACCTACCTGGAGATGCCAGGGATTGCTTGCCTCTCCCCCAACAGGAAACAGTGGCTCATGTTCTCCTGTCCTGTCCCCTTTATAAAGATCTGAGGAATGAAATCATTACCCCACTCTTACTTACCATCCCAGGCCGCCCATCTGAGGCCACATGGTTCTTTCTTTATCAGATCAAAATGATCAGACAACAGCAAAGGTTGCCAGGTTTATCGAGGGTGCAATGAGATTAAGGGCCACTGTCTGAATGATAATCTTGGTCATTTGATTGCCCTCTTTACCCATTGCTGTCTTTTTTATTTGTATATATTTTATTTGTATATATTGCTTGTTTTATGTTGCTATAGCCGTTGGCTAATGCGAATAAAGTTTACCGACCTATCTCTCCCCCAACACATGCAGCTGCAATGCCCCGATAGGTTGGCATGTGAAAGGACTCTAAGCACACACATCAGTATTCACACAAAGCCGCTTCAAAGTGTGGCGGCATGCCTTCTCCAACTGTTGGTGGTGGGGCTAGCCAAGATGGTTTCACAATGCTCCTCATGCATTCTTTTATGAGCCCAATCCTTAATTTTATCCAGGATGAGTGAAGGGA
This sequence comes from Podarcis muralis, assembly GCF_964188315.1. Taxonomy (NCBI): domain Eukaryota; kingdom Metazoa; phylum Chordata; class Lepidosauria; order Squamata; family Lacertidae; genus Podarcis; species Podarcis muralis. The sequence goes on along the minus strand of NC_135658.1, from coordinate 72,099,832 downwards.
AGCCACTCCATATTCTGATTGGCTAGAAGACTTTACATAAACTTCCTGTACCACCTTGTGACTTTTATGTTACTTGTTGGCCAGAGGGCTTCCATTGAATCTTCTCTAGAGTTCCACCCTTTGTCGATGCCTCTTTCTTTGCCTTCAGGCTCAGCTCCTGCCTATCCAACCTGTCCATTCTTACCTACACACACAAAACTTCACACAGCTTCTCCGGTAAGGATTTACACAGTAAATCCTGAAGACATAGTTGGCCCCACTCTGACTCAGATCCCATGCATTCGTTCTCTACTATTCTCAAAATTATAAACCTGGAAGACCCACATCATATAGTGTATATAGCAAATTCCAAACATTCCATCCCATAATCTGTAATATGGGAGTAAAATTCCTGGGGGCGGGGGAGTAAACTGCTGAAGGTCTATCTGCCACACCTTGATCATCCTCATCTCCAACAGCCAAGATCCAATGGATAGGTGCAGTTCATCCTTTCTCAAAATGCACACTGTACCCATTAGATCCCTGAAATGTGTAGGCCTTCCCGCCACAAATATTGTTCTGTCATTTTGATCAAGGGTTTGTGAGTGCACAAAGCAGCATTTACCTTTCCCATCTGCAAACGCACAACAGAAGGGCAAATATTACCAGGACGCCAGCCATCACCAAAGTCAAAGGGATTACTGTAATTGATTTGGGTTCAGAGACATCTATATCACAGGAATCTTTGAGGAATGACAAAAAGAAAAAAGTTCAAAGTGCTTTCCAGCGTATTTGAAAAAAGAAACATCAGATTCTTTAAAGCATATTTTGGCCAACTCTTTCTTTCGAAAAGCAATTATTAAAAAATGGAATAATATATACTATTAATCTTTAGGCCACCATTCTTTTAAGCTTCTACATTTCACAATAATGTGGAATTTTGTGTTGTCCACTGAAGTACCCTTCTGCTAGGATGAAAGAATACAAGAATACCGGTATGAGATTTTTCTGCTTTGTGAATAAAAATTAGCTCTTTATATTGTCATTTAGCTCTTTATATTGTCATTTATATAACTAACCTTCTTCGTTCCAACAGAAAGCATGACTATACTGGAATAGGAAATATAGTGTCATGTACATGTGCTGATGCCTGCTAATGAATGCTTTTAAAGGAATATATTATAACAAAATGTTGTCTGGAGAGAATATCAACTGAAATTCATTTAAAGTCCTGTGTCCAATTCTCTGCTGTTTCCCAGTTGTGACATGGGCCACTGGGGTGTCACTGAAAACAGGTCCCTGTGTTGACTAATCACCCTCAGTGCTGTAGCATTTGGAAATAAGGCTTGGGACCGTTATGGGAGAACTCTGCTCAGTTTGGATCTTGACTTTTATAGTCACTTACTGGGGTTGATGGGGATTGTAGATCCACAATACGTGATGAATCAAAGTTTCCCTCCCTAAAGCGTGCCCCACTTCCGACGCCCTTCCCCAAAACGCACCCTGAAATGGTAAGGGAGCAGTACAGTGGCATGGTTTCGCTGGAGTTGTCTGTGCAAAACCTCCCAGCCCCTAGAATACTGCAATGGCAACTTTCCAGTGGAGAACTACATTTCCCAGACTCCTCAGTGCCTGGAAAAAATCATTGAAGGGATTTTGGCATTGCCCTGTTATCACTGCTAATTTGGGAGTGGGGGGATTTGACAGCAGGGCAGGGGAGGGTTAGTTGTTGGTTCTCAAACAATTTAAAATCAAATAAAATAGTGGATTTGTTATGTTATGGTGACTGCGGAGTATAAATAAAATAATGATGATGATGATGATGATGATGATGATAAACTTTAATTGTGCAAACCTAAAACTTATGTGCTTGAATCTGTACTGCAGAAGAGTGGCAGTCTGGGGGCACCCTGTATATAAGACAGCATACCCTGAACACTAAATAAATGAGAAGAAGTAGGTCTACATGTTAGCATTATCTAGAAATAGAAGTTTCAGAAAGAGGATTTACAGTAGCAGTGCATTTTATTTTATTTTTACCTACAGAGCTGCCATTTTTCCAATGTGTTTCTGCTCCCCATTCACTGGAATAAGCAAATACACTGCAACTGTGATTCAGCCTGATTCGAAAGGAATAGCATTTCGCTGGATCAAATCCTTGGTCTTTAATCTCACAACATTCTTGGTCCCTAGACTGAACAGCAAGAGAACCAGTCATTAATAATTTTGTTCACTGTATATTTTCTAGGCTATTCTAATAGGTTTTCATTAGGCATTAGGTTTTCATCTTATCTCCCTTTGTATCATATTTTGTTCTTTATTTTTCCCCTCATTTCTTATCTCAGGGTTATAGCCTGTGCTTGCCTTGCACAGAGTAGACCCATTGAAATCAATGGACATGATGAACTTAGTTTGATGCAACCCTTAGTTCATTATTCTGGCAATGCTTTGAAAGAAAGAAGCTTGTACACCATGAGGAAGTAATCAACATATGAATTAGAACAATGAAGTAGCAACTTGGGGATTTCCCCAGCTTTCTTGCATATAAAGTCCCCAAGGAATTATCAGATCTTTAGTTGCCTAAACACAGCTACTTAAACACAGTTTGTGAAATTAAGTTCCACTCAGATAATTGGGACTGTGTGTCAAAATACACAGATGAGGGGGATGTGAGCAACAGTCCACTAGCAATCAATTTAGAGTGCACTGTGATGTCATTGCATAACTACCAACATTTCTCCAATGAGAATTTTTGTTATTTATACCCCACCCATCTGACTGGGTTGCCCCAGCCACTCTGAGTGGCTTCCAACAGATATAAAAACATAATAAAACATTAAACATTTAAAAACTTTCCTATACAGTGGTACCTCGGGTTAAGTACTTAATTCATTCTGGAGGTCCGTTCTTAACCTGAAACTGTTCTTAATCTGAAGCACCACTTTAGCTAATGGGGCCTCCTGCTGCCGCCACACCACTGGAGCACGATTTCTGTTCTCACCCTGAAGCAAAGTTCTTAAGGTACTATTTCTGGGTTAGCGGAGTCTGTAACCTGAAGTGTATGTAACCTGAAGCGTATGTAACCCGAGGTACCACTGTACAGGGCTGCCTCAGATGTCTTCTAAAGGTTGTATCCCATCGGATCAGGAGTCACATAACTCCATACCCTCCAACATTTCTCCGGTGAAAATAGGGATGTCCAGGATCTAAACAGAAACCGTGACGGCTTCTGTAAATCTGGGCCTGTCCCTGGAAAATAGGGACAATTGGAGAGTCTATCCTTGCTCAGATACCGTATTTTTCACTCTATAAGACGCACCTGACCACAAGACACACCTAGTTTTTGGAGGAGGAAAACAAGAAAAAAAAATATTCTGAATCTCATAAGCCAGAACACCAAGGGGGAATCGCTGCGCAGTGAAAGCAGCAATCCCTCTTGCTGTTCTGGCTTCTGGGATAGCTGCGCAGCCTGCATTCGCTCCATAAGACGCACACACATTTCCCCTTACTTTTTAGGAGGGAAAAAGTGAGTCTTATAGAGCAAAAAATACGGTAATTGTTTTCCCTGCATTCTGTGTCTTGCATAAGTTCCAAGTTGAAACCAATATCAACTAGCCAACAATAAATAAAGCTTACAAGGTTGAGGCATGAAATATCAGGTGCCAAACTGCGGCAAATGCAGGAAATTTGATCTGCACAATAATGAGCGGTCCACTTTCCACAGCTGGGCCTCAGCGGTCCATTTGCAATTCTGGACATCTCAGCTTTGCCAGGCTTCAAGGCCTTCTTTTTTGCTGCTGGCAACCCAAGATGATGAGTTTCAAATTCATCGATTCAAGACTATGTTGATGTGGTGGAAAACTCCTAACAAAAAACACCCACATTTATTTCTGCACTGCAAAAGAAAAAGTCCCTTTCCAGGTTTCCATTCTGCAACGCAAAGCTGCACTTATCTACCCACCTGCCAATCTTTGTCAAGTTGGCTTTTGTACTGAAGTTCAAAGCGAAAACAATGTTCCTTGTCAACTCCCTTGCACTGCACAGTTACTTTGTCATCTGCCCATTGGAAAGTAACGTGTTCAGGTGGGTTGGGCTTCACTGGTGAAGATAACATTAATACACTCAATTACACAGTCGAGCTACAAAATGTTTTAATTGAACATATTGTACTTGTTAGCATCTCATGATTGAAGCCTGCTCAAAGAACAACAAAATATGAAATCACATAAGCTATCAGTCAACTACTAACTGCTATTAACGGCATGTTGTTGCATGCTATATAAAGATAAATATGTGGCGAGAACACTTTTAAATGCAGTCAGATAGCAAAAGCTACTGCATACCGAGAATCAAATGCTGTTGTGTGTGATAGTTATAAACTGATTCCTGGGGGTTCCTGGGTTCTTTGAAAGCATGAAAGGCAGTCCCTCATTGAAAAGATGAGTGAGAGAACACAAGGTTCTTGGAAAGACACTTTGTCCCCGTCATAGTTTTTTCCCCCAATATGGTAGTCGTATTTGTCACAGTGAAACTCCAAAGCATTCTGTGTTAACTGAGTGTGTGCCTTAGAACATTAATCCGAATCCTCTACAACACTGAATTCCTAGGCAGAGATTGATGTGGAAAGGTAGAAACAGCAGAACAGCTCTCCGTACTATGAAAAGCAAGGTACTACTGCATATAAATGGCATCAAAAATGGTAAAAAATTGAAATTAGGCAGCATTGGGGATAGAAGAAGAAGAAGAAGAAGAAGAAGAAGAAGAAGAAGAAGAAGAAGAAGAAGAAGAAGTAGTAGTAGTAGTAGTAGTGGTAGTAAAGGAGCCCTGGATGGTTAAGTCCAGTCAAAGGTGACTATGGGGTTGCGGCGCTCATCTCACTTTCAGGCCAAGGGAGCCAGCGTTTGTCCACAGACAGCTTTCTGGATGATGTGGCCAGCATGACTAAACCACTTCTGGCACAACGGAACACCGTGATGGAAGCCAGAGCACACAGAAATTCTGATTACCTTCCAGCCACAGCAGTACCTATTTATTTACTTTCACTGGCGTGCTTTCAAACTTCCAGGGTGGCAGGAGCTGAGACAGAGCATCGGGAGCTCACCCCGTCGCGGGGATTTGAACAGCTGACCTTCTGATCGGCAAGCCCAAGAGGCTGTGATTTAGACCACAGCATCACCCATGTCCTAATAATAATAATAATAATAATAATAATAATAATAATAATAATTACGCAGATATTTACTAAGCAAAATTTGAAGAAGTCAAATTGCTGTTGCTTCCCCTTTTTTTTCTTTTGTAATCCTAGTGAGGCACTGACACCTGAAAAGGTTACTGCTAGAGTGATAATAGTTGTTAACTTACACAAATTGCTGCTCTCTTGTTCATCAAAGTAACTCTCCTCTGTCTGATTTGGATTCCTAATGTAAATGTGCAGATATCTCCCTTCAGTAGGAAACAGACACCCACTGTTGTATCCTTGGTCATGCAAATATTCAATGCACTGCTTCTCTTCTTGTTCATCATACCTGCAATTGAAATAATCATACTCAATAAGATGGCAAAAATCTTTTCCATTGAAAATCAGGATACAGTGGTGCCCCGCAAGACGAATGCCTCGCAAGACGATTTTCCCTATGGGCTTGCTTCGCAAGACGAAAACGTCTTGCGAGTCTTGCGATTTTTTTCCGCTCCCCCCCCCTTTTCTAAGCCGCTAAGCCGCTAATAGCCTTTTAGCCGCTAAGCTGCTAAGCCTTTAATAGCCGCTAAGCCGCTAAACTGCTAATAGCGCTAATCCGCTAAACCGCTAATAGGGTTGCTTCGCAAGACGAAAAAACCGCTAGACGAAGAGACTCGCGGAACGGATTATTTTCGTCTTGCGAGGCACCACTGTATTTGGGAATGCTTTAAAGGGGATAATCCTTGCCTAGCCCTCTGCACTCTAGAGCAGATTCCTGTCCTGCCAGGTCCTGTCCATGAAATGTAAGATACTTATTTTATTTTATTTCAATAATAGAAGGCAGTAGTGTTTAGTTGGCCTCCTTTGAAACACTTTTCCCAAAAAGCAAGGCAATTGACAGGGTTTGACAACTGCAAGTCACATGTTGTTCCTTTGGGGTAGGGACAACATGATTTCCAACTATACTGGTTTTGACCATCTATTTAATTTCCACCACTTCAATATTAACAGCTTCACTCTACAACAGTTCGCAGTTTTAAATAAATAAAGTTATTGTTTTGGATATTTACAATTCTGAGAGTTCAGCCAGCACAAAGATGCTTGTCTTCTATAGTAACAGGGCTCATCTGCTGCTAAGTTATCAAAAGACAGTGCTGACATCTAGAGCAAGAAGAATGAATAGCAAGGTTACTGCAAGAAGTCTTGCCTGTTCCAAGATAGCCTTACTCTGCTGGTTCTGCAGCTTCAACGGGCAACTTGCCAGACAGCATGAAAAGCCCCCCCAGCCAGGAGAGAGGGGTGTTGTGTGTGACATATTCCAGCAGCTCAGCCATTTATTCTTGTACTTTTTGCACTGTCTGGAGGCTCTATATTCCACTCAGTGGCTTTAGATACCACCGACTAGCCTTTGGGAGTGACTGTCCAAATTAGGGATGGGTGGCACCATTTTGTGGTGGTTCCAGTCCTACTTGAATGGTCATTCCCAGAAGTTGTTGCTTGGGAAATGCTTTCCAGCCCCATGGAACCTTCAGTCTGGGGTTCCGCAGGGCTCAATCTTATCCCCTACATTGTTTAACATCTACTGTACACAAAACCACTGGGTGGGGTTATCTGGAGGTTTGGAGTATGTTGTCAGCAGTATACTGATGACACTCAGTTCTATTTCTCCTTTACATCTGCAGGTGAGGCAGTGGAAGTGCCGGACCAGTGTCTTGCCTCAGTAGTGGACTGGATGAGAGCCAACAAACTGAAGCTCAATCCAGATACGATTGAGGCACTGTTAGTGGGTTGTTCCTTAGACTGGATGGGTGAGAGATTGCCTGCTGTTGATGGGGTTACACTTCCTCTCAAGGAGCAGGTTCATAGCTTGGGGGCACTCCTGGATCCTTTGTTGTTGCTCGAGGCTCAGGTGGCCTCAGTGGTCCAGAGTGTCTTCCATCTGCTTTGGCTGCTGGCCCAGCTATGCCCCTGTCTGGACAGGGATAGCCTAACTACTGTTGTCTATGCTCTGGTAACCTCAAGGTTCGATTACTGCAATGCGTTCTACATAGGGCTGCCTCTGGAGACGGTTCGGAAACTTCAGCTGGTGCAGAATTCAGTGGCCAGGTTACTCACCGGAGCAAGATGGTTTGCGCATATTACACCGAGCCTCACATGCTACAAGAAAGTCCAGTGAAACCAACAGTCACATTTAGAATTGGCCACCAGAACTGGCCATAGGTTGTAGGTTTTTAAAAGTGTTGAGGATACAGCTTTCACCCAACAACCAAACAGAAAAGCTATTTGTGGCCTCCAAACAATATGGAATGGACAGTGAATATGTGCAATAAGAAGGAAGCCAGATCAATGGTCTCACCAGCTTGAGTTCAGAATATAAATATAGAATCTTATCTATCTCATGCTTTAGTTCCTTTGGATAAAAGGGAGGGAAAGGAAAGGGAAAGGGGGGTGGTGCATTTATAGACCAATTTGTTTGAAAATTCCCAGCATCCAAACCTAGAAATCCAAAGAAAGTCTGTTTGCCAGTACTTACTTATAAGACATCGTCATGTTCCTGCCTGGGAAATTTTTTTTTGCATGCCATGAAATCTCCATTCTCTTACCATTGAGATTCTGTATTTCGTATTCTGGGCAACCATCTAGCAAAAACGAAGGGTTGTAATTGTTTAAAATAATCTGCAAAATAAATGGCTATCAGTCTCATCCAAGTTAGATCTTCTAAATATACATGTTTCTGCTGCACCTCTCAGTACTAAAAAGGAGAAACTTTGGGCTTGGATTTATTGTATAAGGCTAGAAAATAACCAAGCAAGCTTAAGTGCATATACTGGACAACTTGCATACATATGATTAGACCACCCAGAAAAGGGTCAAGTACTTCACTAGGTAATAGTAATTACCATTTGCCAAAAGCTCTTTGCTTTATTTCATTCCCACCACAGCAGAAAAGGTCTCCTTTTTTGGCACTGCACTTTCCATGCTCCTCTTTCTCTAGCCTTGAGGGACTTCCAAGGTATTTAGTGCCATTGATGTAACATTTTCACACAATATTATTTGACAGCTCAAGGTTGATATTGCTTAATGCAATAAGAATGTCCAAGCATCTTCTGCTGAGAGATTATTCCTCCCTGTCCCTGCTAGAATGAATGCTCAGGTCCAAATGCGAGTTGTCCTAAAATGGCAACACCAAAGAGAAGCCTATTCTGCTGAAGCATGGAGATTAAGAGGAGGGTTTCTAGGTTGTGTGTGAATATATCTGAGAGCTCTGTTTTTGTATCATTACCTGCTAAGACGTCTTCAGAACCATTAAATTGATTGATGGGGTATAGACCTTGAAAACAAAGCAAATAATAAGACTGAATGTGAAAGGAAGAATGGCAAAAAATCTCACACTGCAGATGAAAAGCATGGGGGGGATCCATGTAATTTTGTACAGTATTAACTAGCAGATCATTATTTCCCATCATAATCGTGATTTTTAAATGGTAGGTTGTTGTTTTTCCCTAGAATTCATTTAAAAGAAAAAAGAATAACCAGACCATGGATATAACATTAAATTACATTTATTGAACTACTTCCAGAACACAAAAGACACAAATGCCCATGGCTTTTAGTTATAAGTAATGCTGCTTAGAATGCAAAAAAAAAAATCCCACCCCAAAACCAAGTAATAAGAAAACACTTAAATTATTTAACATTTTTTAAGAAAAATCTTTGTTGCATGTTACAGATCTCTGTAGTTGTAATGAGATCTTCACCTTACGTAACTATTGCATAACTATTGTGCTCTGTCCTGAAAGTTGCAATATATACTATACTGTTTGAGCTTACTTTATACCGAACATTATGAATTTTGCCTCTGACATTTAGTGGTACAAAGACTTGGTTCAAATAAACCTTTACAATTGATTTAGCTCTAAATTTCATTCAAGTCTTTGTAATTTTTGTACATTATAAAGTGAATGGTTGCTAATACTGAGTTGTTAATACTGGTATGTGTGCTAAAAATTCATATTGTCAGATTTTAACTTACATGGTGCCCATGACTGAGAAACCCGCAGGAGGATGCAGAGCAGAACAGCAGCAGAGGACTTAACACTCAACCCCATACCTGGAAATATAGTGTATGATCAAATTATTAGCAATATAAACCACAGCAGTACTTCTCTAGGACTGATCTTTGCTACTGAATAGCTTTGTATCAAAAATGAAAATCTAGAGGAAATGACTATAGGAAATATTTGCAAATAGTGAGATAATTATAATCTGTTCTCACAGATCTTAAAAGTTGCATAGATTAGGCTTCCTTTTTACTAAGTGACTATGGGTGTCAAATATAAGTCCTCTGAAGAACCTGAACTGGAAATATATCTTGAACAACTCAGCCATGGAGTTTCTTAGGTATCCCAGTGCCCCTGTCACAGCTTAGTAGGGGAAGGCATTTGGTAGGATCCATAAATTAAGAGGGATTATCATAAGGGATATTAGCTGTGGCATAGCAAGTGCCTAGCTCCAGTCAGGGGAACAGCGACTGGATTCCACACATCCAAGTTGCTGTGGGACCCACTGGATCAGTCTGTGTTGCGGAGGGAACCTCCTGTTGGCAATTCCTATGGGTTACCCAGCAGGCAAGCTGGGAAGGAGATTAGGCCAGCAGTCAGGCTGCCCAGGCATAGAGGAGACAGATCCTTATGTCACGCCATGCCCCAATGTTCCCGTTACCAATAAAGTTGTGGCCTTGTTATACCCTGCATTGCCGCTGCCTGTCATTACTCCCCACTGTGGCGTTTGCCCTCCTAGGTGTGTGACATCATACTGGGTTCATAAGGAAAGGGTTAACTATTTTTTTTAATAACAATTTTTATTAATTTTAACATATGAATTATAATACATACCACAAAACTTCACCACTTGTACAATTGTTTTATGGACTCCCATCAGCACCTCTGATGATCCCCCATTTTGACCACTTCTTAAATTCATATTGCCTTTAATTATCTTAACTAATCATCCTCTCCTTTATCCATTTTTCCAATAATTCCAATAATTCACGTCACAAAACTTCTTGCAAACCTACAAACATAGTTTGATCATCACTATTACTTTTCAAATAGTCTGTAAATTTACACCAGTCTTCTGTGAATTTCTGGTCCCGCAGATTTCGAATCCTTCCTGTTAGTCTGTCTAATTCTGCATAGTCCATTAATTTCATCCTCCATTCTTCTTTCGTCGGTAATTCTTCTTGCTTCCATTTTTGTGCTAATAATGTTCTTGTTGCCGTCGTTGCACATAAAAACAGCTTACATTCTTTTCTATTTATATCACTTCCTACCATGCCCAGTAAAAGTGCTTCTGGTTTCTTTATGAATGTATATTTCAACATTTTTTTCATCTCATTATATATCATTTCCCAGAAGCTTTTCACTTTTTTACATTCCCACCACATGTGATAAAATGTTCCTTCTTTTTCTTTACATTTCCAACATTTGTTGCTAACTTCATACATTTTAGCTAATTTAACAGGTGTAATATACCATCTATACATCATTTTCATCACATTTTCTTTTAAGGTGAATGCAGTGAACTTTAAACCTTCTTTCCATAGTTTTTCCCAATCATCCAGCTGTATATTATACCCAAAATCTTTAGCCTAATGAATCATAACTGACTTTACCTCCTAAGGAAAGGGTTAACTAATTGTAAAATGACTAAGCAATGGGAACCCAAGGGGCAGAGTTAACTGTGTATAAGGTTTTAGCACAGAGGTTTTTTTGGAGTGAGAGAGTTAGAGTTAGGGTGGTTGAGAAGACAGTCTGGAGTTACAAGAGACAGAGAAGATAAGTCTGTGGGCTGGGCTAGTCTGGTGTGAGAGAGTGAGAAAATTTGTTAAGAGGAGTCAGTCAAACAGTTGAGATAATCAGTCAGAAGGTATTAGGAAGGTATAGGCCGGTAAAGAAACTAAAGTTAAGATACTGACAGGAATATTATCTGAGAAACAATAAACTTGTTAATATTTGTAAAATAAACTTGTATTTTTGGTTCACTTTTAACAACTGTTTGGACTCAGTGTTTTACCAGAGAGTAACGGATTGGTGGCAGCGGGGAAGCGAGCACAGTGGTGGCACAGGGATCAATAGACCGTTAAACGTCCGGGGACCCTGTGTGATCTCCACACCCACCCACGTGCCTCCCTGTGCCTAGTAGTCAACTGGAAGCATGGTTTGTTGTACACACAGACGAACAAACTCAACAACATAAGTGAATGCTGTTTTAATAGAATGTATAGGATGAAAATCTGATGGATTAGGGTAAGAAAGCAGAAACGGGGTGGAAGAAATTCTAAAGTATGGTTACCAGATGTCCTCATTTCCCAGGGACAATCCCTAGATTTACAAATCTATCCCCAAACAAAATCCGTCCCCGGAATGTCCCCGGATTTCATTTAATTTCCCCGGATTTATATTTTAAGTGTTGTAGATTTATTAGCAGGGAATGAATGTTGTGTGATTGGTTCAATGGCACAAGACACATCATATGGGGACTTCTGGTGAGGCAAAATGGTGGGTGCCATGGCAGCGAGCAGCTCCTGAAGCCAGCCAGAGCCAACTGCACTACCAGGCTGGCTCCGAGCTGCTGAGACTACTGCTGCCACTGCCACTGCCAAGGGGGAACCAGGGATGCCCAGCGCGTCAACTGGGGGAACTGCTGACCCCCCGAGATCCAAATCAAGCCGGGAGCGAGAGCACCCAGCCACCCGGCCGATTGCCCAGTGATGCTCCGGGGCCAGGAAAACCCCGGAGCTGAAACACGGAGGAGGAGGAGAGGAGAAGGAGCCCTGACCTTGCCGCACCACTGCTGCCACCGCCACTGAGGAGGAGAGGTAGGAGAGCACCGGGAGGGCAAGGACACGTGGCTGAGCCCAGGCCTGACCCAAGCCTACTCCATGGCAACTAGCACTCCAAGAGAGCAGGCCGGGGCCCAGAGGAAGGATGCGTGACAGAGGAGACCACAGAAGAGAAGATATTACTTCTTAATTACTATTATTTTAAATAGCTTTTTTAAAATAACTTTTTAAAAAAAAACACCAAAGTGTCCCCAGATTTTTTGAAAAAAATCTGATAGCCTCATTCTAAAGACTACAGATGCAACTTGCTCGAAGCAGCTAAGGACAAGAGGCAGCAGGGTGGCTGATTCTAGATGGTTCTATCTGAAGTAAGAAATTTGAGAAGCCAAAGGAAACATCAGTGATCTCCGATAAGTTCACATGCGTACAGTAATCAGACAGAAAATCTCCAAAGGACCAAAATTGTGCTTAGTAGTGAGTTTGAAAGCTTAAACAGCAGACAGGCTGTTTTATCAACGGGGGGGGGGGGCATTTTCAAATAAAGAACACATTTCTGATATCTGAGAAAAACCACATCAGCTATTATTTATTTATTTGTGTGTGTTTTTTTCAAAGGTATATACTGCACCTTTACCTAAAAATTGGTTTCAGGGCAGAATGCATAAGAAATAGAATGTAAAACATAACCAACAGCAATGCAACAAAACTAAGAGGAATAAAACTATTCAACCAGCTTAAATACACCATAATTCTCAATGCGTGGGTAAATAAAAAGATTTTAACCTAGCAGTTGGAAGAGTACAGTGCCAGCACTAGGCATACCACTCTTGGAGAGCATTCCACAATTGGGGCACCAACACAGAGAATATTGTCTCCTTTGTATATGTGTGCTTTCCCTAATGATAGGACATGGGGAAGGACCTCCCGCGACTCTCTCAAAGCATAGGCAAGTTGATAAAGGAAGAGGAACATCTTCAAATATTTGTGTTCAAAGCCTTTTATGTATCTATTGCAACATACATTTTCCTAGGAATCGCCCCACTAAACACAGTATGTTTTACTTCCTAAAATACACTGAAAGTTCATTTAAAAAACAATGTTCCAATTCAAGTTCACTCACTCCAAAAAGGAATTAGTTCAAGTTCAAGTTCACCCCCTTCAGAAGGGAACCGATTCTGCTCCAGTTCAATTGGCAGCTCGATCCTCAATTTATCCCTGCCATCCTTGGCATTTTTATTTCAGGCCTTCCTAATTTTATAAGCTTCTCTGATAAAGTGTAAAATATACTCGAAAAGACCAATTAAGAAAACATCATAGCACACACACAGTGTACTGTGAACAGCAAAGATGCACTAAAAAATGAACTTCATTCTCATTCAGTTCTCATGGAAACTTCAGAAACTGCATCAAGTGGCTTAAGAAAATCGTAGAATCCCAACTACCACCCCTTTAGCTTTGCTTTTGCCTTTTCAAATTATATCTATCTATCTATACACACACACACACACACACACACACGTATATACATATATCTCACATTATTTTCTTGGAGGAAATAATCCTCAAATTCGGGTGTCCTTTTAAGAGAGAATAGAATCATAGAACAAGCCGGTTCAAATGATACAAAGATCTATCAGACACAAAGTCATTTAAGATCAATCCAAACATTGAAAGTGTTTTAATAGAGTCTTCCATATTTACCAAAGTATTGATGCAGTTTTACTTAGAAATGAAAGAAGGAAGTAGTAAAATACCACAAGAAGGCATTTGGTTTTCAAAACATTTGTGCTTTCTCTCTCTCTCTCTCTCTCTCTCTCTCTCTCTCTCTCTCACGTTTTAAAAACAGATTTGTGTAAGAGCAGCTTTCCAGATACAGTACTGTCTGTTCTTATTTTATCAGTTAATGATGCCCCTCACCACAGAGAAAAGTACACACACAAAGGGAAATACCACAATTATTTAGCTAAAACAAGTGGTGCTGTTTCTGCTGTGTTTCCATGAACTTTAACTTTTAGCAAGAAATTTCTCTTTCATAGTCCCACTCAAACTCTGTGAAACGTTTCCGCACCCAAGTGCTAACAATAGTTCAGTCACCAACCTCTTTGAGCCTGTGGGCACAATTGAAATTTTGAGAAAGTGCTGTGGGCATCAGTAATAAAATGAATGCAACTGAGAAAGTAGAAAAAAGACAAAGGACCACAAAATGGTGCAGACATGTTGCCACCTCATCTTCAGGTCCCAACCATGTGGAAAAGGTACCTCCAACAACCACCACTGTGCTCACTCATATGAAAGTCTTTGCACCTCACCTTTGTTCAGACTGAGCCCTAGCTGTTCAATCACTTCATCAGCAAAAATGTAGGCATGTTTAAGGTGGCCAGTTCAATGCAGAGGAGGCCCCCTTCCTTGGAGGTTCTTAAGCAGAGGTTGGATAGCTGTCTTGTAGGGTTTAGTTGAGATTCTTGCATTGCAGGGGGGTGGACTAGATGCACCTACCAACTTTATGGTTCTAGGTGAAGTATTAACTCAGTTGGGTTATTTATTGTGCGTGTTATTCTTCATGAACCTTAAAATCACCATCAGCAAAACATTTTGGCAAGGACCTCTCTAGGGTTCAGTGGGCCTGTTTAGGGTGAATTATTCTTCATGCACCATCAAAAACATAAGGAAGTCACCAGAAGCAAAAGAAAGTGCTCCATTATACTTCCTTGTTCAATGAAATTGGAAGCGAAAAAGGAAATTCATGAAAGACTGATGCAACACTCCTCATGAGAACAATATATATACCCTCACTTTCTCAGTAAAGCACACTTAGCAAGTGCACTACCAAAGCTTCTCTCAACTACACATCTCTCTGAGCCCATATGAGGAGGAGGTAAGAATAACACCCCACTCAACAGAAAAGGGGGTACATTCACAACCTTTACGACAAGCTTGATGGAGAAGGGGTGGGCAGCAGCAAGAGTAGTTCCCGTAACCCCGCCACCCAATCCCTATCTGCTAACCTTCCATATGCTAAGTGCCCAATCCCTCCATCAGCATGGCAGCAGTCACCAGTCCGGTCCCACCCCAGGTCTTTGCCACTCTCAATTCCTCATCATCAAAGTTCAAACCCCCCTTCAAACTTCCATTGTTTTGGCCCTCCAGAATATTCCCACAGACCCAAACAGGTGCTTCAATCTGTTCTGTCAGTCTCGACATCCCTGGCATCCTTCTGGCCTCAAACATCCACCCATCCACCAATCCTCTAAGCTACCAAAACTGTTCAGTTGCAAGTTCTACACTCCCTGTACCTTTAGATTGCAGCAGTTTCTTGTTGGGGAAATGATTTCAGGTTTGTTTGGTCCTTGCTTGTGGGGGGGAAGGTTACTGCCATGTTCTATGAGTATTTCTTTCCAAAGCTTCATTGCTCACATGAGCAGTCCCCATCAATGTATTTATTTATATTCAAATATTTATAAATGACATTTTCATATAAAATATAGCAAGCACAGCAGAATACTGGGGCGGGGGGGAGGGGGACACATGATAAGAAAACTGCCTGGTAAATAATCTATCATCTGTCTATCTTTCTGTCTGTCTATCTATCTATCTATCTATCTACCTATCTTATTAGCCAGCTCTAGCAAGAAAGAACATTTTTTAAAAAGCTGAACTTCAGTATTGCATGTCCCATTGAGGGAACATTGTAGAACATTAAAAAGAAACCTTCTTTGTAAAAGCTACTGAACAGAAAACGCAGTAGCCATCAGAGTTGTTTTGTCCACAGAAAGTCTACACAAAGTCTTTCATTTATACAACAGAACTTGTCCCCTTCACACCTTTCCTAACACACCTCACAAATCTGTTTTGGGGGCTTTGCTAACCCTCCAACCCAGATTTGGGGAGAGCACAGGAAAAGGGGGGCAGTTGTGTTACACAAATGAAAGTCCTTGCGGCATGATAACAGAATGGCTTTGCAGAAGGAAAAATGTACCAAAACAATGAAATAAAAGAAACCCCCCTCTTTCACTTTAGGACTCATTCCTCTCCACTTATAAAGAAAAGAAAAATAGCATGGTAGCCACTCTAGGATTTGCTGACACAGTTCGGCTCATTGTTCTGTTGTACTCTATTTTCTACAGAACTTTTGCACAGGAGGAGGGTAAGTATATATTTTCAAGTTGATTAGCAGGTTATAGTGCAGATATTAATATTGCAGAGATTGAAGTGGCTGGGTGCATAAGAACTGACTACTTTTGGAAATAAACATTGTCCAATCCCATAAAAAAAAAAACCAGAACAAAATACATCAAATGATACATCCAAAACATTTGTGCAATGTCTTGTGCTGTCCAGCACAGGTTCAGCATCTTAGAAATGAAAGATAATTCCAAAAATCCAAACTGTGTCTCTGTTCCACATTCCAGACCCCAGTGGCCTTAGCCTATGCATGCCTTGGTGAGCCATCTACATCCTTTTGTTCTTTGTGGCATCCAGAGAAAGGCTAAAAGCTACCATTCTTTCAAGATGGCAAATTTGCAACTCAGTAACTTCATCACATGCTCAAAGGTTACATTCAGAGTAACAGGATACATTAGAGAAACAGAAAACACTCAACGGGCAATCATTGACCCATTTAGGAGCTTAGAGTACCTTAGAAAACTGTGGGGGAAATCCATATTAGAGATACACATTTATCCATTCTCCATGTTAAACCATCATTAACACACAGGCATTTCCTCATTTCTGTGTAAATAAAACCAATTACTGTATACTTAATAGATGATGCCAACATACAGGTATATGAGTCATTCATTCCTATACCAGCATGTTTGAGTCTATCTGAGTCATTCTAGGCAATCATATCATACCTACAGAAGTACAGAACTGCTGCCAGGGTATGCATAACTCTGGTGACAAGGGGTGTAATATGGGGTTAGCATTCTGACCTCATATTGATTGAATTTAGAACACCCTAGGGTGAACATTGGCAATGGAACTTGTAGAGAAACACCACTTGACCTTAAAAAGGAGACACTTTCATAGAATCATAGAAATGTAGAGTTGGAAGGGACACCGAGGGTCATCTAGTACAACCCCCCTGCAATGCAGGAATCAGAGCTGAAGAATCCCAGACAGATGGTCATTCCATCTCTGGTTAAAAGTCTCCAGTGAAAAAGAGTCCACCACCTTCCAAGGTAGTCCATTCTATGGTCCAACAGCTCTTGCCATCAGAAAGTTCTTCTTCATGTTTAGTCGAACCTCATTCAAACTTATAGGATGAGCACATTAACTTAAGGTTACCAGATTTTTTTCAATGAATCTAGGGACACTTTTCAACCAATGGATTTTGTATGGGTACTGATTTGTAAATCTGGTAACTGTCCTCGGGAAACGGGGATGTCTGGTAACCTTACATTAACTCTTCTCAGAAGAACCCATGCAGGCAGCGGCGGAGCAAGCCAATCGGGTGCCTGGGGCGGCGTGCGTTCCCTGTGCCCAGGGGCGGGGCCAGCCGGGGCAGGACACTCCACAGGGCCTCCAAGGAATCTGCCTGCCTCCTCCCACTCAGCTGCCCTACAGCTGAGGGGGAGGCAGTGGGCAGACCGTTTGGGGCAGAGCGGAGCCTGCGGGTGCCTAAGCCACCGTGTCACTCCCAGGAGAGACGTGTGGCTTGGGAGCTCTGCAGGCCCTGCGGTGAATGCTGCCCAGCATTTTGTCACCCCCCTCAGTGGTGACACCTGGGTGGACCACACCTACCCGCACCTACCGCATCCCCCTTCCTTCACCCCTGCATGCAGTTCCTCAGACTCAGAACCAAACTCATATACACAGATGACACATATATGAGATGATGATAAAAGTACTCTGAGCACTTCAATGCATGTTACTAAACATGATCTTTCCTAATTTTTCTCCCCAGGACTGGAAGGGACATCAGCTGAAAATTTATCCTGTGTCATTTACACAGTTCATGTTACCTCGATGGATTGCACTTGGGATACTGGCAGGAATGCCCCTAATGACGTCCAGTATTTTCTCAACTTGATATATTTGTAATTCATTTTCATTTGTTAAACGGGGGTGGGGAAGGGAATGGTTAGAGTATGCTACTCCTGGTTGGATTTTTAACAAAATATTTTTGCATGCAGCGAAAACGATGGAGAAAGCATTGAATGTCCCCAATACAAAAATAATGAACTTGGAAGACATGTTGGGTGCCATTTTCCTAATATGAAAGTTCCTGAGAATCATATTACCCTCCAGGTGACTGGCTCAAGCAAAGAATCGCCAATTCAGACTTTGGATCACCAAGCCTGGCCTTTCGATTATGGTGAGAGGGGGTGGAGTATATTGGTTTACTTTTTTCTGCCAGCAGTACTAGAAATTTTGATATAGCTATAAATCTGGGATGGGAAAATGTGGCCTCAATATTAGATTCTGACTCCCATCGCCACTGATCACAGGTTAGGTTGGCTGGGGCTGCTGGGAGTCCAACCACATCTGGAGAGTCAGATGTCGTGCAACCCTGCAATAGGCCCTTAATTTAAAATGCTTGTAAAATTATCATTAAACAACCTCAAAAACGTATCTGACATACATCACAGCTTTGTCAGTGACAGATACACCCACCCACACCCTGTACCCTTGCATGACCTCACACCATAACATTCCTGGCTATAAACCTGGCCACACTCACCCATAGCGTATGTGAATCTGAAGTATTTAAGAGAGGGATGGAAGACTCACCACTCTAATGCCCTTGTAATCTCACACCTCTTCTAATGTCAAGTAAAAGATGGGTTATTTCATTCCAGAAAAACTTGCCCCACCGCAATTTATCACTGTGAATTGTCGTGAACTGCTATTGTATTGTAAAGTAGAATGGAAACGTCCTCCAACTGCTACTACAAATGCAGATTACTGTTTTAAGTACCAGATAAAGGTAAGAGGCCATTGTGGTTCTCTTTGTTGAATTGTTTTTGGTCATCTTTGCTTGTCCCATGTGCATATCTCAAGTAGAAATCCAAAGGGGGGACGGACCATTTCACATTTTGAAATATGTCCAGCTTTCAAATGTATATAGAATTCAGTTTTAGCACTATCCATATCTGCTAGAATCAATGACAGCTTGAAATAAACAGAATGAGATTCAGATTTGTTCAGCTTCCATGTTAGAAAGGCTATGACAAAATGTGGGTGAATAGAAGAAACTTGCAATGATTCACAGGATGAGGAAAATTCTACAGAGAACAGAAGAGGGGAAAGATGTTGCAGAGGACCCAGTACTGTTACTCTGGGATTGGTGAGGCACATGAGGAATCAACAAGATTCAACAAGGTGGATGGGCTGAGAAAAGGGTCTATCTGGCCCAGGACCTGCAGTGTAGAATTACCATCAGCAAAATGCCCCAAGCCAATCATGTTTGTCATGTCAAACAGTGGAGCAAAGAAAAGATTGGGAGGAAAGTTAAATCATCTACCCACAAGTAAGTCACAGACACATGTAATCAATTGCTGTTGACAACTTTTGCCTTCCTTGCTGATTAAAGTACCCAGCTGAATTTGTGAAATCAAGCATACTTTGAAAAAAGCACAAAGAAAATTTGACACCAGTACCAACTAAAAATGTTACCTTTTTCCCTTAAGGATGAACTGAGAAATGGAATTATAACAGTAAGTATTGTTACTTTATATAAACACTTACACATGGGGGAATGAATTTAGGAATGAGACAGCCATGTGTATGTTGCCGTGGGTTACATACTGGAAGAAAAATGGGGTATAAATGCGCGGTATAGTAAAATTTGGTCACAACGTTCTGAAATAGGGCCAGTCTAGAAGTCCTATCTAGGTGTCTCCCTGTTTGTTTTGTTTTTTTAATCTACTTTGCTTTCTGATGTATTCTAATCTGGGTTAAAGGGACGAGGGTGGTGCTGTGGGTTAAACCACAGAGCCTAGGACTTGCCAATCAGAAGGTCTGCGGTTCAAATCCCCACGACAGGGTGAGCTCCCGTTGCTTGGTCCCTGATCCTGCCAACCTAGCAGTTTGAAAGCATGTCAAAGTGCAAGTAGATAAATAGGTACCGCTCCGGCGGGAAGGTAAACGGCATTTCCATGTGCTGCTCTGGTTCACCAGAAGCGGCTTAGTCATGCTGGCCACATGACCTGGAAGCTGTACCCCGGCCCCCTCGGCCAATAAAGCGAGATGAGCACCACAACCCCAGAGTCAGTCAGGACTGGACCTAATGGTCAAGGGTCCCTTTGTTGTTGTTTAGTCGTTTAGTCGTGTCCGACTCTTCGTGACCCCATGGACCAGAGCACGCCAGGCACTTCTGTCTTCCACTGCCTCCCGCAGTTTGGTCAGACTCATGTTTGTAGCTTCGAGAACACTGTCCAACCATCTTGTCCTCTGTCGTCCCCTTCTCCTTGTGCCCTCCATCTTTCCCAACATCAGGGTCTTTTCCAGGGAGTCTTCTCGTGAGGTGGCCAAAGTATTGGAGTCTCAGCTTCACGATCTGTCCTTCCAGTGAGCACTCGGGGCTGATTTCCTTAAGAATGGATGTGTTTGATCTTCTTGCAGTCCATGGAACTCTCAAGAGTCTCCTCCAGCACCATAATTCAAAAGCATCAATTCTTCGTCGATCAGCCTTCTTTATGGTCCAGCTCTCACTTCCATACATCACTACTGGGAAAACCATAGCTTTAACTATACGGATCCCTTTACCTTTACCTAAAGGGTCCCTTTACCTTTACCTAATCTGGGTTAATGATAGATGGCTGGTGAAAGAGGCAGAGAAGGGAAAATCTCCCAGGGTGGGAGACTGGGAACATATAGAGGGAATCTTCCAGGTAAGAGCTGGGAGGGTACACCCCCTTCTGTGTGAGACAAAGGTTAAGATATGCTTATGAGAGAGGCCATTGTATACTCCACCCATTTCTATTTCTATTATTTCTATTATTTCTATTATTTCTATTATTTCTATTATTTCTATTATTTCTATTATTTCTATTATTTCTATTATTTCTATTATTTCTATTTTTTTCTTTTTCTTTTTCTATTTCTATTATTTCTATTTCTATTTCTATTTCATTTCCCTTTTTTTCTTTTTATTCAGATTAGTTTGCTTTTCAATGTATGGTATAATGAAACATTTTAATAAAAATTTCATGGCAAACCCCCTCCCCACAAGAGGGCTTGGGAGAATCACAGAAGTAAGGCTGTGGACCATAGTTTGAATTGGCCATGCATACTCAAGTAAATCTAGGAAGGACCACAGTTCTCCTCTCCCTTGCCCTTAAGACAAACATATTGTGACTTTTCTTGAGTTTCGACTTCTAATCTCTTAATAGTAGTTGTAAAACTGAAGAATTATTAATATCCTGCTACTGAGCATATTTACTTAAAAGGCAGCTATAGTGATTTTCCAAGGGGAAAGTATTTTCCTAGTGAGTGAATTAAGGCAGCAGCTTGTTGAATGCTTTTGCACAAAAGAAATATCCGTCTTTACATTACACAGTGGAATTGGGTGGGCACCACTAATACTATTTAAAAAATCAAATCGTTGAATGCAAATTGGCATGTAACTTCACTTACAAAGGCATAAATCAGATCAATATCTTCCTTTTAAGAAAAAAACTGGGAAAACCTACCACTTGTTTCCGAAGGATAAAGAATACATCTTGAAGCTTCGTGCAGCTGGACAGTATTGCACTGTTGGAGAAGAATGGAGTGACTGGAGTGAACTAATTAAATTTGGTAAGGTTACAGATGTCTTTCTCTCCATGTTCTTCTTCCTTTGCCCTGATCTCTATCATTCTGCCTAAGTGGCTAACTCAGGTTTGAGAAGTGCCTCTATCAGTTTGGGAAACAAGGCAATCGAAAATGGTTTTTTGCACATTAAACAACATCCTTGGTATTCAGAAATATATATGGGTTTTTAAAAAATAATAATAATAATTGTTTAATAAACAAAAACAGCTTATTCTTCCAGTTTCCAAGATTTATGGAGACCTGTGTCAGGTATCAGGGAATCCGATCCCCCCCCCCCCACAGTAGGCTGCCAGGAACAGATAGACAAGGAAAGTCCTTACCAATGTCTTTTATTCAATATTCACAGAGAGAGGCTTAGAAATGCAGCCTCTTGGAGTAATGGCATAAGTAAGTCTACTTACTTATTATTTATTTATTTCATGGAAAATGTACACTGCTTGCTTGTAAATAAAAACCTTAAAGCAGTTCACACACACAAATATTTATTAAATTTTGATACCACACTTCAGTCAAGGGTCACCGGGTGATATAAAAATATAAAATATAAAATATATAAACATACAAATATGTAACATAGTAACAAAGACAGTTTAAAAGGCCATAGCTTGTTTAATTAGCCAAAGGAATTTAGTTTGGTCACACAAAATCCGCTCCCAGTTAGTCAAAGCTTTCTTTATCTGAACGGTGTAATTTTGGACCAGAGGGTGAGTCATTTTGTTGATCCTACTGTTTGGAGTCAGAAAATTTCAAATGGAGAGTCCCCTTGAACTCCAATGGGATTATTCTAGGGTACAAAGTTTAGAGCTTTCACTTTCCAATAGGTGAAGGCTGCAACGCTTACTTTACTTATATGAGAGCATTCCCCCCCCCCCCCTGCTATTTGGTAACAGAACTTGATGTTTTGTAACAATTGTCACTGGATTTTCAGGATGCAGAAAGAAACCAGGAAAGAATACATACACCTGTGAAGAAGGTTAAAAACTCAAAAACAGTGCTAAAAGATGGATCACATATTTACCATAGTCATGCAAAGTCAAGAGTTTAAAACTTCTATGGAAACCTGAGACCTGAAGATATAGGGTGGCATACAAATTTATTAATAATAAATCACTGAGATTTCTTGCTGCAAGTGGTGTTCATTAACTTATGTCCGAGTTCCATCGTGAAATGTATCAGGTTTAACAGTATGCCATAGAGCTCGCAAGTAAATTTGTGATTCTTTCAGAAATATATTTCATATATTTTTGTACCATAATGGAAGATCTGTATCTTATAAAGTTTTCAGTTTCTGTACAATGGATAACCAAGCAGCTACCAATAAAGAGATCAAGAGTTATGCAAACAAAATGTATCTGATGTTTCCCTCAGTGATTTGGAAAAGGGACAGGTTGAACTATTTCTTATATGATACTCACTATTTTCCTTAGGGACGCGGGTGGCGCTGTGGGTAAAACCTCAGCGCCTAGGACTTGCCGATCGCATGGTCGGCGGTTCGAATCCCCGTGGCGGGGTGCGCTCCCATTGCTCGGTCCCAGCGCCTGCCAACCTAGCAGTTCGAAAGCACCCCTGGGTGCAAGTAGATAAATAGGGACCGCTTACTAGCGGGAAGGTAAACGGCGTTTCTGTGCGCTGCGGTGGCTCGCCAGAGCAGCTTCGTCACGCTGGCCACGTGACCCGGAAGTGTCTGCGGACAGCGCTGGCTCCCGGCCTCTAGAGTGAGATGAGCGCACAACCCTAGAGTCTGTCAAGACTGGCCCGTACGGGCAGGGGTACCTTTACATTTACCTTTATTTTCCTTTAACCCAGTCGACCCAAATCAAATAGTTGGTGTGGCTGTGGCTGTCCATAGTACCTATCAGGGGCCATATTTGACATAATGCAAGTTAATTCAACCAGGGTGTAACAGGTGTATTATTTATTTGGAAAATTGCACACCTTAAAATTTCCTTTAGCTATCCTTTGCCAGAACTTTCCTCAAAGTGGGCTCAAAAAGAGCAGGGTGACAATGTAACCGTGTTAGAGGTGAACAGACTGGCAAAATGCAAGACTGCCATTTCTCCATGTCAAGAAAGTGCACAAAGTAAATGGGTTATGTATTTTTGAAAGGTGAACCAAGGTGAGGTGACCTGCCTCAGGCAGCAGGATCCACAGGAAACCTTTCCTTTCAAAATTGTTTTTGCAGGTCTTTGTACTGTCATAAAGAATGTGTGTTCACTTCCTCTTTCCTGGAGGGGAGGGGCGTCAATTTGTTGTTTGCCTCAGGTGTCAAAATGTCTTGGGCCAGCCCTGTTGAAAGGCAGTGTCCATAAAGGGCCCTGGCCTAACATTTTTTCCTACCCAGTGTTTTCGTACCGTCATCAACCTAAGAGAGGTTTAATGAAGCTAAAAAGCTTCATAATATAGCATATTGTTTAGGAGTACCCCATCTCCTTCCATTGGGTTTTTCATACAGAATTTCCTATGCCATGTGTGGATCAAGCATTGTAGATCAAGCACTGAATCAAATGAAGTGGATTAGCTTCTGCACACCTACAAATTAAGCTTTCAAAACAGGTATTTTAAAAGGAAATTCACTTCAATTGCCAGACAGCTTTGTAACAGTCAGCTGTCATCTGCAGATATTTTCATCCATAAAACCACACCGTCAGAGCCAGCAAAATTATGCAACACTGGCTTGTTAAGAGGCTTTCCTCATCAGATAATGATAATCATGCTTGCAGAGAGATCTACAGTATTCTTTAGACTGTGGTGCAGTATAAATATTTTAATCACTTGGGAGTGATCTCTGAGTGTTGTGAGCTTTCAGGGATTGCACTTACCCAGGGTTCATATTTCTCTTTTTTATATATAATTTTATTTATACAATTAATTTTACAACATACAAAAATTCAAAAAAAGAAAAACTAAAAAATCCAACAATGTATCATATACTGTATATATATGACTTCCCTCCTCCTCTTTCTGTAGTTCATTTTTTATCATATTTTACTGCATTTCCAAATTAAACCAATTTAATTTTTATCCCCTATGTTCCATATACATTTTATTCTACTACTGCACGTTTTTATATTAAGCCTGCTAAACACTTAATGTGTTTACAATAATTCTGAATATACGCTATAAATGATTTCCATTCTTAAAAAACTTGATCATTTTGATTTCTTATTCTTCCGACGAAAACCAGCAGCGCAATGAAAGGGAAGCGCTGCCGCGGCTGCATTTGACCCCGCCCCCAAGCCTCTGCCTGATTGACTGGCTGCCAGGGGGCACGGCACAGCAGCCCGCTCACAACTCCTCCCCTCTGGAAGGAGGAGAGGCTTTGCCTTTATATCTAACAAATAACAAGGCACAGGTTTTGAAAAGGGCAAAATTGAAGCTGTGCTGCTCTGATGATCGGCTTCTGTGGCTCTCTGGCCTTTTCGATCACCCACACTCTCTCAACTACACAGGTCAAGATGCTGTTCCATCTCTCTACTTTTTTCTTTTAGAATGGCCATTGTAAATAGTCATCATGACACCGTCTGTACTTTTCTCACCTTATTGTTTCACAATTCTACCCAGCCAGGTTTACATGTACCTACACATCAGGATAATGCTTCATGCATCCGAAGACATGGACTTTTGTATGCCATCTTCCCCATTACAAATGGCCCAGGATTTTCCCCTCCCTTTACTTTCTCCATCTTCATACTCTTTCAGACACATACATTTTCTTTCTCTTCCCCCCTTGGCCTGTCTAGACATAAGGAGGTCAGGGTTTTCTTTTCCTGAATCAGAGAAGCCAAACCCACAGGCACAAGTTATCCAGAAAGCTTTACCTTCCTCTTCCCCTCCCACACCAGCAAAATAATGATTTTGTGGTAGTTTGGCACCACTCCTCTCCTTAAATAAGCAATTCATAACACTTAATGAAGCCTATCTGGAAATGTGGGGGTGGGGGTAGAGGAGGTGGTTCACATTAGCATGAGACTGGCCAAATATATCCTTCTGAGTAAGCAAGCACAAAAGATTGTTGATAAGTAAAAAATAAGTTTTGGCTGTCTACACCAATGAAATTTATCTGATGGCAATGTTCAAGGGATTCCACAAGGCAAAAATCTGAATCTGTTACTCCTTTAAGAGAAATTGCAGCAGTGCATTTGAATGTCCTGCAGATGTAAAATAAATGCCCCCATGTCTCTATTTTCCTTCATTTTCCAATGGCATTCAGTTCAGCTTTTTCCTTTTTCCAGATATAAATCATTAAGATTTCAGGAGGCTTTGGCCAAAATGGAGGCGGTACAGTTTACCTCCCCTCACACATAACTGCAACTTTTTAACTATATGGCACACATGACCATCACAAAATAATTAGATTTGTTTCATGAACAATCCTGCCAGTGTTTCTCTCTCTGTGTGTGTGTGTGTGTGCATATCTATCTATCTAATCACTCTGGGACTTTTGCCACCCTGAATACTGCACATCTGAAAGTACTTTGACTCATGAAACATCTTCCAAACTTCCTAAGGAGATGTTCCATTTAAACATTCTCAGAACCCGGTGTTAAAGCAGTGACCAGTGTGTGCTGCTATTCCCAAGCAGAACCAGCACTTGGGACAGGAGCCAAGGTCCCAGTGCTGTTTCACGGCACACTCCAGGGCCCCCTTATTGTGTTTTCTGACCAGGCACTCCTGGAAACTGGATGCAGCTGCTCTTTTAATTTCCTACCATGGCCCCAGCTCTAAGAGTTCCAAGGCATTGTGTATGTTTCTGAGCACAATTCAAAGTGTTGATGCTGACCTTTAAAGCTCTAAACAGCCTTGGCAGTATATATCTGAAGGAGCATCTCCACCCCCACCGTTCAGCCCAGACACTGAGGTCCACCTCTGAGGGCCTTCCTCACTGTGAGAAGTGAAGTTACAGGGAACCAGACAGAGGGCCTTCTCAGTAGTGGCGCCCACCCTGTGGAATGCCCTCCCTTCAGATGTCAAGGAGATAAAGAACTACACAACTTTTAGAAGACATCTGAAGGCAGCCCTGTATTTGGAAGTTTGATGTTATGTTTGATGTTATGCTTTTATTTGTGTTGGAAGCTGCCCAGAGTAGCTGGGGCACCCCAACCAGATGGGTGGGGTATAAATAAAATGAGGATAGACTCGATGGACAGATAGGCACAGTGCCAGAGCAATGCCACTGCAGCTAAATATGCCAAGGCCACCTGAGGCAGGTGATACCTGAAGACATTTTGACCAGCCCTTCCCCTCAAACCTGGAGCCAGCCCTCTTCTCAAGTGGAGCTCAGCTGGGTGACAGTTCTGGAGGAAAGTCAGTGCACACACCACAGCATTGCCTTACAAACTGGGCTGCCAGCATCTGCCTCTCTTGCTCACAACATGTGATGAAGCTGATTGGGGTACCATTAATGTCATTACATCATTTATTCACTAGATGGCACAGGCCTTAGTTGTTTCCTGAGTTTCTTCTCTTTCTCTCCTGGATATAATATAATAATTATTGTCTTCTTCTATGGCGATCACTTGTAGCCAAGTAAGAGTTTCTTCCATGAAAAAGGTTTTAACAGTGAGTCCATAAGTGACTGTGGAGGCTGGTTCTGGATCCACATGTCCTTCCACAGTGGGGACATAGGTTTCTGGGCAGGAGTTTATCACAGTGAGGGTTTTCCAAGAGTGCCTTCCTCTTAGCACATTTCTCCCTTTCGTCATGGGTGTCTTCAAAGCCCATGACACCTTTGGTAAAGACTGTTCTCCAGTTAGAGCACTCGCAGGCCAGCATTCCCCAGTTGTTAGTGTTTAAACTACATTTTTTTAGATTTGCCTTGAGAGAGTTTTAAACCTCGTTTGTTCACCACCAGCATTACGCTTTCAATTTTTAAATTCGGAATAGAGTTGTTGCTTTGGAAGATGCTAATCAGGCATCCGCACAACATGACCAGTCCAACAAAGTTGATGTTGAAGTCAATGAAGTTGATGTTGAATTATTGTCCTGCCTTAATGATTGGAATTCCCTCTGAGCCTTCCATCAATAAGAGTTTTGTTGTCACTGCTCCAAGTTGCAGAAGGATGAAAAAAGTGAAGGGGGGTAGGTAGATTCCCTTCTTCCCAAACCACTCCCCAAATTATCGGAAAGTTCAAACTTTCCACCTTTAGTTTATATACCCAGGGATTTGCCTAAGGCTATCTTCTAGGAATGTAGTTTTGCAGCAAGCATGTGATTTGAAGAGATTTCGAGATTATAATTCCTGCACTACATTTACTCAAGCATTCATGTGTATTTTTATTAGTAGTAGTAAGTAATTTCTATACTGAGATTTGAGTTGATTAGTGTCAGTAAGAAATGTAATTTGTTGCAATGGGATTATTGTAGTGAAATTTAAAATGCCATGTTTCTAGGAGGGGGCAGCAGTGGGAGAGAAAAAATAAGCTGCAAACTAGTTGAGTGTTTTTATAGGTGTTTCTGTATCAACAATGGGGGGTGTTTTTATTTATTGTTTTAGTTTTGTTTAGTTGGGTTTTGAAAAGTGGGGGGTTGTATTCTCATATTCTGGTACTTGCATGGCACTTGGGCATGAAAACCTATTGGAGAGAACAGCTGCACCATCTTGTGGTGAATGTTGAAAGTCTCACCAGTTAATACGAAACTGTATTACAGCTTCATAGATACATGGCTGTTTTAGCATTATCAAACTCCTGGGACTTTTAGCTTTTAGGGTTTGATTCTACACATATCAAAACACACAACATGAAGGGTTTTTTTTGTAATACTTTAAAAAGCATTGTGGAGGTTAGTAAGAGGAGTTTAATAAGGGGTTGGGTTAATAAGCCTCTTAAGGCACACAGAAAAGAGCCCGAAACAACTGGGAAGACGAGAAGTGATAAAATTGCACATCCATAACTATATCAGCACCTATTGTATTCATTCTGAATTAATGTATTTATAATGAAGTGGGCACGTGTATATGAATAGCTCCAAAGAATAGTGTTTTATCGGTTTGGGGCCACATTTACCTTCTGTTCTACTGCTAATTTGCTTTCTGTGTACAAGGCGAGAATATTGAGATTAAGCCAAGTAGAAAGCAGATTAACAGCTGGATGGAAATACAGCCTTGAAATGCAAAGCTATAGATACAAATTACATGGAAATTCAGCTTCTTAGAAAGATAAAAACAGGAAATCAAACAGTGGCCATTCAATTAGTTTTGTACTCAGAACTAGGTTTTCTGTAATTAGACCAGGATATGAAGAAATACACTGTTCTGTGAAAGGAGGAAAGAAGCCTCTTTCTCATGACAAGTTCGTCTCAGAACAAAAATGAAGCAAGCTTCCATGCAAAGTTACACCCTCCTCTTGCTTTGCATGCAAATTCATCTTCTCTCTTGCCCCACTTTTTCATTCTTGTTGGATGTGTCATCCCCTATGTCCACAGCCTGTGCAGTGGTTTATTTTAGATTCAATTCTCAACCCTAGCAAAGATTCGAGAACAGTTGGACTGTAGGACAGTCCATGATTGGAGAAGAAGGACTCTCTGTCTAAAGGACTCTCAAATGACCTCTATTTGAAAAAGCCCTCTTTTTGAAGCACTGTCTGGTTCAAGTCCAGTTTAAAGACCAGTAGGGAAAGCAGGCATGCAGGCCACCTGGCTATTTGCACCCCAAGGTGAGTTGTGTTGTTTGGATAAAAGTAAAAGTAAAGGGACCCCTGACCGTTAGGTCCAGTCATGACAGACTCTGGGGTTGCGCGCTCATCTCGCTCTATAGGCCGAGGGAGCCGGCGTTTGTCCGCAGACAGCTACCGGGTCATGTGGCCAGCCGCTTCTGGCGAACCAGAGCAGCGTACAGAAACGCCGTTTACCTTCCCACCGGAGTGGTACCTATTTATCTACTTGCACTTTGACGTGCTTTCGAACTGCTAGGTTGCCAGGAGCAGGGACCAAGCAACGGGAGCTCACCCTATCACAGGGATTTGAACTGCCAACCTTCTGATCGGTAAGTCCTAGGCTCTGTGGTTTAACCCACAGCGCCACCCGCGTCCCATCGTTTGGATAAAAGTACTAGCTAAATTTGCACCTGTACATATATATTAGCAAAAGTAAATTTGATGGCAATGCATAAGTGCAAGGGGCAGCCCATCCCATTTCACCGCCTGAGGCAAAACAGGAAAGTGTCCCTAGCCGAAGCCTTGCTTACCCTGCTTGCACAGAAGTGGCTTCCAGGGAGATCTCTCCTACTGCTCTGCATTCCCCAGTGGTGGTAGGGCAGGCGGGGTCCCTGTGTGGGCTCTGCCCCATGGGATTCCACTGTCCAAGATGGCTGCTTCAGCCTGCCTCGTGGGCAGGTCAGCCTTGCATAAGTGGCGACCCTTCCCCATTCCTAGTCTTCTGCTGGACCAGTGGGCCAGGAACACTATGGAAAGAATGGCTTCTGTGGTTTGCTTGTATAAAACTGGAAACAATAAAACTATCCAACATCTTTTTTAAAAAAAACACACCAGGCCTTTATTATTTCTGAGGCTCCTTGTGTATGGCAGCACTCCATTGCCCACCCAGTGTCCTATCACTACCCTGAAAAAAATCTGATTGCATAAACAAAACCTCCCCTCCACTATCATATCCTCACGCCACACCTACTGATAACAGGGGCAGGCACTTATCCTATCTGGAAACAGGTCCTCTGGCTACAGCAAGGGCTATAGCTTAGTAGCAGAGCATCTGTTCTGTATGCAAAACATCTGGGCTGAGGTGGGAGAGAAACTTGCCTTCAGCCCCAGAATGCCACTGTCAGTCAGTGTAGATAATTCTGATGTAAATGAATCAATGGTCTGACTCAGTAGAAGGCAGCTTTCTGAGCTCCTATGCTTCTTCCTAACAATGGTTATAATATAAGCTCCCTTGCATAGAAATAAGTATTTTCCACTTAACATGTTCCAAATTAGGTTATTGTCCTGTCTTTGACAGAGTGAATCACTGAACTCCAAGTCAGGGCTCTCAAAACGGCTGTGTCACATCAGAGCTTCTCTATGTTCCCGTCAGACCAGAGGAGCTTTGCTCATAACCCAGCCAACCACTTCTCACCAGTTCCTTTTCTCTTCTCAGTAAGAAAGCTCCGCCCTTGCCCTGCTCCCTTCCACGACTCTGTCTGAGGCTTATAAATAAGCCTTTAGGACAGGCATAGGCAAACTCGGCCCTCCAGATGTTTTGGGACTACAACTCCCATCATCCCTAGCTAACAATAACAGTGGTCAGGGATGATGGCGGGCAGCAGCGGCGGGACCATTGGCAAGAAAGGGCTCCTTTCGGGCCACTTGTCCCTCTGCTGCCGCCTCTGCCGCTTGCAAGAGCAGAGATAGGAGCCACAGTTGGGAGAGGCACAGCACAGTGCAGCACCTCTCCCAACCACAGCTCCTGTGCCTGCCCTAGTGAGAGGCGGGAGGCAGCAGTGGGACCAGCAGCAAGAAAGGGCTCCTTTCGGGCCACTTGTCCCTCCACCGCCATCAGCCTCACTCAAGTATAAGCTGGGGGGGGGGGCTTTTTCAGCGTAAAAAATGTGCTGAAAAAGTCAGCTTATACCCGAGTACAGTCATACCTCAGGTTGATGTAGCTTTGGGATGAATATTTTCGGATTGCGTTCCGCAAGTAATGGAAGTAATGGAGTACGTTACTTCTGGGTTTCGCCGCTCGCACATTCGCAGACGCTCAAAATAACATCACACGCATGTGCAGAAGTGGCAAAATGCGACCTGCGCACACGCAGTCGCGCACTCGTGGGTTATGTTTACTTCAGGATGCGAACGGGGCTCTGGAACAGATCCCGTTCGTATCCAGAGGTACCACTGTCTATACAGTAGATGGAAATATTTTTCAGCTCTAGCCACGTGTTCCCCACTGTTTTGTTTTTTAAAAGATATTTATTAGAATTTTACAAAAAGAAAAAAGAAAAATACAAAATAAAAATAGATAAAAAACAATTCCATCTTTCCATCACTTTCTTTCATTTGCTTATTTCCCGGACCTCCTCACACCTCCCTTTTTGTATTCCAGTTCAATTTGTTAGTTCAGCAAATCCTTCCCCTCTTTGTTTATCCTAATCTTTAATCTTAAAATAATGTAACATTAAATTTTTGTCTGTTAATAGTCCATTTTTTTTTCATACTCCTTATAGCTAAAAACCACATAACTTTTCATCCATCATCATTCTAACATTCATTAATTTTACAATATTTCTGTAGGTAGTCTTTAAATTTCTTCCAATCTTCTTCCACCGACTCTTCTCCCTGGTCTCGGATTCTGCCGGTCATTTCTGCCAGTTCCATGTAGTCCATCACCTTCATCTGCCATTCTTCCAGGGTGGGTAGATCTTGTGTCTTCCAATACTTTGCAATAAGTATTCTCGCTGCTGTTGTAGCATACATAAAGAAAGTTCTATCCTTCTTTAGCACCAATTGGCTGACAATGCCCAGGAGAAAGGCCTCTGGTTTCTTCAGAAAGGTATATTTAAATACCTTTTTCATTTCATTATATATCATCTCCCAGAAAGCCTTAATCCTTGGGCACGTCCACCAAAGGTGAAAGAATGTACCTTCAGTTTCTTTACATTTCCAACACTTATTATCGGGCAAATGATAGATTTTTGCAAGCTTGACTGGTGTCATGTACCACCTGTATATCATTTTCATAATATTCTCTCTTAAGGCATTGCATGCCGTAAACTTCATACCTGTGGTCCATAACTGTTCCCAGTCAGCCATCATAATGTTATGTCCAACATCTTGAGCCCATTTAATCATAGCAGATTTCACCGTTTCATCCTGCGTATTCCATTTCAACAGCAAGTTATACATCCTTGACAAAGTCTTAGTTTTGGGATCTAACAGTTCTGTTTCCAATTTTGATTTTTCCACCTGGAATTCAATTTTTTTATCCGAATTGTATGCCTCCATTATTTGATAATAATGAAGCCAATCTCGCACTTTGTTTTTTAGTTTTTCATAACTCTGCAATTTCAGTTTGTCTCCCACTTGTTCCAAAATTTCCCAATATTTCGGCCATTTGGCCTCATGTTCCCCACTGTTTGAGTCACAACTGTTTCCTATAATTTCTGCTGCTTCCCACAAAGAGGAAGAGGTCAGTTGGGGTCTATCCATCAATTGTGTAACACTGTGTGGTCCCACACCACCTGATGTTACATTAATTTGGGCATGGGTTTTAACCAAATAAGTCATGATTAGAGTAGACACAGTGAAATCCATGGATTCGTTAGTCAATGAGTCTACTCTTAAATATGATTTAATTAGATCCAACCCTATAGTTATGGGAACGGTTTATTATGCAAATCACTGAATATTTTGTTAAAACAGCTCAGTCTTGTGGTACCTTATAAAACCTAGAACCAAAGTAGACCTGAAGCAGGAGGTCCTTATCTTCCCATGGGTATTTTTGTGGGGTGTTAATCACAGCTGTGGAAGATGGAGCTTATTCTGATTGGGACAATGACACTTCCAATTGAAATCATCCCTTTTCCATCGCCACCCAGCTTTTATGCACCACTCAGAACAAAACTTGCAGGTTCTCTACAGGTTGGCAATTTTATTCTGCCAAAGTAAACCTCTCTGTGTCTTAAGGGAAGGTTCAGAGGTCTTGCT
Source organism: Podarcis muralis (assembly GCF_964188315.1). NCBI lineage: Eukaryota > Metazoa > Chordata > Lepidosauria > Squamata > Lacertidae > Podarcis > Podarcis muralis. The sequence continues at coordinate 72,066,444 of NC_135658.1, read as the reverse complement.
AGTAGTCCAGTTGGTAAGATCAGTTAGATCGGTGAGCATGAGAGAAAGGAGCTTTTCGGTGGTGTCCCCACAGTTATGAAACACCCTTCAAAGTGGTTTGTGTACAGCTCCATCAGGACAGACTTTTAACCAGGCATTGGAAACCCACTGAGTACAGATACTATTGGCCTGTTTGGGTGAGTTGGGGTTCTATCTTATTATCTATCTATCTATCCCCCCTATTTTTGGAGTTCTGCAAATCTTCCAAGCTTGCTGATACCTCTCTCTTGTGCATCAGCTACATAAGCAAAGGCTGAATATCAGAAATAAAGGGAATGGTGACTAGATATGATACACGTCATTTCTATTGGTTAGAATATTATTTTCCTGAGCATAAGAGTGGAAATATCCTGGGTTGAGTTCCCAGTGGATATCCATTGCAGCCCCAGGAGCAAAACTGAAGCTCTCCCTCATGAAGTATACTATATTGACAGAAACTTGCTTGCACCTTCAGAACGCCATGGTGACAACTGTCATTCAACAAAAGAACACTCTGCAGCCCACAAGCTATTGTCTTTCCTGGGCTAAGAAGATGTGAAAATAGGAACTCCCCAAAAAGGAAACTTTTGGCTGACATTAAAGACAGGAAGTGGTTGTTCTTAGTGAGGCAACTGTGACAACTGAGATGGCCTGTGATGAGAATTTCCTGAATTTCCCCATGTCTGTTACTTTAATTAGAAAACTGTGGGCTTGAAGGCTTCAGACACTTTTCTCCAGGTCCCAAGGATCCTCAGAACACCAGGAGGTCTCTTATGTCCAGAAACCCTTGGTGAACCCCGCCCATACACTGAATTGGGAGTTTTTAATCATCATATCATTTATGAACAAAAGCTTTTGACAATGATCTTTCTAGGAGATATATTTGTTCAGTGGGCCTGTACATGGTGAATTCTTCTTCAGGCAGTATCAAGAATATAAGGAAGACACCAGAAAGGCCTTCAAGAGTAAGAGAAAGCATCCCACTACTTTGTTCTTTCTTATTCACTTACTGTAAATTGGAAGTGAAAGAAGGAAGTTCATGATGCAATGCTCCTTATGAAAGCAACTTATATATCCTTGCGTTCTCTCTGCACTGCCACAACTTCTCTTCACTACAATCTTATTGAGCCTGTAAGAAGAGACGGTAAGAACAACTTCCCACCCAGCAGATAACAAGGGGCCACATTCATAACCTTTCACAAATACATCACCCATTTTTCATTGGTGGGGGGAGACACAGCAGGGATAATAGAATATATCTACTATCCCAATCCTTTCAACATCGTGACAGTCATCACCACTCCAACCACTCTAGGTCTTGAGAAACCCTTTGCTATTCTCAAAAACTGGAAAGAGGGTAGTTTGGGTACCCAAGACAGAAGAATGCTACCAAGAAGCAGGAATCTTATTAGGACTTAGAAAGGTTTGTGGGTTAGGAAAGAAAATCAGTATTTTAGACCAATGGAAAGATTCTTAGTGAAAACGATGTCTAAAAGAACTAGACAAAAAATATTATTGTGTGCAAACTGTATTAAAAAAACAACTGCTTAACAGATTGGACATTCTTTTTTTACTCCCCAAAACATAACCCATTGCTCCAGTACTTGATGATGAAAGATCAACAGATGGACAAGTAGGGAACTTTCATACCTGGAAGGAAAAGGAACTGGATTGCTATCAAGATTAGAGAAAGAAAAGAACTGACAAACAAAAAGCTGGAAAAATACAGGTAACCAACCTATATTTCTATATACAGTGGACCTGCAACTTATACTTACTTTACATATGTGATTGCAACCTTACATGGGGGGTGGGGGTGGAGAGTGGTGGAAACCTGCCATTCCCCACTCCCCGTTTATTTATTTCCCCCCATCTGTACACCCGGGCTTTCTCCCCTTGTTTACCAGGCAATATTAAAATGTCAAATTTAAGAATTTTATGGGGGTTTGTTTTGAAATTTTAGTAGGGTTTTCCATGCAACTTTTTGCAAACAAAAACCTAAGCTTTGTGTATTTTTTAAGCAGAGAGATATAGAAAGAGAGAGAATTATCAATACATTTTTAATTTTTAACTTGGGAATATGTATATATCATCTGATTGTTAGGTGTCAGTGTTTGATAAAACAGATTTACAGAAGAGGGTAATGCTAACATAATGCAGAATGCCCTGCAGTGATTTTTTTGGATGGTTGTTGTTGTTTTAAAAAAGAAAAACTTTGTCATTAAGTTCAATACTGTATATTGGGTGACTATGGGATGCTGACTGTGGATGATACAAGTTGTAGTTCAACAACAACTGGAAGACTGCAAGTTAGTCAGGAGTATTTCAAAGACGTGTTCTCTGAAAACAATGTAGGCATGCCATATGTAGAACTGAATAAATACAAATGAGAACAGAAACTTTTTTTAAAAAAACCAAAGCTCCAGTATTACATGTCCCCTCATATAAACTAGAAAAAACGAGGCTGGCAACCAATGAAATTGTTCCATTAGCAAAAGGATTTCCATTTCCCCTCACTCTTCTCTGCCTGGTCACCCTCAAACCTTTCCTGGGTTTCCCTCAAATCCTCTGGAGCAGATTTAGGGAGGGCACAGGGTGGACATAAAGGGAGATGAGAGGGAAAGAATGTTCCATTCTCCTAATGGAGTAACTTCAAAGAATACCACTCCAATGAAAATGTGGCAGAACAATGAAATAAAACAAACTCTTTTTTTCATTTTAGGATTTATTGTTGTGTATTTATATAAAAAACGAAAAATCAGTATGGTGCCCAATATAGGATTTGTTCACATGAGTTGCCTCACAGTGTTCTGCTCTGTTTTCTTTATTACTTTTGCGAATAATCAGGGTAAGTATACATTTCTATTGAACTGTGTGGGACTTACTTTAGCATAGATATGGTTAGAATTGCGGAAGGTTAGAATTGCGGAAGCTCAGTTGAGTGACAGTGGAGAGCAGGCAAAATCAGAGTGGAAGGAAATGTATTTATTACCAAAGTAGTTCATTAATGTGTGGGTGAATGAGGCATTTTAGTTTTGGAGTAGGGTTGGTTCTTATGTGGGTGTAAGATGGAAAATGAGGAGAGATGAAAGAAGCATGTTTTCTTGAAGATTTCTCTCTCTCACACACACACGCACACACATATAATACACATATGTAGGCACACAATACACCTCAGGGCAGATGGATACTTGAAGAAGATTAGTTAGGTACCATAAACAAATAACATATTACAGTAGGGAGCATTTGTGTCCGCTGAAGATGATACAAAAACAACTATGAGATATAAAACAAATCATGAAGTTCCCAGAAACTGCAGCAAACAGGAATGAAACTACCATGAAGTTACATGAACAAGCAGCTACATGAACAGGCTCAACGGAAGCTGAAATGAGCAGGTGTCAGACTTCAGGGACTCTGCTTCCTCCCCTCTTGGCTGTAGTTAAGCAGTACAAAGAGAAAGCAGTCTCTTACCAGTAACAGAAATGTTTAATGTACGGAGCAAAAGAGCAAGCGACCATTCTCAGAGTGCAGGTGATCCCAATTAAGGTTCTGTCCACTTCCCTCTAGTCACATCCGTCCTCTCGCCTCCTAGCCACCTGATCTCTCAACCTTTGAGCCTTTTGCGCAGTCACCTTATCTAATCTCAGAGCCTGCACAACTTCCAGTGAGAGAGTGTCAGCTAGTTCACTCTCTTCCCATTCTTCTTGCTGTTCACCTCCTAGTTCTGCCCAACTATTGTCTTCTGAACTGTGCCCCTCAGCAAATCATTGTTCCAAATCAACACTACTCCACTGCTCCTGTGGAGTTTCAGGATCCTGGCCATGAGCAGGGGGAGGGGTAGGCTCCCGCCATTCGTCATCAGAGTTGTACTCTTCAACCCAGTCTCAGACAGCAGGTAAGCAATAGAGAATCACATCCCCACTAGGGATAAACATTGGTGGTGGAAACTGTGTTGAAAAGCCACTTGACATTAAAAAAAGGAAGCACTTTGCATAGTTTGATCTCATAAAACACATATAGGATAATCAATGCAGGTATGCAGCCTCAGAGCTACACACACACACACACACACACACACACACTGACCATTCCTATTTTTTCTCCCCAGGACAAAATGGGACATCAGCTGAAAATTTATCCTGTGTCATTTACACAGTTCGTGTTACCTCAATGAATTGCACTTGGGATACTGGCAGGAATGTTCCTAAAGACGTCCAGTATTTTCTATACTTGATATATCAGTAATTCATTTTCATTTGTTAAATGGGGGTGGGGAAGGGAATGGTTAGAGTATGCTGTTCCTGGCTGGGTTTTTAACAAAATGTTTTGGCATGCAGCAAAAATGATGGCGAAGAGACAGAATGCCCCCAGTACAAAAATAATAAACTTGGAAGACATGTTGGGTGCCATTTTCCTAATATAAAAGTTCCTGGGAATCATATTACCCTCAGAGTGAATGGATCAAGCGAAGAATCACTGGTTCAGCCTTTGGATCAGCAATTCTGGCCTTTTGATCATGGTAAGAGAAGGAGGGTGGGGTTTGTTTGTTCGTTTACTCATAGTGCAAAAAATTAGATATCTTGAGATACCTTATAAATCAGGGATGGGGAAGCTGTGAACCTCCAATATTGTTGTTGTTGTTGTTTGGTCGTTTAATCGTGTCCGACTCTTTGTGACCCCATGGACCAGAGCACACCAGGCACTTCTGTCTTCAAGTCTTCACTTCTGTCTTCACTTCTGTCTTCTACCTCCAATATTATTAGACTCTAAATCTCTTCACCCCTGATCACAGGCTAGGCTGGCTGTGGAGTCAGAAATCCCTCATCCCTTCTCTAGTCCTTTGTTTTAAAATGCTTGTAAAATTAAAGAAACCTCAGAGATGTATTTGTCTGCCTGCATTCACATACCCTGTACCCCTTCAAGACCTCTCACCACAAAATTCCTGGCTATAAGCCGAGTGACACCTACCCACAATGTATGTGAATATGACATGCTTAGGAACTGGAAGCAGGGAAGTTGACCGCTCAGATGCCCTTGAAATTTCACAGCTCTCCACCTGTCAAGTAAAATACTGGCTATTTCATTACAGAAAAACTTACTCCACCAGCAGATATCACTTGGAATTGTCATGAACAGCCGTGGGGATGCAAAGTACAATGGAAACCCCCTCCCTGTGCCTTTAAAGATAACGCAGACTACTGCTTTAAGTACGAAATAAAGGTAAGAGGTTAATTGTGGTTTTGCTTGTTGAATAGCTTTTTGTTACCTTTGCTAGTTAGTCACATGCAGATATCTGATGTAGAAATTCGTGGTGAAAGAAACATTTCACATTTTGAAAATTTGTCAGATTTCAAATGTACACGGAATTTAGTTTGACTGCTATTCCCTATCTACCGGGGTGAATGGTCATTCTTAGATAGGTTTTTGGTTGGTAGAGATGGAGTTGTGTACAGTTCTTTCATGAGTAAGAAAATCCTCAGATAAAATAGAGCAATACTTTTCTTGTGGGATGACCTCCCAACATATTATGCATTGCAGCCTCGCTTTTCAGTTCATTTGTTGAGCCTCCCTATTAGGAAAAGCTTATGTCTGCAATCTAGCCTAGAAAGTCCCCATGAGGATAGACACATCATTCGTTTTTCATTGTGATGTCAAGGTTCCAATGTGTGAGCTACATTGACCGGCATATACCATCAACCCATACATGTGGGTGCATCAATGTACCCATGTGCAGAAACATCCTGCAACAATGCTGGTTTCTTAAATCTCGCCCTTCCTAGCTTCATACCGTATGGCTCAATTTAGGTATGCATGCTGGTACACAAATACCAGGTCTATCCTACATATTTAAAATAATGACTGGATTGTGGCGATACATTTATTTGCTGAGTTCCTATATACATCACAAGCTGGTCTGCCAAATCCTTGCACTATAACAGAGGAGGCCTATTTGTGGCCCTCCTCATAGCCCCAGTTTGCATAGGCCAATAGATGACAGGATCCCCCTACATCTGGAGAATCACAATTTTCCCACCCTTGGTCTATAGGAATGCAAAATGGTTGCCTGGTGCTTTATGGTCAGCACTTGTGGGAAGCCAAACACCATTTTCTAAAGTTTCACATCTGTTAATGTATGGAAAAACGTGAACTTCTATAACTCATTCGTCTTCTTTTAATATGTATGTTTAAAATTGTGTATGTGTGTTACACAATGAAAAAAAGAAAAGATTATGGGGGAAGTTAATAGTCCACCCACAAGGAAGTCCGCCCTCTGTCCTCCGATATTATCAGTTACTCTTGACAACTTTTGCCTTCCTTACTAATGAAGGTATACAGCCAAATTTGTGAAATCTAGCATACTTTGAAAAAGCACAATGAAAACCAACTAAAAACGTTACTTTTTTGTCTCTAAGGATGAAATCAGAGGCCAAATTTCAACCGTAAGTATTGCTATCTTATATAAACATGAGGCATGTGAACTGAATTTAAGAATGGGAGAATCATGTGTATGCTACCTTGGAAGAAAGCTGGGCTATAAATATTAAGAAAGTAGCCTAGTATTCTTTGTCCACAGCATTCTGAAATTAATTAATTAATTAATTAATTAATTAATTTTTTATTGCTTCTACCCCACCCATCTGACTAGGTGTCCAGATTTGGTCCAAAAGGGGAAATACAGCAAAAAATATATCCAGAATCCTCAAAAGATGGGCAACACAAAGTAAAATAAATATTTGGCTTGGAACCTGCTTCATTGCTTCAGATATTCAATGTGATATTATGCTTCAGAGCTGATTACCTTCCATTTCCAAAGCCTTAGGTGACTTCCACATTCTAACGAATGGGGAAGTCAACAAGTGCCTATAATCTTTTCATTTTCTGTATTTATTTCAACTGTTTATATACCGCTTAACTCCTTAGTCTCTAAACAGTGCCCAATAAGGTTTTAAATGCAAGAAAATAAAATCAGAAAAAATACTTTAAACACCTGCTGAAATAAAGTCTTTACTGCATGACAGAAGTTCAATAGGCAAGCGGTTATGCTGTGTCTGTCTGTGATGAAGGCACAGAAACATACCATGGCCACCTCTGAAATTTCTGCCTGCGAAGGCAAGACTGTTTGGTGCTATGAATGCAGGGCTGGTTTAGCTCACACCACAACTGTAGCACTTTACTTGTGTGTTAGAAAACAAAGGATTGCTGTCTTCGAAGAAATAAGCTTGATATACAGCAAAACAATTGAAATGCCCCCTGCACTGGCACTACTTGGGCTTAGGATCCCGTCTGTTCATGATTATCCTAAAGATGACCTCTTAGCCTTTCTACTGACTGTTGCTCGTATGGTTTAATGTATGCTTTAATATCATCTGTTCCTTATACTTTGGAACTCCCTGCCTATTGAGATGAAGCAGGTGTCCCAGAATTACAGACTTGTAGAAGGTGGGAGGGACCCCAAGAGTCATCTAGTCCAACCCACTGCAATGCAGGAATCTTTACCCGAATGTAGGGCTCAAACACACAACCCTAATATTAAGAGTCTCATTTAATCTGTTTCAGTATGTTTTAAAACATGCCTGTAATTTTTTCTTGATTTTATCTTTCTTAACTGTTTGAGGTTTGTTTCCTTTTACAATCAAATGGTGTGTAAGTTTATGAAATAATAAGTTGATGACTATGAATTGGCATGCTATTTCACCTACAAAGACATAAAGCAGATTAATGTTCTACTTTTAGTTAACAACAGGACAAACCCACCAAAATTACACGGTACGTGGGAAATACTCATTGAGGCTCCGTGCAGCTGGACAGTATTGTCCCATTGGGACACAGTGGAGTGACTGGAGTAAACCAATTGTGTTTGGTAAGATTACGGATTTATTTATATTTTTTTCCATTGGCCCTTTCTCTATTATTCTCTCTGCTGGCTAACTCAGGTGCTTGTGTGCCTCTATCAGCCTGAGAAACAAAGCCATCCAAAAATGTTTATATATATCTATTCGGAGAACTCCCTCAGCATGCAGAACTATATAAATTTGTAGATTAAAATATTTTTTTTTGAAAGAAAACAGCCCATACTTCCAAGACTTCCAGCTTCTAGAACTTACAGAAAGTTTCTGGCGGTTGAGCCTTACAGACATCAAAAATGATATAGTGTCAGTCCCCCTGTTGCTTCGAGATGGAACTTTAACAACAACAACAACAACAACAATTTATTTATTTATACCCCGCCCATCTGGCTGGGTTTCCCCAGTCACTCTGAGCTGCTCCCAACAGAATATTAAAAATACAATAAAACACCAAACACTAAAAACTTCCCTAAAATGGCTACCTTCAGGTGTCTTCTGAAAGTCAGATAGTTGTTTATTTCCTTGACATCTGATGGGAAGCAATTCAACAGGGCGGGCGCCACTACCGAGAAGGCCCTCTGCCTGGTTCCCTATGACCTCACAGTGAGCGAACTGCCAGAAGACCCTCAGAGCTGGATCTCAGTGTCTGGGCTGAATGATGGGGGTGGAGACGATCCTTCAGGTGTACTGGGCTGAAGCCATTTCGGGTTTAGAGGTCAGCACCTACACTTTGAATTGTGCTTGGAAAAGTACTGGGAGCCAATGTAGGTCTTTCAGGACCAGTGTTCTATGGTCTCGGCGGCTACTCCCAGTCACCAGTCTGGCTGCTGCATTCTGGATTAGTTGGTTTCCAAGTCACCTTCAAAGGTAGCCCTATGTAGAGTGCATTGCAGTAGTCCAAGCGGGAGATAACCAGAGCATGTACCACACTGGCGTAAGGTTACCAGATTTTTCCCAATGAATCCAGGGACACTTTTCAACTTCAGTGAATTTTGTATGGGGACTGATTTGTAAATACGGGGACTGTCCTTGGGAAACGGGGACATCTGGTAACCTTACTCTGGCGAGACAGATCAGTTGATTGACACTGCCGTACATGTGTGCTTATATAAGACTGATGCTTGATTTGCAAAACACCATCCTGGTTCTTCCCCAAAGCACTACTCTGGAAGCCCCCATCCCAGCAAGCAATGTGGACAGAGCCAAGGGGCAAGAGAGGCTGTGGTTGTTACCAGGTCTGGTGCTCCTTTAAGGACCAGAACCACGTCACAAGCTGATGTTGGGCCTGTGTTTATGATACACTTAGCACTAATGCCTTCCTATCTTTTCAGGTACTGACCCCAATCCATTTCCTACAGAATTATTAATATTTGTAGTACTTGGGACCGTCATAACAATCTTGCTCCTGATTTTGATCTGGAAAAGGTAAAACACAATGCATTTTACCTGCATCTAGAAAATGGCTAGCATTTTTAATTACCATTGTTCTGAGATTTGACAAGCCTGAGTATTCTTTGTTAGGATTTTAACCAAAAGATCTGAAAAATTCAACATTTCTAGAAGACCTGAAAACACTAAATGAAAATCTAACGCATTAATATTCTAATCAAAATGTTGAATAGGAGGATCTGTTAAAGATTTAAGACAATGCAGTACGTATAGTGCATAATTCAATCTATGTCCTATCTGTGCATGCTGTTTGGGCGAGTGCTCCCCTTCTAAGCATGAAGCTCTCCATCTGCAGGCAAGAGGATATGGATTAGGGTGAACAGGATTTGAGACCCTGGTCAAAGCCCCACGTTTTCCTTCCTACAGATTCCACATATGGAGATGCCTAACTTTTCCAGTTCCACAACCAAAAGATGTTCTTTGGCAATATGAGAATGTGGTAAGTTCTAGAATGCCTTGAATGCAGTATTCTGCCAGTTTTTAAAACAATTTAAAGATGAATGGCTGTAATTCACAAAGTAATGCTATGTGATTGCTTACTGCCACACGGAAGGTGCCATGAAATTGCTGATCTAGCAGTTTCCCCCCATTCCTAGAGATGTTTGCATGCTAGAATTTTATCTAGTCTAGTAAAATATTTCCACAATTGTGTAATTATTATTATTATTATTATTATTATTATTATTATTATTTATACCCCACCCATCTGGCTGAGTTTCCCCAGCCACTCTGGGCAGCTCCCAATCAAGTGTTACAAACAGTACAGCATTAAATATTAAAAACTTCCCTAAACAGGGCTGCCTTCAGATGTCTTTTAAAAATAGGATAGCTGCTTATTTCCTTCACATCTGAAGGGTGGGTGTTCCACAGGGTGGGCACCACTACTGAGAAGATGCTCTGTCTGGGTCCCTGTAACCTCACTTCTCGCAATGAGGGAACTGCCAGAAGGCCCCAGCGCTGGATCTGAGTGTCCGGGCTGAACGATGGGGGTGGAGACGCTCCTTCAGGTATACTGGGCTGAGGCCATTTAGGGCTTTAAAGGTCAGCACCAACACTTTGAATTGTGCTCAGAAACGTACTGGGAGCCAATGCAGATCTCTCAGGACCGGTGTTATGTGATCCCGGCAGCCAGTCCCAGTCACCAGTCTAGCTGCTGCATTCTGGATTAATTGCAGTTTCCGGGTCACCTTCAAAGGTAGCCCCACGTAGAGTGCATTGCAGTAGTCCAAGCGGGAGATAACTAGAGCATGCACCACTCTGGTGAGACAGTCTGCGGCCTGCATACCAGATGGAGCTGGTAGACAGCCGCCCTGGACACAGAATTAACCTGCACCTCCATGGACAGCTGTGAGTCCAAAATGACTCCCAGGCTGCGCACCTGGTCCTTCAGGGGCACAGTTACCCCATTCAGGACCAGGGAATCCCCCACACCCGCCCGCCCCGCCCCCCAAAAACAGTACTTCTGTCTTGTCGGGATTCAACCTCAATCTGTTGTTAGCCGCCATCCATCCTCCAACCGCCTCCAGGCACTCACACAGGACCATCACAGCCTTCACTGGTTCATATTTAAAGGAGAGGTAGAGCTGGGTATCTGCATACTGATGAACACCCAGCCCAAACCCCCTGATGATCTCTCCCAGCGGCTTCATATAGATATTAAAAAGCATGGGGGAGAGGACGGAACCCTGAAGCATCGTGTATGAATGATGGAAGTCTCCAAACACTGTAACCACTTCCCCAAACCTATCTGTGTGGTCATAAAAACAAAAAATGTAAGAGTTTCTAGTTATAATGGGTGGGATTCACCTAACTAGCTCCATCAGTGGAAGGCCTGTGTAAGAAACTAGTAATTTTACTGACATTTTAGTGCCAAGGGTAGTTGCTTAGTTTCATCTAAAAGAAATGGGACTTTCAAGTAAGTTTTAACTTAATTGGAGATATTGAAACCATAATAATTCTACCCCGCCCACCTGGCTGGGTTTCCCTAGCCACTCTGTGGAAATTTGAAACAGGGCTGAACTGAATATATATTACAGAGGAAAAGCTGCATTGCAAAAAGTGTTTGCTGCAGCTTCCATTTGTCATTTTCTAAATGTTGGAGGAACTGTGGAAAACTCAACCACCAGCACACCATTCTTCAATACTGGCTATGCTAGCAGAACTTTGTTATGAGCTGTAATAAAGAAGTGAAACTGAAGTGGTCACGCGCCTTAGGAATTAACCTTAAGGGGATTTTTCTTTTCCCTTTTTGTAGAAAACATGGGTGGACCTGATGCCAGCAGCAGATGAAAAAATAACAGTGGTTGAAGAAATGAATTGCGAATTGCAAAAACAATGAGATTTTTACTTGCCAGCTGCTACCCCAAATAAATTAGGGAAATGCTATTATTTTGGTGCTTCCTTTCGTCTCAGCTGCAAATGCATGTATACAAGTACAAAAGCTGCTACTCAAGCACACTGGAAGACAATGTCAGGGATAGGTTTCCTATGCAAGTAACAGCTAGAGAAAGAAGCTTGTGCTTGTGTGTATATGTGTATATATATATCCAACTGTAGGGGCCAACACAGAAATCAAGTCAGGTGTCATTTTGCTACACAAGGAAGTGGCAATGATGACCGCAAGGTAGATGCAGCTGAACTATCTACACAAAATTTCTGTCCCCTAAAATATAAAGGGTTATAGATTGGGTGCACTAAATTCAGAAGGGTTGGGGAACTTAACTGTTTGGGAAACACTACTCTAAAGGACAGGGGCTACTGCAATGTTTGTAGTCTATCTTTGCCATGCTTCATCGAAATCAAGATCTCAACATTTTCTTAAGATGCCCACTGCTCCAATAAATAAGCCTTATTGGCCAACAAGGCTTTTTGACAAGCCTGTTAAGACACTCAGTTGATTGGCTAATCTTACATTTTGCTGGTTTTTATTGCCAGCCAAGCTTTAAGTGATCCTTATTGTGATACTTCCGCATTCATGTGTTGTGATTTTAAGTTTTAGTGTATTGATGTCTTGTGCCCTGCACTGAGATTTTACAAATATTAGCGTTTTTAGCTCTTAATTCCTCTTGCTAAAGGAGTTAATAAAGGTTTATAAAAACCATTTCTAATGTACTGTGTAATCCTAAGCATCACTAGAATAGATGCATCAGAGCTAGTCATGCTGCAAAATATTACTGTGTTGCAGGGGGTTAGAATAGATGACTCTTGAGGTCCCTTCCAACTCGACAATTCTATGATTTATCTAATGTTTTTCAAAGCAGAGAATCTTGAATTTGGGCTATTAAAATGCTCTTCTTGTACTATGCATACACAAAGGAAACAGTGAATATACCTTATCTATTTATGAATGAACTATATTGCTCTGAAGTGCTGCTTCATTCACTTTGTTAATTTGACAGCTGATGTCATCAGTACAACCACCAGCTGTACAAATCCAAATTATTTCAAATCCACCTACCTGCTTTCCAATGTGGTTTTATACCGTGCTTCCCACCACTTCTTTTTGGGGGGCCCAATTGTCATACTATTGCACAATGAATTATGTACATAAGCATTGCCAAGCCATTTTTTAAAAATTATTTTGCAGGTTCTAGTGTTACCATATTCAAAACAGGTTCCTTGGATTCTAAATCAAACTATTTTGCCCATTTGTCATAAAGATGTAGTCAAACCTCTGGAAGTCTCAGAAAGTAGATCTCATTTACTCATTTAATTTAAAAGTGGAAGTTCAATCATTAATGTCCAGTGATCAAATGTGGTATTTGCAGTGCCAAGCCAAGTCAAATTCAAATGTTACCCACCCCTCAGCTAGGCCCACTCCTCTACAAAATCCTGCTGCACCAATTTAATTTTTCATCCGTGTTCCCTCCCCTATCTGAAGCTGGTAGAAGTACCATACTGCATAGCAGGCATGACCCTGAACATCAAGTTATAACAGTAAATTCAATACATCAGAGTTAATTTTGTTTATTATTTCACAGAATGCCTCAATTCTGAGAACACAAATGCTAGATGTTCAGCTGTGCAAACAGTACATAGTGCTTAAGTACAAGTGGAAAAAAACATGATTTGTTAAATGAATACTTCTCAAAACATGATTTTATGGTCCTCTAAGATAGGACTTGAAACTTCAGGCTGCTCTTCAGTGAAGTTCAGCTGCCTTGGACCCAGAACTGCTAGCACTACGATTATCACCAAAAATAGACAAACTCAGTAAGCTGAGTTGTCTGTTTCAATGCCGGAATAATGGTATCTCAAAGTGTTATCAGTTCACTGAAGGCAGTTTCTAGCCCTACTTAAACACAATCTGGCCCCGATAAATAAGACTCCACACAGGAATTTTTCAAAGATCAATGGTCCATAATGGCAAGTTATTCTACATGATCTGTCAATTTAACTTACAATTCTAGTAAGGGTATTTTTAGATGACTTTCTTGAACTCATCATACAACACAAGCACAAAAGCACCACCCATGCCTCGAAGAACATTAGACCATGCACCCTTGAAGAAAGCCTTTCCACCTTCATCTTTGGCAATCTTTTTCCAACAGTCAATTGTTCCAGAGTACATGATGTCAGCTGTAGGAAAAATAAGTTGATTATTTGAAGCATTTATTCTGTGAACCACCCTGAGATCTTTTGATGAAGGGCAGTATATAAATTTAATAAATAAAAAGTTTCAAGGACAGCAGGACTATCATGTTAATTTCTGTCCAGAGAAATGTAAAAGCAGTACTGAGCTAACACACTGTAGAACCTATGCACAGAAAGTTGTTCTTCAAATATTACTCTGAAACTAGATAATATACTGCTTTTATTGGGGGTGGGTGTAGGGTAGAAGAAGGATCCCAGTTGTTACTACTAAGCCGATTTTACAATGCTTATATGAGGGCAGTCTCGTCCTGTGACCCCAGAAGAACTAAATTACAATGAGTATTAACAGGAGTTAAATATTAACTACTTATGTAGAATCAATGCAAAGTCTATATATATGGTGTCTGAAGCTTAGTAGAACAGAAACAAATTTGAGACACAGCGCCAGATTCACCTAACCTAGTGTGCTAGTGGAAGCCAGAGCAATCACTTCCACTAGCGCAATGGGGCGTTTCCCCTCTCTCTTCCCCCTGCACCTCTCCCAAATCAGCTCTAGGGGGTTGGGAGAACACCCAGAACAGCACAATCAAGAGTGTGGTATTGCATTCCGCCCAGCATAAAAGTGCTCACATCTGCCACCAAAAATAATTAAAAGCCACATAGCCCATAAAGGTAAAGGTACCCCTGCCCGTTCGGGCCAGTCTTGCCAGACTCTAGGGTTGTGCGCCCATCTCACTCAAGAGGCCGGGGGCCAGCGCTGTCCGGAGACACTTCCGGGTCACGTGGCCAGCGTGACAAAGCTGCATCTGGCGAGCCAGCGCAGCACAAGGAAACGCCGTTTACCTTCCCGCTAGTAAGCGGTCCCTATTTATCTACTTGCACCCGGAGGTGCTTTCGAACTGCTAGGTTGGCAGGCGCTGGGACCGAACAACGGGAGCGCACCCCGCTGCGGGGATTCGAACCGCCGACCTTTCGATCGGCAAGCCCTAGGCGCTGAGGCTTTTACCCACAGCGCCACCCGCGTCCCATAGGTAAAGGTAAATGTACCCCTGCCCTTCGGGCCAGTCTTGCCAGACTCTAGGGTTGTGCGCTCATCTCACTCTATAGGTTGGGAGTCAGCGCTGTCCGCAGACACTTCCGGGTCACGTGGCCAGCGTGACAAGCTGCATCTGGCGAGCCAGCGCAGCAAACGGAACACCGTTTACCTTCCCGCTGGTAAGCGGTCCCTATTTATCTACTTGCACCCGGGGGTGCTTTCGAACTGCTAGGTTGGCAGGCGCTGGGACCGAATGACGGGGTTGAACCGCCGACCATGCGATCGGCAAGTCCTAGGCGCTGAGGTTTTACCCACAGCGCCACCCGCGTCCCCCTTAATAGCCCATAAACATTACTTATTACCCTGTTAAAGATGGAGAGTTCTGACCTTCTTGCAGCAACCCAGTGATTTCAATGTGGGAAATGCAGAAGAGATCTAGCACTCTTCTCTCTCCTCTGTTAGCCTGCTCACTAGGTTTGCATTCAATTTCAATTAAACATCTGCATGAAATTCCTTGCAGCACAGGACTATCAGGCTGATGCTTAATGTAAAATAAGCTTATTTTTATGTGCTGCTTACCTGCTTTACGTCCAGACTGCATCATCATTCGACGTCGCACTGTATCAAATGGATAGGAAACCACACCAGCTACTGCAGTCACTGATTGTGCAATCATCCAGCTTATAAAAATGTGAGTGTTTCTAGGATCTGGGAGCATACCTATAATGAAAAAACAAAACTTCTGCATCATTTTGAAAATTGAAGAAAGGATCTGTTTACCATTACGCAACATTTGAATACGTATTTTGGGGCACTTTATGGTGTATCATGAAATAATGCTCAACTGTTGAATTTTGCCTTCCTGGTTAATATAGAAGATCATATTACAGGCAACTCTGTTTACCTCTGTTTTATGATTCAGCCATTAACACACAACTAATGGAGCCTTTTCTCAATATCTAGTTACTAGAGAAGGTGTATAATCCCTTGTGACTAACACTGCAGCTAGTATGTATGGTCAAATCTGAAGTTCTAGTCTGCTTGCGTCCAAATGGACAGTAACCTCTTTTACTCAGGGAGTGAATCCATATAGGGGAATTCACTGGCTGCTAGTTATGACCAACATTTTAATGTTTTGCTATTTTTTAACGCCACCTCTGATCAGGCAACCTCAGTTCTTTTAGTAAAGTCTTGTTTTGTTTTTAAAATATGCTCCTCCCTGTCATCTCTTTGGTAGACAGTGAGATATGCGCTACTGGAAAGATACTCCATTCAGGTGTCAACACCTTATTTAATTAACAAAAATCCAGAACATCTAAATTCAGAATCACCACTAAAATCCATCTCAATAATATGAGCTTTGGGATTACAGC
Organism: Podarcis muralis; assembly: GCF_964188315.1. Taxonomy (NCBI): domain Eukaryota; kingdom Metazoa; phylum Chordata; class Lepidosauria; order Squamata; family Lacertidae; genus Podarcis; species Podarcis muralis. Next base: position 72,050,125 of record NC_135658.1, on the reverse strand, counting down.
AGTTAAATTTAAGCTCTAGTCCTCTGCCCTAAATGAACAGCCTTGGGTAACTTACATACTTGGTTACAGTTAAAATTATAGCAACAGTTAATGTAACCACTTTAGCTTTTACAACTTTCCCTTTAGTATAAGTAACATTTCATTTGATCTTTTTCCTCCTAGTCTCTTTCATAACCCTCTTCAACCGTGACTGCCCAGGGTTCCACTCCCTGCACTCCAAGAGAGGTTTCCATCATCGAGTACAGAACCAAATAGTGACACACAGCCTAATGCCTATTTAAAGCTGGTTCATTTTGTCAAACTGATTCACATGGAGTTTTCTTCCCTAGATAATCTGTGTGGCTTTGTAAACCAACACTTTCTGTGGTTTAGCTCCCTCCCCCCGCCTCTATGTGGATAGTATAGCAAATGAGTCTATCAGTTTTACTTGTGCTACTAGGCACATCGCAATAGTTACATGGTGCTATTCAAAAACACAAGGCCTGTTGCTTGTCAGTATCAGCCTGACCATCACATTTACCTTTTGCTGTGTCATAGATCCCAAAGTAGGCAGCTCTATAGATGATTATTCCCTGGACAGAGACATTGAACCCTTGATATAAGCCCCGCAGACCATCAGACCTGAAGATTTTGACTAGGCAGTCCCCCAGGCCTTTGAATTCTCTTTCAGCGCCAGCTTTTCCAACATCAGCAGCCAGTCGGGTTCTTGCAAAATCCAAAGGATAGACAAAGCAGAGGGAGGTTGCTCCAGCTGCACCACCAGAGGCCAGGTTACCAGCAAAATATCTCCAGAACTGTGTGTGCTTGTCTACTCCGCCTAAGAATACTTGCTTATACTTATCCTTGAAGGCAAAGTTGAGCGCCTGAGTTGGGAAATATCTGATGACATTGGCAAAATTCCCACGCCAAAAGGACAGCATTCCTTGCTCTTTAGGAATGCGGACAACACAATCAATGATTCCTTTGTACTGCTTATCAGCAGCAATCTGTTGACTTGCATGTTGTACCTGCAAGAAAAAGATGTTCACAGTTACTCTAAATGAGAAATTGTATGGTTCCAAATAAGCTTTATTCTTTCAGGTTCAGTCTGAAGTATACATTTCAAATATCTGAAGTCACAATGGGAGCTAGAGAAAATGGGATAGAATAATTTAATCCAATTAAGTCATTAAAGGAACAAAATTGACTTTCTACTCAAACTATGCTTTAGTATAGTGACATTAGTACACCATTCCTATTGAAATCAGATAGGCACCTACAATTCTGGCTATGTTGTCATTGCTGAAAATATTTGTTTCAACAAGTGTTTCCAGAGAATTAATTTAATTCAGTGTTGGTTATTAGTTCTCTAATCATTTTAATTTCCCCTCATATTTTCTATGAATTGGCAGTTTAGAAATGCTCTTATTAGCTCACTATGTAGTTAATCTTCCAATGAGGCTTGTTAAAGCCACAAGTAGACTGTGAAAATGTCAGCTTACTGTAAAAATTTAACTAATGAGCAGGGATATAGCTATTGCAACTTAATTTCTAAAGGAAGTTAAACCAGTAGAACTACAGCCATTCCTCATTGCTAACTGTGGGGTTTTCATTTAAATAAATATGTTTATATTTCTAAACTAAGTGCCCTTTTGCTTCCATGCAGAAACACTCATAAAACTGACAGCTTCGGTTACCATTCTGTACATCAGTGGTAGAGAATCTTTTTGGTCTGGTAGGCTAGATCCTTAACTCTCCCACTCATGGGTCAATTTTGTGTGGTTCAACCCCATTGTCAATCACCTAACATCATAATGGTTCCCATGTGTCTCTAAGTATCAGCTGGTTTTTGAGTTCTTAGGAATCTCTGTATAATGGAGGAATTCCAGGCACTGCTAACTGGCAGGACCTACAAAGCCCTGTTTGGCAAAGCCCCACCTTTAACTTCCCCACACCTGACATCAGATGCACAGCAAGTAGGTATAGCTTGCCCCAAAACAGCTTTGTGGGCCAAATGGGGACTTGTGGCAGGTTCTCCATCCCTGCTGTTATCTCAGAGTAAAGACCCAAGGAACTCAGTGGAGTCGGCTTTTTAAAACAAATGTGCATAGGATTGTACTGATCATCACAGGTTCTGAAGCTACCAAAGAACATTCTCTTCCGCCTTGTCCTTTCGTGGTTTTTGCCCATACTTGTAGCGTAGGCTGTAGATGCTGGACACACCTTATACCGAGTCAGTGGCAGTGTGGCGTAGCGGTTAAAGTGTCAGACAAGGACCTGGAAGACCAGACTTCAACTCCTCACTCTGCTAGGAAGTTGACTGGGTGACCTTGGGGCCAGATACTGTCTCTCAGCCTAACCTACCTCACAGGGTTGTTTCTGGACATTAAATGAGGATGAGGAGAGACATGTAAGCGACCTTGAGCTCATTTGGGGGGGGGAGAGAAAGTGGGATATAAATGCAATAAATTGAAAAAATAAAGTCAGCCACTGGGTCATCTGTCTACAACGTGACTCTCTGGGATTTCGGGCAATGCCGAGGTTTAGCATTAAACTCATGCCCTTCTTCGTGCCAGCCGGATGCTCTGGACGGCCCCTCTCCGTCCAGAATATATCCTCCCCAATTAAAAGGAGAAAGTTATGTCCTTTGGATGTACATGGCGGAACTAGTCTGGAAAAGGTCGCGCTCTATGTGTCTCTGTGCAGCGCGAGGCCTGCTCTGCCTGCCCGCATAGGGAGTCTCACAGCCCGCCCCGCCTCAGTCACGCATCCGCCCGGCTGCGGCCCGATGGGAGGGGCTTGGGCTTAGGCCCCACTGCAGCACAGGCGGCGGTGACCTCGCGCGCTCCGCAGGGGTCACCCGCCCAAGCCTCGCGAGACGAGAGCAAGGGCGGGACCCGGAGGCGGGAGGCCGGTCGCATCCAATCGGCGCGGACGCCCTACGCCGCCGTCGCACCAATCAACGACACGTCGCCGCAAAAGAAGATGGCGGCGGCAGCTTCCTTCGACCTCTCATTGCGTTCCCGCCCTCTACATCTTAAGTACACCGCTACACAAAGAGGGGGGGGGGCATAGGAAATGAAGCGGGCGCGGGCGCCCCCACCGCATGAGGAGAGAACCCTTTCATCTGCGTGTTGGTTGGGGAGGGGGGGAAGAGGAGGGGAACAGCGCCGCGCGCATTCAAACTGCCGCCAACGAACTTTCTACAGCGGAACCGGCCTAACGGCAGCCATGCGCGCGCGCGCGCACACACAGAGAGACTCACACGGGGCGGGCGCCTCTCTCGTCCTTGCCGCAGCCGTCGTCACGAGCGGCCTTTCGAGGGCATAAGTAGTTCCTCACAAGCATACACACATGAATGCGTATTAAAAACAAAATAAAGCAGCGCAGTGGGGGGTCTGGGCCGCGCACCCCAAACGCCTCATTCCTAGCTTTGCCCCCTCTTTCAGACCCCCCCTCCCACAAATAAAAGCGCCCCGCGAGGAGGCCTGACCTGAAGCAGCAGCTTGACCCGCTCGATGGGCGCCACGGCCGTCTTGCTGATGGCTGCCGCCACGCCGCCTGCCAGGAAGTCCTTGGCGAAGGAGAGGGCCTGGTCTGCCATGGCGGTGGTGGTGGTGCTTGGTAGCGGCGAGTGTGCGGGGAAAGGGGCTGCGAGGCGAGAGACCACAGGCGCTGTCGCAACTCAGGCCGCCGAAAAGGGAAGGGCCAGCCCGGCTCGTGAGCTAAATGGCCGGCTCAGGAGGCTCCGCCCGCCGGGCTCCATTGGCGGGGCAGCCGCAAGGAGGAGGGATCCGCGGCCTCGCAGACGCCGGGGGAGGAAGAGGCGGCCTCCTGACGCGCTTCCTTTGCCCAGGAAACCCGCCCATGAAGAGCTGTTGAGTGAATTTATTATTATTATCATTATTCTTTATTAAATTGGAATGGCGGACCCCGGTGGGTGTTATGCCTGGGCTGCGGTCCTCGTCGGAGCTATATCCCCGTTGTGGCTCGAGGGGGAGTTACAGCGGACTTACTCCCGTGTAAAGTGCACGTGTGAGCGCACCAAGTGTTTTGCTGCGGGGGGCGGAAGCGCGGGCTGCATGGTGTCAGTGAGTTGGCACGAAGTCAGGCCCGGCTCATGTTGACTCGGGCCTGATCCCCCCTATACCCCGAGGTTGCAGCACCAAATTCAAGAGGTCAATCCCACTGAACTCGCCGGGACTTAATTTGTGTGCCCGATGTGCGTTGGGTCGGGAAAAGATTCCGCATTGGGCTTGCTGTGTCAGTAATTCACCCAGTTGGTTATCGTGGGCTATTTTATCAGGACTCTTTTAACCTGGATTGGAGGTAACTTCATCCTGTGGCCTGAACGAGCAAAGTTGAAATGGGTTCTAGACGCATTATAGGAAACTCCTTGTTCATGACAGTGTTGCAGTTTAATTGCTTTGTAGAGTCTATCCGTATATTACATCCGTTTTAGATTATGGTCCCATACTATTAATATTACGCTGCAAACAGTGCTGAAGCCTGACAGCTTCTGTTTCAACAGGACATGAGGGAAGGGTAGAAAGATTACAGTGTTATCACTTATGAAACACTGCACTTTCATATATAATTGTTGCAAGTCCTTGGATATTTTCCTTTTGTATGTAATATTTCCTTATAAATTCCAGAGGACCAGCCTGTTAGTCTGTAGCAGCCAAAACAAGGGAGTCTGGAGACACAGCTAGAAGACTAATAGATTTATTGTCATGGCATGTGTCTTTGCAGACTTTAAGATGATGCAGGACTTTGTTTTTACATATTAAAATATGTACACATTCACATTGACAGTTACTGCTTTACTGAGCTGTGATTTCCACCCCGCCCCACAAGCTGGGATGGTTCAAAGTTTCATGTAATGTTAGATTCTCCTTTACTATTTTTAATTAAGCACATGTACTTTATCTTCATCAGCAGATGGGCTTGGCTTAAGCTTTATCATTTTCACTTGTTAGCTGGCTTTCACAAATTTTTGTAAAACCCTTATTTATTCAGAAGTACCATTGGTTTTATGGGACTTCATAACTAGAAAATAACACAGGATTGCAGCCAAACTACTAAACAACCTTTTTATTTGAAAGCTGCAGTTACCAAGAAAAAGTTTCATTTAACTCAATGGGCCTTCTGAGTAAACTTGCCTAGGTAACAATATATCAAAAACTGTTGATTTGTTGAGACTATGAATTGATACTTTGACTGTTACTTAGCACCAACAGTGAAATGATTAAGTGATTTCAAAAGAAGGAGGAAATTTAAAAATAGGCTAATTGTAAACAATGATACTCTATAGTTTCACTAATTTCATAGTGCTTTTCAAAGAATGAAAGTGACTCCTTTTGTATTAATAGTAAACATATCAGGAGGCTCGTTTTTTATTTCAGAAATGGTTATGCAAATATATGGTAATAAATCATTTTTGGAACTTAAATCGTTAACACACTGATTGGGAAATTTCATTTTAGATATCTTTGAACAATCTTGAAAATAATAAGAACTAATTTTTTGACAAATAGATTAAACAAACAAGTACCACCACACATTCTGGATATTGTATAAGTTGCATGTGGAACATGAGGGCACACAGAGAGGAAACACAATGTAAAAAAACAACAAAAAACCTTTCAGGATAAATTTTCTATGGTTGAAATGCAAATTAAATTGTTACAATATAAAGTGTTCCTTGTCTGATTCATCAGGGAGACCTTTGCTCTGCACATTGCATGTTGTATGAAGGAACTTTGCTAATGCTTTGCATTTATGCTTTCAAGATTAGCTCAAGAAAATAAAAATCTGTAACTCACCTGCTGATAGTCTTTGGAAAGTTACTATAGTGAGCGTTGAGTAGCTCTCTTCCCTCCTTTTATCAGATGAGAGGAGATAGTATTCTGGACGATTATATAGCATGGTTCAGGGAGTGAACCAGAGGTCAAAGAAAAAACTTGCATGCCTCCCCTAAAAAACCCCAGTCCAGTCAATTTTAGCAAAGTAAACTGTATATAATCATATTTTGAAATCCACAAAACAATAGAACTAGTCACAAGTTGTTTTGGCAGATCTAGAAAGCAATTTATACCTATTGTTTTAAATAAAAACGGTCATTTCTCTATACAGCTTCCTAGGACAGAGAACTGGGAAGGAATACTGCACTGAGAACATTTGATTGAATTCATTTCAAGTTCTCTGAAAAGACATTTCTTTAAAAATCAAAGAGATATGTATTCATGTCTTTTCTTGAAATGTTATTTAACTAAATTATTCTGGATCAGAGAGGAGGCCCTACCTCCATCTACACATTTTGATGCCATTACTGAAATGGAGAGAGATATTTTATGGTCTGAAGTTTTATTCCATGCTGACCCACTCCAAATATGGATGTAGTTTCTCTTACATGCCCACTAAACCTGGCATGGATGTTCACAGCGAATTGCTAAGTCACTTATACCTGTTCAGTTTGGGTTCCTAGCTGTTGTTGGACTACAGCTCCCATCATACTTGACCATAGGTCCAGCTAGCAAGGGATGGTGGGAGTTGTAGTCCAACAACAACTGGGGAACCCAAGTTTGAGAAACACTGCACTAGTGATACATTGCTGCACAAGAGAATGTGTGATCTGGTTGTTGGCAACTTTGTTGCACAATAGATTTCACAATATAAAGTAGCTAGCGCTACTGTTGTATTGGATTCTTCTTCTGTGCCACATTTAGCCTTGCACAGACAGACAATATCTGATACAGCCCTGAATACACACCAATTCCTTTCAAAAACTGCTGTACAGATTGCATGAGAAACTACATAGTAGTCCCGCTGAAGTTAGTGGAACTGTAGCTTTATGCACAGTTTGTTCTCTCTTGTTTCCTTGATGTTTCCTGAGTTTTAAAAAGTGGTTGCAAGGGGCACATGGTAAGAAAAAATAAACATGGATTTGAAACTAAATTGCCATCAATTATATAAAGGGGCAAGCAATGCATTTCCCAGGTAGGGGAAAAAATAGGTCACCGGATTTTCTTAGTACTGTTTTAATCAACAAAATAGGACAAGCTTTTATGCATAGTTCAAACTGTAACATGACAACCATTAGTGCAACCCCAAAACAGAAACATCTATACTAATTCCAGCTGATGGTGGCAGTAAATCAAATTACTTGCTCCATCTAATTTAATGAGTAGATGTTTTCTTAAAGCACAAAATTGCATCTAGCAGGTTTCCTGTTATCTTAATCTGCACATTGGTGAATCTGTGTTTCTCCAATAACTGTTTATACTCCAAGCCAGTTCTTTGCTTGCCTTCCGTCATACTAAGGGACTGCAGGACAGCTCTAGCAGGGCTTGTTCGTTTCTCATCAAGCACAATTTCTGCTACCAGCAAAGCACTGCCTGCATTTAAAGGAAAGAAAGAAAGAAAGCAACGACACCGTTTAGTTACAAATTTCTAACTTCAAGTTAGCATTTTGTCTTCTCTTGCTCTACAGGAAGGTTTTTATTTTATTTTATTAAGAGTCAGGAGATTTGTTTCTTTTCCTAAACTTGCTCTATCTGACTAGAGGTGTTTGTACAGCTAAACTAGAAATGTGCAGTTTGAGCTAAAAAGAGCAACTGCTGCAGGAAAGAGTCTCATCAGGACTGGGATTGCTGCATGTATGTGTGTGTGGGGAATTCAACCCTTTCCCCTGCACCAATAACAGCTTCATCCCACTTCTCTATTTTGACCTGGAGCCCTAGTGTGGGAAAATCCTGATTACCTACAGCTGTTTAATTGTTGCGGGGGAGGGGGGGAGTGCTTAAAATTTACATTCCTCAAAATTTACATTGCTATCTGAAGTGCTGGCACTTTGAAGGTACACATTTTACATGAAGATTTAGTTTTAAATATATTGTTCTTGATTCAAGAGACTGGCTGCTTTGTACTGTACCACTCCAGTGCCTTTAACGGTGAAATTTAAAAATAATAAAGTGCCAGTGATATAAGGCTCGATTAATCACATTCCTTCATTCACTACACTGTGGCAGGGCAGTAAAAACCTGCTTTAATTACTGGCTGTACTTGTCTCCTTTCCAGCTCTGGAGTCTACATTACCATGTCTAGATATACCCCCCCCCCTTTTTTTTTTAGGTGGAGGAGAAAGCAAGTGATCTCCCTGCATCATAATCACTCCACTTTTTCTTTTTTCTTTTTTGAGAAGACAAAATATGTAATGCACAAAGTTAGGTGTGTTTAACAGAAGTCCTACTGCTTTCATTTGCAGATAAGTGTGTACAAGACTGCAACTTAAGATATGTCAAGGATGTACTTCAAAGCCATTCTGTGAAGCTCTAATCAAAACTGTCATTAGAAGGATGTTAATGGTTCTTAAGAGCTAATATTCAACTTTTACATGTTTGCAATTGTCCTTTGATACACTACTTACTGCAATTTTACAGTGAAAAGGACAATTCTCCCCAGAGACTGTGTGGAGTTAAACATGATAGGGGAAAACACAGACAAGAGGTGGCCACATGTAATAGCAACCTTACACTCTCTTTCAATATTTAATTTTGCAATCTTTGGGGAAATGACCCTTTTCACTAGTGCTAAAATAAACTTTCACTAGTGCTAAAATAAACTCCAACTACCGCACAATTGCACTCATTTCACACGCTAGCAAGGTTATGCTTAAAATTCTACAAGGAAGGCTCAAGCAGTATGTGGATCGAGAACTCCCAGAAGTGCAAGCTGGATTTAGAAGAGGCAGAGGAACCAGAGACCAAATTGCAAACATGCGCTGGATTATGGAGAAAGCTAGAGAGTTCCAGAAAGACATCTACTTCTGCTTCATTGACTATGCAAAAGCCTTTGACTGTGTTGACCACAGCAAACTATGGCAAGTTCTTAAAGAAATGGGAGTGCCTGATCACCTCATCTGTCTCCTGAGAAATCTCTATGTGGGACAAGAAGCTACAGTTAGAACTGGATATGGAACAACTGATTGGTTCAAAATTGGGAAAGGAGTACGACAAGGCTGTATTTTGTCTCCCTGCTTATTTAATTTATATGCAGAATACATCATGCGAAAGGCTGGGCTGGATGAATCCCAAGCTGGAATTAAGATTGCCGGAAGAAATATCAACAACCTCAGATATGCAGATGACACAACCTTGATGGCAGAAAGTGAGGAGGAATTAAAGAACCTTTTAATGAGGGTGAAAGAGGAGAGCGCAAAATATGGTCTGAAGCTCAACATCAAAAAAACGAAGATCATGGCCACTGGTCCCATCACCTCCTGGCAAATAGAAGGGGAAGAAATGGAGGCAGTGAGAGATTTTACTTTCTTGGGCTCCATGATCACTGCAGATGGTGACAGCAGCCACGAAATTAAAAGACGCCTGCTTCTTGGGAGAAGGGCAATGACAGGCCTAGACAGCATCTTGAGAAGTAGAGATGTCACCTTGCCAACAAAGGTCCGTATAGTTAAAGCCATGGTCTTCCCAGTAGTGATGTATGGCAGTGAGAGCTGGACCATAAAGAAGGCTGATCGCCGAAGAATTGATGCTTTTGAATTATGGTGCTGGAGAAGACTCTTGAGAGTCCCATGGACGGCAAGAAGATCAAATGCATCCATTCTTAAGGAAATCAGACCTGAGTGCTCACTGGAAGGACAGATCGTGAAGCTGAGGCTCCAGTACTTTGGCCACCTCATGAGAAGAGAAGACTCCCTGGAGAAGACACTGATGCTGGGAAAGATGGAGGGCACAAGGAGAAGGGGGCGACAGAGGACGAGATGGTTGGATAGTGTTTTCGAGGTTACCAGCATGAGTTTGACCAAACTGCGGGAGGTAGTGGAGGACAGAGGTGCCTGGCGTGCTCTGGTCCATGGGGTCACAAAGAGTCGGACACGACTAAACGACTAAACAACAACAAAATAAACTTATTTCATGATAAGGAAAAGGGGAAAGAGCAGTCAAATCTTACCTGGCTTGCAAACAGCATATATTTTGCTAAAGAGTATGGAAATCTTCTCCTCTGAACAGTCATGTAGAACTCGTGAAAGTATATAAAGGTCTCCTTTTGGAAGATCATCTTTGAAAAAGTCACCTGTTTAAAAAATGCATTTTCATCAATTCTAAAACGAATGAACAAATCCTCATCTCAGCAGCCTTATATACACATCAATACCCCAAATATCAAGTCAGTTTTTGAAATAGATCTAACAGTCATGTTCATTAATTTTAGTGGACCTACTCTGAGTTAAACTTGGTTGAATATCACTATATGTTATAAGCAGCCCTTTAACACAAATGTTCATCACATATATTCTTTACCAATAATACTTTCACAAGAAACTGAGTATTCAAGGAAGGAAAGATGACTCAACATACAAACTCTGCCTTGTGATAAGCCTCATTTGTATCCACATATGCCAAGATTCTATACACACTGTACCTAAGAGGTATGTTTACCTGACATGAAGGAAACCTGAGCTGGGTTTTGTCTTGAAGGCTGACAGCTGGAGACACTTGTGATGATTTCAGGAAGGTCAAATACCGTGACTTTCATCTCTGGGTAGATATGGACCAGCTCATAAGCTAAAGCTCCAGTGCAACCTGAAGAGAGCAAAATATTATCAAAATAGCTCCTGTATTTAGTTCCTCATTTAGTTAAAACTTACTTCTGATGATATTAGCACTCAGTGCTTACCCAGCAGCAGCTATTAAAATCTGCCTAATTATAAAACTTGCAAGATGCTTTCACATATATTCTTTTAGAAGTGAGAAAATGCATTTAAGCTGGTTGTATGGATCATAACATCCTCAACCACTGAGATTTGCTTATAGTGGCTGTCAGGTTGTAAGATTTTCCAAGAAAGATCTTAATCACTCTCTCTGAAAACAAGAAAAGTACTCCCAACACTGAGCTGTTCCAAGCTGCTATGCATTTGCTGTTAATTCTAGAAAGTAATAGCTTCATTTCCATCTCAGTAGCTTCATATGTACTTTGATATTCCACCATTAAGTCTGCATTTAAAATTTACCTAAGTGAACCATGAACAGGCTTAATTACACCCACAAGAAAACAAAGAGAGTTTTCTTTTCTATTCCACGGATTCTCTTTGAAGTTCAACGCTTATAATAGAACCAAAGTTATAAGGAAGGATACCCAAGAGGAAACAAATAATAGAGATTACATATTCAATGACAACAGGAATTATAATGAAATTTTCCATCAATGCACCCCGATATTGGCATGCCTACCTCCCAAATCACAAGCAGCTCTGAACTGTGAAAGGTCAAAAGCCACGGCTACATCTCTTGCTGTTAGTTTGGAAATGCTGTGCATGGCATTCATAAAACGTTGCTTCGCCTCTGTAGTTTGGCAACAGAAATCCTTAAAAACAGCAGACCAAAGTTTCTAGACTCATTCAAAAGAATTAGGATATAAGCAGAACATATGCAGAGGTGTTAAAAACACACACCTTGAAAACGACTTGCTTTTTCATCCTAAAAAAGAAATAGCCATAGCCACACCACACAAAAGAGAAATGTCATATTTATTTTTATTAATCTTAATATGACCCAAAAAGTGAGTTTCCTTCGCAATTTAAGAGTGATAATTCAGACATTTCAGATTATTCTGAAGACCATGTCGATAGAACAGCGAAGTCTACTCTCTGGATCATGTCAGAAAGCAGTGTTCACTGAATTCACTATATATAACATGAGGATTGTCTTACACAACTATTTGCTGCTGCTGATAATTTACTATGATGTAAATAAAATTTTTGTTGGTAATTATAATAAAATTCATTTGGAAAAAGTAAGAAAGAACCCAGAGTGTTTCTGGAATTCCTATGGTTTTGAATAATCTTCCATATAAAACTTCCTTCCACACCTAAGAACTAGATGACAGGGAGAAGAAGATCTCCTTAACATGTCTGTGTCCTACAAACATAGCTGGTTTGTTTTCTGTTATACAGGAGGGGGCCTTCTACCACATGATGGACAGAAGTGGTACAGCCCAACAAAGTTTCCCACCTCAGTAAGAACTAAGATAGGACTTCACTTCATTGCCCAAGAGCTCCAAATAACTGATGGAGGAAAATAGTTTGCAGATCATAGTAATTTTAGGATCTGACATTGAATCCTTGATTTTAGCTTGTATTCAGAGTCAGGTATTTTCCTCAGTTTAACTACTACAGTGGTTTACACAAAGCATTTATTTGTCCACTGCTTAAACCTTACCAGCATAGGATTTTGGGATTATTTTTTGGCAGTTTTCTATTAATAGATAGATAGAAACTTTACTTCCATTAGCAAATTAACATATACCAGCCCTTATGGTACTATACTGTGTGTGGCAGAAAGCTATTTAATTCAGTTGTCTTCTGTAGGTGGATGGCTCTGCTGGCTCAAATAAATTTTCCAGCACAACAGGAACCCCAGTTGCATTATAGGCACCCAGCTCTTCAAAAAATTAATTCCTGAGCATACTGTGGCAGCTCACAATCAAAAAAATGAAAGTTAAACTTGCCCAGTAGTGACCATCTCCAAAGCATGTAATGTTTTAAACCAAAGCTCTATATAAAGAATGTGTGGATTCTACACTACCTGAATACAATCTTCTGCTTTCTTCTCAAATATTTGGTTCAGCGGAGTCCCCTCTTTGACTGCCAACTCCAAATGTTTATACAGAGGCCATGCGTGATCATTACAGTAGAGAATGTAGTCGTGAAGTGAACATTCGCCATCTGATGCTAGATATAAATTTGCCATATCTGTATTGCTGTAACCTTTGAAGACAGAGAATTTTGCAAGATCCGTATTATTTTTCCTTAGTGTCTCTTTTTTCAATTCAATAAGCTAAACCTAACCAGCTGCAAGGGTTTCACAGCTCAGGTGACTTCCACAGATCATCACAGCTCAGTAAAGAATTTAATTAAACCCAATATTATAATTGCTTCTTATTATCAGTTTGCACATTTCCTTGCCACTGAAAGATGCAATGTGATGTTAAGAAAACAACACTGCAGCCCTAAAAACACATTGTTTTCAAATGGCAAGTTCAACCTGAGTGCAGTTGTGTACAAGTGGAAGCATGGGAAGTGTCGCAGGGCCAGACAGGCAACTTCTACCCACAGGACATACTCGCACTGACCAAAGTGTTGGCTGGGGTAGGAAATACAACCTTCCTACTACATGCCCCTAAGTTAAGACCCCCACCAAGCTGTGATTTATCTCTGAAGAATGCCAGTGTAGCATGTTTGAAGGCAATAGCACCTTTTGAGAAACTTAGGAAATGGCTTCTCCTCCCGCTATCCTGAATAAGATCAGGAATCCCTGTCCCCCATGGCTGCTATTTAAAAACAAAAAAGGGAGTCACAGACACCAGAATAGTTTGGCCTTAAGTGTTGCTTTTTCTAAGGCTGTGCTAAGTTCACTTGGAAATCATATTTGACTCATTTCTCTAGACACACTTTTTTGTTCTTCTCCATTACATATGCCCGTAGTCTAGCCAACAATCCAATTGCATTAAGGTCCTGCTACAAGTTCCTTTTCGTTCCCCACCCCCAAATGTTTTAGAGAAGAAGACTCACCTAGATGGTTCTTGTCCAATAGACCAAGAGAAGTACAGGCATCAAGTAATCTTTCTGTGCCACACACCGAGGTTTTAAGTTTATTAGCAGCTTCCGTAGCTGTCAAGGTGCCCTTATCTTTCAGAATATCAAATACTTTCAGCTTAGATGCCACAAACAAAGCCTGGGGACATGAAATGTACATTGATTACTAAAAGAAAAACTAATCAAGGCAATCCATAAGCTACTGAGTCACATCAATGCCTGGGTTAGCTGCTGCAGCCCCACTTTGGGCTGGACTATTTTGGATGGAAGTTGAGCCGCTGAAATTTGTTACTGATCACAACATCCAAGAGATTATGGTAGACAAACAGCCATGGTAAGGATATTACAGAGGAAATGATGGTTGCTAGCCTTGGCTGAACCAGACACCTGTTCACAAGACTTCATGGCCGCTTAACATTTTTAATGCTGAACAGATACTCAAGTGTTCTAAAAATTGCTGAATACTGAGGGTATTCAAAAAAATGTGTAGTTGCCAAGCATTCACAACAGAAGAATATAGATATATTTTTAAAGAGAAACAGGTGGTCTATAAATGCATTTTTAACTATGAAGCAGTTGTCAGTGAGTCAGTAGATGCCAATTGGTTTTTCATTCTGTACCAAAGCTGCCTGGTATAACTAGGTCAGACATTTTTTTTCTATCTGTCCAGAATTGTCTATTCTGATTGGCAGGGGCTCAGGACTTCAGGCAAAAGTCTTTCACATCACCTTCCATCCAATTCTGGATAAGGGGGGATTGAATCTGAGACTTGCAGCAATAGACTTGAGCAATATATGATGGTTTGCCCAACAACCAAGCGGAGAGAAGTGATAATTTCAACTTTTTCTTAAAAATTAATGACCAGCTTCAATTTACCTCATTGCAGTTCCAGGTAGGGTAGGAGAATGGAGAAGAGAGAAGAGAGAAGAGAGCCCACACTGGGTGCAGCAATGATGAGTTAGGGCACTGAGTCTATGTCGTGTCAACAGCCACCTCCCATTTGCAGCAACAGAGGGAGAGTTTTGTAGTGGTATTTACAAACATCTCAAGCTGCTTTCAGATCTTCACAAAAGATCTCTTATTTACCCTTGACCAAGTATTTGAGCCACTAAGAAATGTAAGAACCAGCATATAAAGAATTGCAGCTGTAAACATACTCTTGTTCACTAAAAGTTCATTGTATCCTAATGGATAAACCTGTACAAACAAAATAAAACCTGTTTATTTCAAGGTCTCTGGAGCTCAGGTTATTGTCCTTAAAATGCAGGGACATTCCCCAAGCCCACAGGTGCCACATTACATAAAATTAACAAAAACTTTTTTTACAGATCTATATACAAAAGAACAAAAGATGGGGTACCTTTGATGCTCTGAAGCCATCCAGAAGGTGAGTGAGTTTAGATGGGAATTGTGTTGCATTTTCTATTACTCCATTCTGACTTTCCACAGGTGTGTTGCAAGAATGACTGCTCTTTATGCACTTTTCCAGGCTGTGGGGGACTCCACCACAGTTTCGCTTCTTAGCACCTTCAAACTGTGTGTGATTATCTGAAGAGTCACATTCCCCATCACTTAGAATCTCAAAAGTCTCTACTGAAGGGATAGAGTCATGCTTTATGTGATGGATAGTGTGCTTTGGGGGCGGATAATATAATTCTGCTAACTTTTTGCAGAAGCGATTCAAAGGAAACCCCACCACGTTCAAGAAGTCTCCGTGAACATATTCCACTAGCATTCCCCCAAGTGCCTGGATCCCATAGCCACCAGCTTTGTCCCTAGAGAGAAAGTTAAAAAAATAAATTGAAGCAGCACTTGGATGGAAAAGGATTGGGTATCTTAGTTTCACCTAGACATTATTCTGCATTACGTATTTCAAAAGCTAAACATTTTGTCCAGGATCTGAAAATATAGAGAACCAAATAAAGAGTTTATGCTAGCTTAGTGGATTTTTTGTCTTGTATTTTCATTGTGAAGTTGACCCAACCATGAAACTGTTTGACACTTCCCTTGAGTTTGAAAGCAGTTCAGGTGGCGTAAGGGGCAGCCATTTATGAAAAACATGTCTAAAGCCTTCTGGGACTCGTGAACTAGTGTTGCATGTTGGATTTACAGTTGCCCATGGAGGCGCAGGTCAATTCTGTGTCCACAGCAGCTGTCTACCAGCTCCATCTGGTATGCCAGCTGAGAACCTACCTGCCCGCACAGTGTCTTGCCAGAGTGGTACATGCTCTGGTTATCTCCCACTTGGACTACTGCAATGCACTCTACGTGTGGCTACCTTTGAAGGTGACTCAGAAACTACAACTAATATAGAATGCAACTTCCAGACTGGTGACTGGGAGCGGCCACCAGGACCATATAACCTCAGTCCTAAAGGATCTACATTGACTCCCAGTACGTTTCTGAGCACACTTCAAAGTGTTGGTGCTGATCTTTAAACCCCTAACGGCTTCGGTCCTGTATACCTAGAGGAATGTCTCCACTCCCACTGATGTCCAGCTCCAAGGGTCTTCTGGCTCATTGCAAGAAGTGAGGTTACAGGGAACCAGGTAGAGCGCCTTCTTGGTAGTGGCACCCTCCCTGTGGAACGCCCTCCCATCAGATGCCAAGGAGATAAATAATTTTATGACTTTTAGAAGGCCTTTGAAGGCATCCCTGTACTGTATAGGTTTTAGATATTTGACATTTTATTGTGTTCTTATATTTTGCTGGAAGCTGCTTAGAGTGGCTGGGGCAACCCAGTCAAATGGGTGGTATAGTATTACTACTACTACTACTACTACTCCTGCTACTATTACTACTACCAGGTCTGAACCTGGTTAACTTCAGCAACTCTGTGACAACAAGAGAACCTAGGACATTCGTTATGACTCTTTGCTAACCCATAATACTATATGGAGCCTTCAAGAGCCGAGATGCAGAAAACAGTCAAATGGCTTAATTAAGAATGCATCTGTGGTGTAATACTATATAGGGTTTTCACAGCTATTTATAGCCTTCTAGGCACAATTCAAAATGCTGGATTTGGTGTATAATGCTTCTAATTCCCTGCTCAGAGACTAGCAGGCTCAGCAAAACCCATTGGCCAATGCAGCATCTAAACATGTCTTAAAGGTGCCACTGAACTCTGCTTCAGCAAAGTAATGCTGCTGTTAGCTGGTATGTTAACTGCTTAAGAAAAGAAGAGCAGAATAATAGTGTTCTAGAAGCAGGTGTGGCTTGTTTCGCTTTCTCCTTCAAGGAAGAATGTAGTGTTAAGGACCCCCCAATTTCTGCTTCATATCCACATACATAAGCAGACATCTATTTTTATATCTGTGCCAGATGGGGTGATATGAGCTAGGTAAAGGTAAAGGTAAAGGGACCCCTGACCATTAGGTCCAGTTGTGGCCGACTCTGGGGCTGCGGCTCTCATCTCACTTTATTGGCCGAGGGAGCCGACGTACAGCTTCCGGGTCATGTGGCCAGCATGACTAAGCTGCTTCTGGAGAACCAGATCAGTGCACGGAAACACCATTTACCTTCCTCCCGGAGCGGTCCCTATTTATCTACTTGCACTTTGATGTGCTTTCGAACTGCTAGGTTGGCAGGATCAGGGACCGAGCAACGGGAGCTCACCCCGTTGCGGGGATTTGAACCGCCGACCTTCTGATCAGCAAGTCCTAGGCTCTGTCGTTTAACCCACAACACCACCCACGTCCCCAATATGAGCTAGAGGAATAGATAAATCAGTTTCAGTACACACTTTCATTACTCTTAATGGAAGGCAATAAATCCAGGAAGCCCTTTGGATTTTTCCACTGCTCAGAAAAGGAGAAGAAACGGTACACAGTCATCTAAAAATAAATTCAGTTGTGGAGAACACATAAGCTTGCCTAAATTCTTGTTGTAAAAGACTTTTTCCCTTTGTTCTAGTCAGGCAGACAGAACTGTAAGGCCCTAATGTGCCATGCTGAGGCTGATTTCTAAACCCAGAGGGTTTGGGTCATTCCATTTAAAGGCTGATTGACTTCTGTTTCATTTTGAGATCTCATGAACTTTTGACCTGTCTAAAGCACACGAGTTTAATTATGGGCAAGCCACAATATCCTGGCAGGAAGGGAATCAGCTAAATCCATCACCAATCCCTCCCAAACACTGTGCCAGGGCAGCATTTGCTTATTGATTTGCACAGAAAGATCAAGGCCTGAACATCTGTAGCCTAAACATCTCTCTCGGTTGCAAGACTGAAGTTCATCCTAAAAATCCCTAGCATTTACTATGCAAATGACACAATTCTGATCAGTCTCATGCTCTCAACAAAGATTTAAAAACATGCTAGCTTGAGCACTAAAAAAAATAAATCAGAATTTCCCACCGGCAAAAATGGCGATACCTAAAGCTTAGTTAGCAGCCATTTGCATCTCATTTTTTTAGTCACCTAGATATGACACACAGACACCAACATAAGTGAAGTGTTCACAGGCACTAGGAATTCTGAGCTCCCTGCCTTACTAAATCAGTTTCCTGTGATGTCTCCAAAAACTCAGAGGTCTTTGAAACAGAAAGGAAAACTACAGTCAGGATGGGGCATCTTGTATGCCTCAAGGTAGTTTTTTAAAATCATCATCCAATGTGATGTTGGTTTTCAGGGACCTTGAAAAATCATGTAAGTTCAACAGGCTCGTTTTTAATTCTATTGGATGAGACTTTCACCCAAACCCCGCAGAAAAAGGAAGTATGTGTATGACTGGTGGAAGAATAACCCAAGAGAGAGAAGCCGCCTTGAGTCCCATCAGGAAAAAAGGCAGGGAATAAATAAATATAATAATAATAATAATAATAATAATAATAATAATAATAATAATAATAATACCCACAGGCTCCAAAAGATCCAGCCCTGGCCTAGATGTTCAAATCATGTTTAATAATGCACAGGGTAACATTTAGGAAGGATGGGGGGCAAACTCCTCTTCACTTTGATTTTCAGGCCACGTGTGGCAATTTTTCAGGAGAACCTATGTTTTTGGCTATTCTACTCCCCTGTTTGACTGTCACATACAACTAAAGTATGTCTGCAAAGCTGAAACATCAAAGGCACAAATCCAGTTTTCCTCAAGATAAAAAAAGGAGGGAGAGAGAGAGACTGGTTGTCTTGATAACAGTGTTATATCTATGAAGCAGACTAAACAAATGCTTTTGATATATCCTGTTTTCCACATTCATTCTTTACCATATAGTAGGCCTTTGAATTCTGCTACCAATTTTTTCCTGCCCTCACCCTCAAAATCCAAAACTGTTCCCTCTCCCTCTTGCTAGATGACAAACCAAACATATTATTTTATGCAGTGTTACATATTTCCAGACTAAACTCCCATTTTGTTTCATGTGCTACATAAACAGCCGGTTTTCCCACACAACAAGCCATCTATAGTGATTAGGTCTGCATTCAAATCCGCTCCCAACTATTGTGCTTACATGGGCTCACCACTGTGAATATACTCCCATAAGAGTTCTTCGGAGAGTGTAGAAAACTTAACTTTGGTTTCTTCATAGAAATCTGTGACTTCAGTCTCTAGCTGGTTATCTAGAAAAATAAAAACCACTGGTTAAAAAAAAAAGACATATCTGATGAACACCAGCAGTTTTAAAGCATTTTTATTATGAATACGTTACACTGTAGTCAGTATGACTGCATTTCGAAATTCAAATCCAAATTATGCTGCAATGAATACATGGATCTTCTACATATAAATGTGCTTCCAGTTACTGTACTTCAATAAAATGAGATGCTAGTTTATAAATATCCCTCTAAATATTGGTGAGGCATTTGATGTAATCTGTTGAAAACTGGCTTTATATTTCTCTTGCCCTTCAAGTCAAGGATGTTCATCTGTACTGATCTGCAGTGCAGATCTTTGTTAACATTCTGGAGGCAGCAGCAATATACAATGAGCTAAATAGCTGCAGCATAGATTGGTGCAAATGATAGTGGAAGAGAAGCATGTTGTAAAGATTATTACAGACTGAAGAAACATCATAATTTGGCATTAACTAATATGCTCCTCAGTACCAGCATGCGTAGGGACGCAGGTGGCGCTGTGGGTAAAACCTCAGTGCCTAGGACTTGCCGATCGCATGGTCGGCGGTTCGAATCCCCGCGGTGGGGTGAGCTCCCGTCTTCGGTCCCAGCTCCTGCCCACCTAGCAGTTCGAAAGCACCTCCAAGTGCAAGTAGATAAATAGGTACCGCTTTATAGCGGGAAGGTAAACGCCGTTTCCGTGTGCTGCGCTGGTGCCGGCTCACCAGAGCAGCTTCGTCACGCTGGCCACGTGACAGGAGGTGTCTCCAGACAGCGCTGGCCCCCGGCCTCTTAAGTGAGATGGGCGCACAACCCTAGAGTCGGACACGACTGGCCCGTACGGGCAGGGGTACCTTTACCTTTTTACCAGCATGCGTAGTTGAATAAAAACAAAACATGCTTTCCAAAGGCTCACTTACTCATTTAAATTGGATAAAATGCAAAACAGTGGGATAAGTTATATTTGGCAGCTGTACCACGAACTCTTTTACACAGGATTGGGCATACTCAAGTAGGCTTTTGACTCTCTCTCCTTTGAACTAAAGGCACATTACAAACTGCCTCTTTTATCCCACAGAACATTTGATTTCCTAAGCTGGAAAGCCTTTTGGGGAGCAGGCATATTAGCACCAAGGAAAAACTACTGAAATGCACTTTTGATTCCTTAAGATAGAAATCAAATGAATAAATACAACTTTATTGTTGTGGGGCTATGATATGACTTTAAACTCTTCAATGCTGCAACATACATTTTTAAACCACCCCCATTGGTCAGGACCCTTTGTTTGGATTTGAGATTTGGAGTTTATTCCCTGTTTTGACAAACCCTGTGGCTGTGATCCTATACATATTTTCCTGAAAGTAAATCTCCTTAATCAATGGGATTTGCCTGAGTAGACATTCAGGGCCACAATGCAATGCAATGCAATAGTCCATTTTATTTTGAGGGGCAAGGATTGCTGTGAAAAGGCAAAGATTCTGATTTATGCTGGTGATACTGACTGGATGTTCTGCTTGGTGCTTCTGGGCTGCCTTCAGCCACTGGAACAATTCTAGTTGCTAAGATGTCTGCCTACAATCTCATCTGATTCTGCGATTTACCTCCATTGTGTTCATGTGAGGGGGGGAGTAAATAAAGGTTGACGTCACCTTGCCAAAATAATCACCTAGGTTGGCTTTACTGTCTTTTGCCTGGTCAATCATATGCTCCTCAGTGACCTTCAATTGAGACTGACATTTGGGGGAAAGGGGATTAATTACTGGGAATTTCTGGAAAGATAAATACATGAAACTGGGCCACAGTGTGAATGTCAACACGTTTGCAAGCAAAATCAACATGGAAGTTGTCAAGTCAAGTCACAGCCAGAAAGGCAACAAATTGGCAAGGACAACAGATACCAACCCTAACTCAAAGAGTTTTACTATGAACAGGAAGTTGACAGTGCCCAGTTCTATTCTAGTTAGATTCAATTTATTTCCAGATCTGAGACCTACTTAAAATGCTTGTTATCATTTTGCCTGTTACTGTGTTAGTTCTCCTGTCCTTCCAGGGTCAATTTTGGGGTGGGCACAGGATTTGGGGAGATGGGGTCCCACTACACTAGCAGACGTTCTTGAATCCAGCCCTTTGTGTCTTCCAGCAGATGCCACAAGCCTCTACAGAAGCCACTGAGGTGCCATCACATACCCTTTGGGCTGGGGTGTCTGAGATCCACCCACTTCAAAAATGAATTCTCAAGAAGAGTTTGGATTTGATATCCTGCTTTATCACTACCCGAAGGAGTCTCAAAGTGGCTAACATTCTCCTTTCCCTTCCTCCCCCACAACAAACACTCTGTGAGGTGAGTGAGGCTGAGAGACTTCAGAGAAGTGTGACTAGCCCAAGGTCACCCAGCAGCTGCATGTGGAGGAGCGGAGACACGAACCCCGTTTACAAGTCTAGATTACAACCAGACTACAAGTCTACTGCTCTTAACCACTACACCACACTGGCTCTCAAGACTTCTAAGCAATTCCATTCATCCCAAAGTGGTGTCCTCTAAAAACAGTGGATGCTCTCCAACACAGAGCAGACCCAGTGAAATATGAATGGACTTAACTCAGGGACGTGGGTGGCGCTGTGGGTTAAACCACAGAGCCTAGGACTTGCCGATCAGAAGGTCGGCTGTTTGAACCCCTGTGATAGGGTGAGCTCCCGTTGCTCAGTCCATGCTCCTGCCAACCTAGCAGTTCGAAAGCACGTCAAAGTGCAAGTAGATAAATAGGTACCGCTCCGGCGGGAAGGTAAATGGCATTTCCATGCGCTGCTCTGGTTTCGCCAGAAGCGGCTTAGTCATGCTGGCCACATGACCCGGAAGCTGTACGCCGGCTCCCTCGGCCAATAAAGCGAGATGAGCGCCACAACCCCAGAGTCGTCTGCGACAGGACCTAATGGTCAGGGGTCCCTTTACCTTTAACTCAGTCATGTTCATTAATTTAAATGGATCTACTCTGAGTAAAACGTAGTTGGATATCCCAATGTAAGTACCCAATGTACTCCTCAGTGTGAACAAAGGGAGAAAAGCCAAACTCCTGCAGTCTTCCGATTTATGCAGACACTAAAGTCCCCCACTTGGTGACTTTCAAATGAGGTTAGACTACAAATACCATCATTCCTTACCCTAATGGCCATATTGACTGGGGCTAATGGGAGTTGCAGCCCAACAACATTTGGAGGCTTCTGGGTTGGGGAAGTAGGCTACAGGGTCAAAGGAGTCTTTGATTCGCCACGAGCATCTTTATTCGTTCTTACCCATTACCTTTACTGCTGCAATGAACAATTGCGACACCCGTGAAAACACTGTGCTCCTTGCCACTCAGCCTGCGAGAAAAAGCAGATATATTTAGGCTGCAGCCAATTTGCACTAATTTTTTGGAAATCTAACACTTGAATTTGTTTGAAAAACAAATTCTGCTTATTTATGAACGATGTAGCAATGTTGGCAATCTACTCAATTTTATAGCCTTACAAACAAGGCAAAGCTAGGCACTTAACTTTGATTCTGTTTTATTCTCCCACCGAACTGAATGGGGCTTCAAAGTGCTTGACTTTGGCTGGATTGCATTTACATTGATTGCTACCTCTGAACTGAAGTACTACTGAAAACATGAAAAAGGCACGAGAACCAGGCACAAAATGATACCTTTCTCTCCTTATCTAAATGAAAAACAGACATAAAATTTGAAAGCATTGGTGAGAAACACTAACTGGTGTGCTATACTTTGGGGTTGGTTGCCTCTGACTCTGATGGACATGAGGTCTCATTTTATGTTTTTAACAATTAGATTTATAAACTACTTAATCATGAAACTCTCTAAGCAGTGCACATAACAAAATATTGGTAAGTTCTCTTCTAATGTGTGACTAGGCAAGAGAAACTTTTATAGGAAACTCAACTATGCAATAAATAGCCATGGTCAAATTAGGTCCAATTTGATTACGCAAAACAATAGGTCCAAGCATGGATTAAAATAAAAGCTTGATGCTTTCACAAAAATGTATCACAGCCTGCCTGCTGTGATTCACACACAGGTGTGTTTATGGTTGTATTTGACAAGCAGATTTAAAAAGTGATCCAGAGATTAATCTGAAACAGAGCTAGCCTGTTATGAGCTGTGGGAATAACTACACAAGACATGCAGGTAACTGTAATAGATGCATTTCCCCAACAAATGAAACTACATGCTTATCATTCTTATGAAGGGCAACTGAAAAGCATATCCCAATCAAGTAATTTTTCATTTGCTTTCCATATCCACAAATAAGGCCGACAAAGGCAGAATAACATGGTTAGAAATAAGCAGTGATTTGAAGTACAAACTTTGAAAGCATCCTATATGCATCTTGTTTGTCCACTGGTTTCTCCAAAATCTGTTCTTCTATTGTCTGAAATGGGAATAAATAGATTTAAATATGTATATTTGCATACACTTGTCAAGGAAAAGCCTAGTTCTCTCCCATAGAAGAGTTGCTACTTGAGGTGAAATAAGGACATAGGAAGCTACTTTATACCAAGTCAGTCCAATGGCCTATCTAGTTCAGTGTTGTTGACACTTACAGTATTGGCAGCAGTTCACCAGCATTTCAGACAGGAGTTTTTACTATCCTGCTCTGGACTTTTTGCATTTAAAGTGCCATATTTTTTGCTCTATAAGACGCACCAGACCACAAGACACACCTAGTTTTTGGAGGAGGAAAACAAGAAAAAAAGTATTCTGAATCTCAGAAGCCAGAACAGCAAGAGGGATCACTGCACAGTGAAAGCAGCAATTCCTCTTGCTGTTCTGACTTCTGGGATAGCTGTGTAGCCTGTATTCACTCCATAAGACGCATACACATTTCCCCTTACTTTTTAGGAGGGAAAAAGTGAGTCTTATAGAGCAAAAAATACGGTATCTACTGTACAACTCAAGCTACAGTCCTTCCCCACTTAAACTCCTTTTCACCCTGGGATATTTTTACATATTAATGATTAGCTACTTTGCTTTCTGTCTGTGTACAAAGCGCTTAAAGTAAACACTGCAGGTGATAAGCGTTTAATTCCATGCACAAGTAAAAGCAGGAAGTCTAGGAAAGAGCTATTTAAACCCTGGAGTTAAAAAAAGCACATTGATGGAAGCTTGGGCTGAATGGTTTGGCATACCCAATTTCTATCGTGCAATTATAAGTACATGCAACTTCCGCATTCCGGGAAAAAATGTGTTCCTAGGAAATTGTTCATTAGGTGAGCGTTTGCATGACGAGCTGACAATTTCCATTATTTCCTGACGATTTCCATTATTGGCTGCAGCCAATCAGCAAAAGAGAGACAAAAGAAAAATGGATTTGTTCCATCCCTCCTGCTCTCTGATTTGTCTGATCTCTCCCCCATCCCTCTCTCCTTGGTTTCTGCCCAAAAACGATTGCCATCAACCAGCAAAGCACAAACAAGTATGGAAGTGGCAAACTCTGGCTGTTCGGACACCTGAATCAGTGGGGTGTGTCGCATGGTTTGGGAGACAATTCTTTCTGTTTGGATAAGTGAATTTCTGCATTGCGAGTGAAAGCAGGACCTGTGTGTATTGATAAAACAAAAGTTGCTAATTAGAGAGATTCTAATTTTCAGCTGCTGGTGTATATGACTTACCACTATGGTGTCTGCCCCTATAACGACATCGGGTGTTCTAAGATGTTTCTGAAAAAATAAAAATGCATTTTGTTCAGTTTTCCACCTTAACCATCGCTTAAACTAACAAGTTGGGAAATTAAACAGCAAGTGCAGAATCAGCACAATAGAAGCAATCTTGAATTGATTTAGACTGCATCCAGCTTCCCCACCAACCATTAAGTAAAACAGTTATGCTAAAGGTGTCACATGAGGGGGTTCTGTGATGACTTGGCACTTGCTTTGTTCAATCACTAGTGCACAACTGTCTGGAAAAGGAAGCCTTCCTGTACTACTGTACTATAGATTAAATGTCAACCTAATGTCACATGGACACAACTAATTGTTTGCATGCCCCATCTCAAACACTCATGCACTTCTGTAGTTAAATAGTTCGTTGTTAATAAGCCAAGTTCAATAAACCAAGATGTAGGGATCTGGACTGCAACAGCAAAGAGTTTGACAGCATTTTTAAAGCATCGTCTCAGACGTGGTCCATATATGGCTTACCAGATGCATTCTGTTTGCCACTTCAAGTGCCTTTTGCCTTGCAGTTTCTACAGCATATTCAAAAGGAGCTGCGAAAGATGACTTCTCAAGCGTCTCTTTGAACCAGGAGGGAACAACTTCAAACCGGAGGCCCTGTTAGAGACACTAAGTTATTTCAGCAATAAATCTTACAAAACTTGAAGGCTATGTGGATGTTCTCTGCTTAAGGCCCTGGTGGAGGGACTATTGAACTGGCTAGCGGCTACTGAAAACATTTATCTCCGTGACTCTGGAGGCATGGTTGGAAACCAGCTGCTGGAAATCTCGGGAGGGGAGAGCGCTCTTGTGCTTGAATCCTGTTTGCAGGTTTCCCACAGACATCTTGTTAGCCACTGCGAGAACAGGATGCTGGCTTAGACAGGCCATTGGCCTGATATAGCAAGATCCTTGCATGATCTATTGTCTAATCCTCTTTTAAAGGTAAAGGGACCCCTGACCATTAGGTCCAGTCGTGGCCGACTCTGGGGTTGCGGTGCTCATCTCGCTTTATTGGCCGAGGGAGCTGGCGTACATTTTCCGGGTCATGTGGCCAGCATGACTAAGCCGCTTCTGGCGAACCAGAGCAGCACACAGAAACGCCGTTTACCTTCCCACTGGAAGTAGACCTATTGATCTACTTGCACTTTGACGTGCTTTCGAACTGCTAGGTTGGCCGGAGCAGGAACCGAGCAACGGGAGCTCACCCCGTCGCTGGGATTCGAACCACCTACCTTTTCATCGGCAAGTCCTAGGCTCTGTGGTTTAACCCACAGTGCTACCCGAATCCCTTAATCCTCTTTTAAAGCCATCCAAATTGGTGACCATCGCAGCCTCCATTGGGAGCAAATTCCACAGCTGAACTAGTGGATCAAGTACTTTCAAAGACTTCAAAATGTGTGAGAACTGAATGTACCTTTGAAGACCTGCCATCTCATTGCACTCTGTGCCACTGTCTTTCCCCCCTCCCCTCCCCCCTGGAATGTTGTGGGGGGTGGGAGCTGTCTTTAGTGCAGCCTGCTATCCTGGGTCTGAGTCCAGCCCATGGTGAACTTGCACAACAGCACCTTCATTTCATCTCATAAACTATTTTACAGGCTGCAGACATGAACTTTCCATCGCACTCAACATCCATTTATTTCCTCGCCGCACTTTTAGCCAGATGAACTTGAAAACTTGCTCCTTTCTTTAGAACTTGCTTTTGAATCCCCACCCCAATAAATGACACAAGGGTTTGTCTGAATTTTTTGTCCCCTTTGAAACAGAGGCTCGTCCAAAGGACAGGTGTGCTATTTGTGGCTGGGGCAGTGGCTCCAACACATGCCAAGTAGGATTTTAGGACACTAATACAGTGGTACCTCAGGTTAAGTACTTAATTCGTTCTGGAGGTCCGTACTTAACCTGAAACTGTTCTTAACCTGAAGAACCACTTTAGCTAATGGGGCCTCCTGCTGCCGCCACGCCGCCGGAGCATGACTTCTGTTCTCATCCTGAAGCAAAGTTCTTAACCTGAAGCACTATTTCTGGGTTAGCAGAGTCTGTAACCTGAAGCGTATGTAACCTGAAGCGTATGTAACCTGAGGTACCACTGTATATCCTGAGCACTTCATTGTTGCTTCCCAGGACCAAAAGCAGAGGGCTGTGTGTGAGATTGAGTGAGTGAGTGAGCACATTAAGCCCTGGCTCAGAGTAGGGTTGCTACAAAACAAACTTATTTTGTTGGGGGGGGGGCAGACTTTTCTTGGGAGGGAGCTGAACCGCAGATTTGTATTACCGGTATTTTTTCCTGATAAGTAGTTGGGAAGAAAGTGGCTGCCAATGGGATTGTCAGCGTCCCCTCCCTCTCTCCCTCTTGAGCTGTCAACCTGGCAGGCAGGAATTCAAGCGGTGCAGCTTTTCCAGCAGCCAAGATGCAGTGCTGGGCTGTTTATTAATAGCGTTACAAGTTATTTCTCAATCGCCTTGCAAACCACCGTCTCAAGGCGACTTACACGTGACGTCGCCACCTGTGCAGCCGCCCAAAACGCAGCAGCCCCCCTGGCGGAAAGGAAGGCAGGGGCCACCCGGGGGGGGGCGGTGCCAAGCGGGGCGCAGGAGCCGCGAAAGCGCACAGGCTGCCCCGGCGCGCAACTCACCGCGTTGGTGAGGATCTCCTGGCGGCGCGGAGAGGCGCTGGCCAGCACCACCCTCTTGTGGACCAGCTTCCCGATGACGGGGTTCAGGACCATGGCTGCGGCGGGACCGGACGGCCGCGGGAAGGACGAGCCGACGGAGAGGAGAGGAGGGAGCCAGCCGGCGCCTTTATCGCGGCGCACTTGGGGGAAGCGGCGAGGGGCGGAGTCCTCCAGCTTCTCCTCCCCAGTTTGCGCGGAGGGGAGGGAAAGGAGGGAAAGAGCAACCTCTCCTTCCTTCCCCCAGTGGGCGGCTGTTGCTACTGTGGCTTAGGAAAGACGTTTTTCATGCCTTGTAGACGCGGGGGGGGGGGAGTGTCCTAGAGATTATTGAGCAAATAAGGGGCAAGATCTGTTTGAAACACAGACAGTATCTCAAGGGGGTGGGGGTGCATTTAAAAATGCAGCAACTAAGCATGGCATTGTTTTCTATTTCTGTCACTTGGTGCCACTGGGCTTAAAGGTAAAGGGACCCCTGACCATTAGGTCCAGTCATGATCGACTCCGGGGTTGCAGTGCTCATCTCGCTTTATTGGCCGAGGGAGCCGGTGTACAGCTTGTGGGTCATGTGGCCAGCATGACTATGCCGCTTCTGGCGAACCAGAGCAGCGTACGGAAACGCCGTTTATCTTCCCGCCAGAGCGGTACCTATTTATCTACTTGCACTTTGACGTGCTTTCGAACTGCTAGGTTGGCAGGAGCAGGGACTGAGCAACAGGAGCTCACCCCATTGCGGGGATTCGAACTGCCGACCTTCTGATTGGCAAGTCCTAGGCTCTGGTTTAACCCACAGCGCCACCCATGTTCCTAGGCTTAGTCGTCTCCAGTTAAGGCTAAGCAGTTTCTTATTCTGTTCTTGCTGCAGAATGAGGGGGCTTTCCTTCCAAGGCAACCACAGCAAAGTACGCAACGACTTTAGTTGGAAAATAAGCACCACCTAACGCCCCAGCCACGTTTGGAACAAGAGGGCGGTCTCCCCTTCCGGGGTTCAAATTGGGAATCTGCTTTGGAATGCAGGATGTTTTCAGTCCCATGTTTTATAAGGGAAGGAATCCCCACGAGCAGGTGCAGAAAAAAATCTTTGTACACGACTTTTATAAATCTACAAACAAATATGACAAGCCCATAGCACATGAAAATCAGCAAATCTCAAAAGAATCTACCTGGGGATCAGCGACAGCAGGGAGGATTGATATTCTGGTGACCAGGAAAGCAACCAAGGAGCTGGGAAACCTCTGACTCAAAGATCCCCCTCACCATGAATTTACAGAGTGGTCTTAAGCAAGAAATTATTCCACAGTATCAGATGTCACCACACCTCTGCCACACAGTAATAGGGAGATAATAAATGCCTTTCCCCATAGAGTTGTTATAAAGCTTTTCATTTTTAGAAAAGAGATGCTGAACTAGATGGATCCTTAGTCTGATCCACCAGTACTACTGAATCAAGTTGCTGTAATTCAAAGTAGTGTTGAAACCCAGTGGAAACAACTAAATATTTGCTTATTTATTTATCTATCTATTCGTTTCTTTCACATCTTGCTCGCTCATTCCTTTGGAACTGGCAGCTTGGAGTGTTTATTGCCACATTTTGTACCCGATCTTTGCATAAGCTTACATCTAACAAAAAAGTGTCTTTTCAAAGTGCTAGAATCATACTGGTATTCAAATGCATACTGCCTCCAAGCAGTTGCTAAATGTTCCAAACGGCCAGTACCCAGGAGTTATGATTTGTGTTGTTCTGAGCATTCAAAGCAAGCTGCATTCTAACTGCCACAGAACTCCATGGAGCAGTTGCTACAGTGCTCAGACCAGCTTCACTCTTCTCAGGTCTTCTTTGAGGTCAGACACACGAAGAGAAAGCCCTGGGAAAAGTCCTTGCGTAACAGAGACTGGTTGAAGAACTGATTTCATGTAGGTGTATATATTCAGCACCCCTCAGTTCCCCACCAAGATAGCAGTGTTTTCTCGGATAAGAACAAATTGACTTTTATTTCCTTTTGTCCTGTCTGAGAGGCACTTGGTAGGTTTTTCCACATTTTGTGTGTGTGTGTGTGTGTGTGTGTGTGTGTGAGAGAGAGAGAGAGAGAGAGAGAGAGAGAATGAGGATTAAAGTAAGAAAGGATTCTGTCCTGAACAGTAGCTGTATTGGTCTGTTGCACCAAACTTTCTTTCAAGGGTAGAATGAATAACTTTGGTTGGCTCATGCCTGACATTTTAACAAAGAGAGGGAAGGGAGGGGAGCATAGGAATGCAGAGGAGGAGTGGACAAGACAAGAGTCCAATTACCTGCATGAAGTGGGTCCATGCAACAAAAGGGGTTGTGTGGTTGTGCAATTTCTTCACCCACCCCTGGGGAAGTCTGATTCCTGGCACTTATGATTGCAGGTACAGCAGACTTTTCCATTCCTATGTCTCAAGGGGGAAATGCAGAATTTGCCCTAGAATGATGGCATTGTTTTAGCTGCACATCACTATTTGCTCAAACTTTAGGAGAGGTCCATATGATACTGTGCCTAACTATCTAACTGTTATCTTTTGTCTGTTTTTCTCCAGCATGCCTTCTATCGCCAGCCTTCCCAGTACCAAAGCTCCCGTTCCACCCCAGGCACATTATGGCTCCTTTCCGGTATGGGTGTTGTGCAGGGTGTCCTGTTTTCAACTGGGAGTTTTTGTCCTGGCTCTTATCGGCTACATTATGGAGCATCTGCTCCACAGCCAATCTTGAATGGAGAGTGTGGCAGGTTGAGAACATCATGGGCAGCAACAAACCTGGCATTGAAGGGATTGGGATCTGGGGCGCCTGTTCCGTGCGTAGAATTACAACGAAGAAAATCAACATTATATGCATACCATTAAACGATGAGGAGTCCCTACCCTCTGAAATCATTGCCCAGGACTTGATGCCATTGGTGTGTGGTGACCGTTTTTTGTATGGCCTTTGCGCTATATAGCATCTTTAAGCCTGGAAAACACGATGATTTCATCACTACCTTCTTTTTTACCTTCTTGTGTGTGTTTGCAGTCCATTTTACAGAGAATACTAGCCAAGGCTTTGAGTGCCTGTGTGCTGCTTTCAGCCCTGGCCAGCAAGAACAATGATCAGGGACACTCGGTTTCAGTGGTCCAGAGTGACCTAGGTCACTTCCAGCTTTAGGCAGAATAAAAAATTAAAAATGATGGAACACAAAACAAAATAGCGCCACACACCAAAGAAGTGAGACTTAATTAAATGTGATGAAATATCTGTGAACAAAAAAGAACCATGTCTTTTACCAAATCATATCTCTCATTTGCTTAAATTTTCAGCTCTAAGCTGAGAGGGTATGTCACATTTTGGTCCGCTGCAGGTAGAAACAAGTTGAGAGAAGAATCAAATACCAAAAAATTAAGAAGTGACTAAATCCACATAATTATACAGACTATAATTTTGAACAGATCCATAATTTTTTTAAAGTCCTGTAAAGTTTTCAGTTTTTAGGCTTCCAGAAGGTTGGGTTTTCTGCCAAATTTCACCAGATCTTATTTTATTTTATTGCTGCCATAAATACAATTCTGCCCCTTACAGCTTTCCCACAGTGATTTGCTACTAGGAATGACTTCAACAGAAGACCACAGGTATTTAGGAACAAATTTCCCTGTACATCACAGTAAAATTGTTATCTATACAGACTGTGCTCTCTGTGTCTATAATCCATACTGTGAAAGGAAAAATACATTACACATTTGTAAAAGTCAACAGTTTCATAACAAAACCTTGGCCGTAGTAATCTTTGACCTGCCTATCCAGCCTAGGCCACTACTTTCCTGATAACTCCTGGTGTCATTGTTCTCCATCTCAGTCAACTTGCTCACTTCATCCTTTGGTTTCTCAAAATTTGTTCTGGAGTAAGTTATAATGATTACCTGTCAGGGTCACCTGGTCCCTGTGTTAGCTTATTAGACATGGTTTACTTTGTTGACATTGGGGTATTTGAACTTTTCCATAGAAAGCCTAGCAGGGAGGATTTGGTTTCCTAACACAAACTTATTTTTGCTTTTTGCTTTGCTGGAACATAACATTTGTATAGAAAAGCATACAGTTACTTTATTATTTTATTATTATTTATTTTAAAGCATCTTTGTCCTTCACACCCCAAAACACTCCCAAATGTCAGCTTACAAATGACAGCTCCTGCCCGCAGGATTACGATTTCTATTCCGCTCATATCTCGTCAAGGCTCTCCAAGGAACTCAAGGTGACAGAAACACAGGCAGATTTAGGGACCGGTTCTGAGAGGGTGCCACAGGGGGCAATGCAACAGTGATGAACAATGGAAGGTGATTCTGTGAGATGCGAGGGGGGGGCATCAAATTTGGGTGTTGCACAGGGAGCCATTGAAAGTCCACCAAAGTCTACCACTGACATAAGTGATTTTCACTCTCCTTGTAGCCTCTCACCAACCCTGTGAGATATGGAAAGCTTAGGGGGTCTCTCACTGAGGACTCAGCTACATTGGCAAAGAAAAATCGCTTTATTTTCGTTGTTTATGCATTCTAACACAGTGGCACCAGATGGCGCTGTGGAGTTTTGCTTTTTGCTCCCCTGATTTCTCACTGAGGACTCTCACTCCTGAAATTTGAGATTCTGAGGTCTGCCACTGGGATGGTGGTGGGTGCAGCGGAATTTGTAGAATACAGTAGAATCTGTAGAATACAGATTTTATTTCTAATTTTGGAAGCCTCATTATCTGCTGATACCTCCCTCTTGCACATGACTTTTGACTTTTTTTGGCTGCAAAATTGATCAAATGTGGCTGCATAATGGACCCCATGTGACTGATCACATGACACGGCACACACACACACCCATTTGAGAGAAACGTTTCCAATCTGTGACAGAATTCCAGAACTACTACAGGTGCCTACAACTGGGAGAAAAATCACTTGGGGTTCTTCATTGAATTGACCACAAGAGGTCAGTCTAATTCAACAGTGATATTTTAAGACTATTCTTTTTTTCCTGAATTGTCTGCACTCCCATGTGGCAGCTCATTGTGGTCTTGGTTCTGCTCATGCTTGCAAAATGTGCACAACATTCACATACCATGCTCATAAAAATGCTGCCACATATTATTTCCCTCTTTAATCCAGATTTACCATTTCAATAAATAGAAGTAATTGTGGAAACTTGTGGTAAATCTCGAGTACATTGGGGGTGGGGGTAACGGGATGGCATTTTGCTGAAGACATCATCCTGTGGGCGCTGTAAGAAAACCCAAAAACTTGCATGCCTGAGCACCACTGAGGTGGTTCCATGCAGCAGTCTGTTACAGACTTGCTGCACTGACATCCCATTCATTTGTTCAAACAAGTGGCTAGGTAGATGGTATCTCTGCTGCTTCTCAAATGCAGTAGAATCAGCAAGCATTTTTTTTTTTATAATTCCCGATTGCTTAATGATAGCAACAACAAAACGTGGGCATTCGTCCTGGTTTGTTTTCAGGGAGATTAGATCACATTGGCTCTTTCAAAACCATCTGTTCAGATTTGTTTACAAGGAGGTTAGATGATGTTGTGTTAAAGCAAGTGTTACACCACACACTTTTCAATGCAATTTCCCTTCACAGTCTTATTGCAAAAAAATAAATTAAAAAAACCATTCTTTGGGGGAAGTGGTTTTGTTGCATAAGACCTCTCAATGAACTATAAGATACACTTCAACATTCTTCAGATAGGGACATTTCTTACTGTACCCCAACTACCCACCTCAACCCTGCCATTTTTTGTCCCCCCCAAGCATTTCCTATCGGAAGAAGGGCAATTGCCGCCACATCACATGGGACTCAGCACACATGCCCTGTGCCATCCTGAGAAAACCCCTTAATTCTGATTTTATTTTATTATTTGGTAGATTTACAAACACACAGAGATAAATACGTTTTAGAAAGGGGCAAGATTAGACATGGATGCACAAAGTGTTCCTTAAAAATATAGTAATCAAGACTCCATGAGGTTCGCTCCGCTCCCCCTTTCTTCCCACCCAGTGTGGCCCTGCCCTCTGCCTCTCCCTCAGAGCCAGTGTGGTGTAGTGGTTAAGAGCGGTAGTCTCGTAATCTAGGGGACCGGTTCGTGTCTCCGCTCCTCCACATGCAGCTGCTGGGTGACCTTGGGCCAGTCACACTTCTCTGAAGTCTCTCAGCCCCACTCACCTCACAGAGTGTTTGTTGTGGAGGAGGGAGGGAAAGGAGATTGTTTGCCACTTTGAGACTCCTTAGGGTAGTGATAAAGTGGGATATCAAATCCAAACTCTTCTTCTTCTTCTTCTTCTTCTTCTTCTTCTTCTTCTTCTTCTTCTTCTTCTTCTTCTCCTCCTCCTCCTCCACCACCACCACCACCACCACCTCCTCCTCCTCTCAGGGCTGGGCCTTGGTGGCAGCAGCCTCACCTCCTCACCTGCTCTCCAGCAATCACTGCAAGCTGCTGAAGTCAGTAGGCCAGCAGCAAAAGCCATAGAAAGGCCACGGAGAAGAAATGGGATGCTCCCTTTGCTGCCACTGTTCAGGACACGCACTGATTCCTCCTCCTCCTTGGCAGCAGCAGTGGCAGGGGAAATAGGACATTCCAGGATCAAATGGGAAGCCAGGTTGGCTTTTGTAATTCTGGGACTGTTCCTGGAAAATTGTCACGCTTGGAAGGTATGCTATAATTGCTCAGCCCAGTGTGTTAACAAAGCCCACCTGAAAATAGTGAGAGTCTGAAAGTGCACTGAGTCTATATAAACACACACACACACACACACACACACACACACACACACACACACACACACTTCCTGAAATTAAGAAAGCTGGGCATGGTGGGGAGGTAACCATGGGTGGGTTTTGTGAGAAAGAAGGGGAGTTCTATTCAGACAACTGACTCATCTAACTCTGTCTGCAGAGATGACCAGCAACAACCACCAGGACTTCAGATGGAGCTGTTCCTAGTCCTACTCAGAAAGGCTGCGTATTGAACTCAGGATTTTCTGTGTGAGAAACACATGTTTTGTCACTGAGCCTTCCCCCATGCATTGCTCGTCTGCATGTCTGTGAAGTACCATTCAGACATGCCTGTGCTACCTTTTCTACAAGGTGTCCACTGCAGTAACATTGCCCGCTGCTTCCTATCACCCAGGGAAAACTTCTCTTTAGTGCTCAATTGGAGCAAACAGCAATTGGGGTTTCCACAGATTACTGTTTGCTAAAGAGCCATGGGTAAGGAGTGGGGCAAGGGGGGGAAAGGGGGAAAGCCTAGGTCAAGTGGAAAACAGCTCAGACCCATGCTTTCTAGACATGGGACAAGTGGAAGTTTGGACTTTTGAAATTATCACACATACATGCGCACACTAAAAAGCAAGCAAACTTTTTCTTTGGATAACTGGCTCAGGATAATAAAGTGCAATCCTAAAATGTCTTGTCTACTCAGAAAAAGTCCCATTGAGCTCATGGGAGGTTACTTCCAGCAAAGCTTGGGTAAAGGAATACAGCCTATTTTTTCTAAGCACTTCATGTAATTAAATCAATTCTGCTTATGAAATTGACATCATTCACCATTTTTTACCACAGTATATTGATTTTAATAGGAAAAACACACACCCAGAAAATCCCAACATTGTACTTTCAAAGAACTGAAAAACTTACAAAACTTTCACCTTTAGTTAGGACTAGAATCTTATAAATGGCTTCAGCAACTTCTAAAATTAGCTATAGGATTAAACTCAGCTCAGATTCACATTTTATACAACCATGAATTATACATCGGAGGGTCCTCACACTTCTGGTTTCAAGCTCTGTTTGTTGCACTTATCATCCAGAAGATTTCTGAAAAGATTGCAGCTGTGGAATCAGCCACACTTTACTTATTCCATCAATGAAACACTAAATATGTAATTTCAAATCTCAGTTTAAATCTCATGTAAGACTGCCTAGTGTGTCTTAATATTTTTGTTTACAGTGCCACCAAAGGTCAGTAGTGCTTGCACTTACTGACTTGTCTATGAAACAAGGAAATATACTTTATTGATACCTCCATATTAAGCTTGAAAGTTCTGTTGATCAAATTGTATAAAGCATTAAGTGGAAATTAAAATTAGAAATTAAAAACAATTACTCAAACTTAGAAGCAAGGCCGGAAATGATTAAAAAAAAATTCAAGAGACAATGGAACTTGTATTTGTACACATACAAAAGTGCAGCCATTGAATGTTTCATAGTTAAGTGGGTGAAGGTGTTACTGACCTTTGGCGGCACTTTCAAGCTTAATATTAAGATCTCCATAAAGTAGATTTCCTAGATACTATAGCCACAATATGTCAAAACAGAGAGGATTGAGTTGCAAATGGCTTGACTGCCATGAGCTGAAAAGAGATGTGAAAGTGGTGAATGTTAAACATTTATTTTCAGCAAGTAAGTGAATGCCTTTTTAGAATTGGTTCCTTAGGGCAGAACTCCACATTACAGCACATTTGGGCTGCCATGAAAGGCCGTAACCCTGTCTCAAACTCTACTCCAGTCCCTCATAATTTATATTACTTATCCCTTGATGTAATGCCATCATATCAGAGTTTTTCCACCCTGGCACCATATCACTGGGTGATGTTGAAGCAGGCACTGAAATGCATGGCACGATGACATTTCTTCACATGATTAGCTTACTGCCTTTTAAGGAAGGTTTGGGGAGAACATACCATAATATTTGGGTGGATATTTAATAAATAATAAAAATAATGCCATTTGAGGGGAGCAGCACCATGTCTCTCCAGTAACATGTAGTTCTGCCTTTGGTGTTCCTTGATATCTATACCTTCCAATGACACCAGCAGTGGCTTCATTCAATGACACCAGTGCTATCGTTTCATTTTACGGAGCAAAGATGGCACCCGCTTCCCATTTGAACCCCGGTGTCAAAACACACTTTCACTTCTTTGCAAACATGGTCTATGTTCTGCCACCCCTTCCGCGTGTCCGCTTGACATCGATCTTGCCGACGTCGTCCTGGCAGAGAACATGCTTTCCCTTCTACTTTCCCAGCTTTCCATCAGAGGTACCTTCTTGCCGATCACCTGCATGAATGTCTGATAGAACTCCTTGGATGCAAAGTAGTAAATGAATGGATCAATGCAGTTGTTGAGGCAGCTGAGGCACAAGGTGAGTTTGTAAATGTAGTAGTAGCCTTCCTGTTTACGGAGGCGGCTGATGATGTGCACCAGCAGGACAAAGTTGTTGGGAGCAAAACAAATGATGAACACCAAGACGACTATGGTGGCCAAGTAGATAGATCGGTTCTTCTGCCCATTGCCATATTTCTTAGAGGCCTGGATCAGCTTCCGAATAATGCTAAAGTAACAGATTATGGTCACTATAAACGGGAGCAAGAAGAAGAAGAAGAAGGGCAGTAAAAGGAAAGCTGCCCATGCCCCCATACTAGGAAGCATTTTCCACTTAAGCACATCGAAGCATGTGGTAATGTTCAGTTCTTTCACTTCAAAAGTCAGGTCTTCCGCTTCTAATGGCCATAGGGCTATCAGAACAAGAAACCACATTCCAAGGCAGCAGGCAATCGCGTATCTCTTTCTTCTCCATTTCTGGGACGTCATTGGTTTTACCACTCCCAAGTATCGCTCCAAACTGATGCAGGTCATCGTGATTATGGAGCAATACATGTTTGCGTAAAACATCACTGTGACGAAGCTGCACGTGCGCCTGCCAAAAGTCCAGTTGTTCCCACCATAGTGATATATAATTTGGAAGGGGAAACAGGAAGCCAGCGCAAGATCGGTGATGCTAAGATTAATCATGAAGATGACCGAGGTGGTTCTGGGCTTGATGTGGCGGAAGAGTATCCAGAGGGAGAAAACGTTTCCAGGGATGCTGATGATTGCTGTCAGGGAGTACACAACTGGCAAGGCAACCATGATGACTTGGTTCTGGAGCATGTTAATGGTTGCACTGTCCAGAGTTGAATTAGTACTATTTAAATACATTTCGTATGATGGGCTTGTTGGCGCTTGAGGCTCTGCAGAATTCTGTCATGTGACTGAGGTCTGCAACCTAGGGTGGAGAAGAGATAAGTGAAAACAACATGTAGCAACAATTCACATTGATTTTCCAGCTTCCTTTATGGCTAAATCCATTTCTAGCTATATAAAATCACCACCACCACCAAGTTGCCCTTATATCTTACTCTTATGCAATACTGTGATATCTTCAGATTGTTGAGTAAAAAATACTTACATGATTCTTATAGCTGATGTTGCTGTCATAAGTAAAATGCAAATGCAAGTTGTTCCTGCTATGAGCATAATACAAACACAAGCAGTGCAAAAATGCATCAATAGGCACACCCCGAGATTATATTGGATGATATAAAAATAACTGCTTTTATTATAATTATTTTATGCTTAATAATACATCAATTAGGTAGCACTGAGGGGCTGATCAGTGTATACTCAAAGGGTTGGATGCCGTGAGCTGGCCTGTCCATTGCAATGAATGGGAAAGATGTTTCGGGGGAGGTAGGACTCTGTGTGTGTATTTCAACCAGGAGATTGAAAGCTTTCACTTAATTATTTAAGACTTAATTAAGAATTCTCCTTTTGACGAGAGAATTCTGCATGCAGGGTACCACAGGTGAGAAGGCGCTCTCCCCAGGTACTGCCCACATCCCCTCAAATGATGGCAGAATGCCATGGCTCAGCCATGCCCAGACCTCAAAACCTGAGGTTTCATTCTGCAGATGAGGAGCAAGCAGTACAGAGCCTCCCGGCAGAGCTTTGCACTGCCAATGCCCTAGGAGCCATCAGATCTCGGCGTCCCCAGGACTAGAGATCTCCACACTAGTTGCCTGGGTCCCTAGCCAACTCTCAGATACTTCCATGTGCTGCCTCTTCCAAACAGCTCATGTGCAGCTAAGCAGGCGCTTGGGTGGCTGCCTGTTCCATCTACTTGTGCAGCCCTGGGGGAGGATGGGTGGGTCTGTCTGGATCGGAAGTCTCCTTTCCTCTCATTCTGAGCTGCTTCACTGCTGAAGCAAGAGCAATCTAGGGGCAGTTGATGTGAGAGAGTTTCTCAAATGCACAGGTCCCAAGTCTATGAGCGTGTTTAAAGGTCGTGTCAGACCAGAACCAACCCCCTCTTGTACCCTCGTATCTAGATGGGTCAGTTTGAGGTGAGGATTTATTGAGGGTAGAGTAGACATTTTAAAAAGTTACTAAACAATAATTCTTTTTAACCGATGGTTAGAATAAGACATATCCAATTTAGGAAGCTGAGAAGTTTCACCATTTAGGAAGCTCAGGTGTTTTGGCATAAAGGTAAAGGTAAAGGGACCCCTGACCATTAGGTCCAGTCGTGGACGACTCTGGGGTTGCGGCACTCATCTCACTTTATTGGCCGATGGATCCAGCGTACAGCTTCCGGGTCATGTGGCCAGCATGACTAAGCCGCTTCTGGCGAAACCAGAGCAGCGCACGGAAACGCCGTTTACCTTCCCGCCGGAGCGGTACCTATTTATCTACTTGCACTTTGACGTGTTTTCGAACTGCTAGGTTGGCAGGAGCAGGGACCAAGCAACGGGAGCTCACCCCGTTACGGGGATGTTTTGGCATACGTAGCCCCAAATCCTTAATGTTTCTCTGTTAAACCCGTCCAGTTTCAGTGGAACTAGAACCAACCAGGATGACAAAGGTACATTTTCACCAACATTTGTAAAGAATTCAGGGCTGATCTGCCCATAATGAAAGACTTGTTGGGTTCCCGGCAATTTACTATATTATTGTCCCTACCACCACCACAGAATGACAGGACTGGAAAGGGTCCATCAGTTAAGCAGACTTTGTTGTGGTTTCTTTGCATTGGTCAAGTGACAGATTGCTTCCTTTCTTCACGTAACCAATACTGAAGATGGCAGCGATTATAACCATACACCATTTATTGCCAAAACAGAAAGGTCAACCTCAGAGATTAAGCCAAAGATGTAAAAGGCAGAGATTTCCGCCCCATATATCTGACTTCACATGACATCTGTGTGTTGACAAATGCAAAGTAAATCAAACTGACCAAAAAATAACCTCACAGCTACCGATTAAGTAATGAAATCTTCAAACCACAGTGTGGATCTTTTGATGAAAAGCATCATATCATTGTGCTACAACTTGAGTCATGCACAAGCACATTTTATTAGAAAAGATTAAATGCTAAATATTAAACATTATATAGCTAATGGAGTGACCAGAACTGTCATTCTGGACTCAGGGTGTGAGCACACTCTCGATATTTACTGAGATACTATGCCACCATCATACTGAAATTAAATGTATTGGCTTTTGAGCTTAGGAAGGAGACAACTAATTCAGTGCACCCTCTCCAAGACCTACTCAAGAGGAAGTGCACCAGCTTGCTGCTTGGAACAGGTCAAGGGATGCTTCTTTGCTGGAAATGCTCGCTGCTTGAAATAGCAGCAGCTTTTTGCAAGAAGCAGGTAAATACCTGAACCTTCCACACCAAATGGCAGGCTGGAGAGCCTACACTAGTGGTGAAAAGTCGCTTCATCTTGCTGCTTCATTCTGCAAAGGAACACTGTAAAGTAAAGTAATGCAGAGGGGTGGGGCAGGCTTCCCGTACCGTTATCATACATAAGTTTTAACAGTTGTATAGAAGGGAGGATTTGGAAGGTTCCTCTTTCTGCGTCCCTCAAATGATAAGCAAGCTACACATGCCAACATTTGTAGGTTATCATTTAGGGCAGGGGTCACTAAGCTGCTGCCCATATAGATTTCACTGCTGCCCCTGGGCTCAAGGCTGTTTCTTTTTTTAAATAAGTAAGTCTCTAGGTTTTCTAAAAATGTGGCAAAATGTGCAGTACCTTCTAAGTGGTTTCTGTGAAATGAGAGGGAGTGTGGTTTAGCCACCTTGTGTGTTTTTCCCTGGTACTGAGAAATGCTCTCTGTTGCTTTTAGGCAACAGCAATGTGTGTGTGTGTGTGTGTGTGTGTGTGTGTGTGATTGTATGTGTTATGTGAAATATGGTGTGATCTCCTCCAGGCAGAGGGCCTTCTCGGTAGTGGCACCCGCCCTGTGGAACACCCTCCCATCAGATGTCAAGGAAATAAACAACTATCTGACTTTTTGAAAACATCTGAAGGCAGCCCTGCCAAGCGAAGTTTTTAATGTTTGATGTTTTATCGTGTTTTTAATATTCTGTTGGGAGCCTCCCAGAGTGGCTGGGGAAACCCAGGCAGATGGGCGGGGTATAAACAATAAAATTATTATTATTATTATTATTATTATTATTATTATTATTATTATTATTAGTCAGGACCAGCAGGACATTGCCGTCTTACCATGGATGGTGGGAGTGGCTGCCTCTCTAGTTTTGTGTTATGCCACACACACCAGCTTTTTTGTGACAGCACCCCCAGCACTTTCTCAAAATTCAGAATGTACTCGCTGGTCCAGAAAGATAGGCAACCTCTCATTTATGGGCTCCAAAAGTGAGACCTTCCAGATTTCACCTCTTCTATGCAACTATTCAGAGTACAGGAGGCAGCTTGCTCTGTTGCAGATGCTCACTGTGAAATCACATCCCTCGCAATGCCTCTTAGACATCACAAGGCCCATTCTGCGGAAATTATTGCCTCTTTGATGTGATGCTGCCTTCCCCACAACAAAGCCCAGAAGTGGGGTCCTAGGCATAGGCACCGCCCTGAACCAGGTGCTGAGACTTGCACCAGCTATTTCTGGTGTGCCATTCTAAGACATAACACACTCTGTGCTTTTGTCTCATATCTATTCGTGCTGCTTGAGAGTAACCAGGTTGACAAATGAAGTATAGCACTTGCATGTGGGGGCGGGGGGAGAGAGATGTGAAAGGAAGCTCGGATGTGGTTTCCTCTGTTGGACCACGCCTTAACATATGACCCTGCTGCTGCCAGTTCTGCAAATACACCTGATTTGTATATCCGCTGCTCTTTCAGACAATAATTGGCAATATGAAAATGGTAAGTCTAGGGTGGAATCTACACACATATAAAAACCATTCTGAAAATGCTTCTTTAAAAAATGTTTTTTAAACTACATTGAATTTTCCATAAGGCTCACCATCGCCATGTAATATCACATTGTATATTGCACTTAAAATACACTTAAAATGTTTTATTTGCAGCTATATAGATGAGTCCTAGAACAGTTGTGGATTTATTTATGAAATTGCTTGCGCATTAAGAAGGTCTGTGCCAGCACGAGATTTTCTAACGGCCGAAGTACTTTTTCACCGAAATATGTTAATGTTTCAAACGTAGTTGACAACGAGATGTTGGCTTGTTGGTTTCACTGTTAGAAGTACTTTGACACATTCTTAGGAAAAAATGTGAAGTGATTCAAAACATTCATTTACAGAGGAAACATTTTGTTCTGTTATTTGCATGATTAATTCATTTTATTTATGAGAAACCATAATGTGTCTCTCAGAGAAAAACAGGGCAAAAGATAACATCCAGATAGAAGGCTTTGTGTATATACAAGACAGAATCTCAGAATTGTAGCGTTGGAAGAGACCACGAGGGTTATCTAGTCCAACCTCCTGCAATGCAGGAATCTTTAGATAGAACAGTGTTTTGCTTTTTAAAGTAATAGTGCTTTGGATTTTGAAGCAAGGCATCTAAGTCCAAGACCTTGGAAGTAGCCTGTGACTGTCAGAAAAAGAAGCAGCAGTCATAGGCTACCCCTTACCCAAGAGTAAGCTATATCTATCACATTCCCCGACTGAAGTTGAATTCTGAAGACCAGAACTGGTGGCCAGAGACCTTTCCTTTTGTGTAATCCGTTGCTGGATCCAACAGATGAATGAGTGAAGTAGCAATCAGGCAAGAAAGGGAAAGGATGTGAGGGAGGAGAACTGCAGCTGAAATAATTGTCCTTCTCAAGATGGTCCTCACACACATAGACGGATGCATTTCACGATATTCATTACAAACATCCATCCGTCAT
Source organism: Podarcis muralis (assembly GCF_964188315.1). Lineage (NCBI taxonomy): Eukaryota > Metazoa > Chordata > Lepidosauria > Squamata > Lacertidae > Podarcis > Podarcis muralis. The sequence goes on along the minus strand of NC_135658.1, from coordinate 72,007,590 downwards.
GCAGATTGCTTATGAGAGATAGCTATGCCCTTTTTACAACAGCAACCAGTCCACCAATCACAACTGTCACCGCAATCTTATTTGCATGTTTAGCAACTGCCCACTAAGGACAGGTGCAAAAGCTGTCATCCTTAATAGACCTGGAAGCAAAGAAGAAGAAGAAGAGTTTGGATTTGATATCCCACTTTATCACTACCCAAAGGAGTCTCAAAGCAGCTAACATTCTCCTTTCCCTTCCTCCCCCACAACAAACACTCTGTGAGGTGAGTGAGGCTGAGAGACTTCAGAGAAGTGTGACTGGCCCAAGGTCACCCAGCAGCTGCATGTGGAGGAACGGGGAATCATACCTGGTTCACCAGATTTCGAGTGCACCGTTCTTAACCTCTACACCACAAAGGGCCAAGAATGAGTGCGGGCATAAAGATGTGAACATCTATTACCTGAGAAATAATTGGACGACAATGCAGGGCTTTTGAAGAACAAGGATCTGTTCTCTTTAGTGGAATAGTACTGAAAGGGGAAAGGGAAGAAGGCAGCTGAAATAAGGGTGCATATCAAGCCGCAGACAGAGGCAAGGATCCCAAGGGGATTTACATGAAGTAAATGGGTCAAAGGAAAGAAAGAGGATGCAAAACAATTTTTTTTTGGGGGGGGGGATCTGGGTCTGTGCACTCACCCACGTATTCAGCTGCAGTCCATCATGCTGGCCTCATTTCCATCCACATTCCCACCATTGGGTGGGCATCTCACTAGCACATGGCAGTACACGTAATGAAACATTTAGGCTAGCGCGACAGGAAATATTTCTACAGGGTCATGTGCATCACAAGATAAAGGGAGTGTTTTTGACTGCTGATGTTTTTGACTTCCTTTTTTCATAGATTATATCATGTGCAAACTGTCTGGTGCACAGTTTTAAAAACAAACCGAGAAACATCTGTCCAGGCGAGACGCTGATTGTTATTATTATTATTTGCTTGCACAGATTGGTGGCACAGAAATGGCTGCCACGGAAAGGGAGAGCCAGGTCAAGTCAACAACCAAAGTACTCAAAGGAGAACTTACTATAGATGCAGTAGATGCTGGGAGAGGGGGAGGCATGGGCAAGCAGAATAAGAGGGAGAAGCGGCTTCAGAAATGGGGTTTGGGAGGTGAAGAGCGAGCTTAGTAGTTGTAAGTTTAGAGTGGGAAGAGGAATCTGTAGGACATTAATGGGGGGAAGGGGGTTGGTGAGTGGAGAAGAAGAGAAGAAGAAGAGTTTGGATTTGATATCCCGCTTTATCACTACCCAAAGGAGTCTCAAAGCGGCTAACATTCTCCTTTCCCTTCCTCCCCCACAACAAACACTCTGTGAGGTGAGTAGGGCTGAGAGACTTCAGAGAAGTGTGACTAGCCCAAGGTCACCCAGCAGCTGCATGTGGAGGAGCGGAGATGCGAACCCGGTTCCCCAGATTACGAGACTACCGCTCTTAACCGCTACACCACACTGGCTTCACCCCTGGAGCCAGCAGGGGTGAAGCCACTAGTTATTGTTATTGATTTATTGCATTTCTCTCCTGCCCATCCTCCCAAAGCAGTCCCAAGCAGCAAATGTTTTTGATGAAAGGTGCAAAAGAAGATTTGCATGAGCCTGGCTGTTTCTGAATGTGGTACACGAAAGGATGCAAAAGCAGCAGGTGCCAAAGAGACAGCATGCATGTGCTGTTCAGGACTAAAATAACCTGGTCGTTGCACCAAATTGTCATCAAGAAAGTTCAGAAGCCATTTCACTGCAGAACCTCAAATAACTATGCAAATAACGCTTCTGGCAAACAGCACACTTCTGGGAACACCAAATCAGCCGCTAAAAGCTACTGAGGACAAGGTCCACTCAGATTGGTGCTAATGAAGTTGTTCTGTTCTAGGAGTCTGACTAAGGATGTAGGAATATGTCAATTTGAGTTTCTCACTCTGCCAATCTTAATTTCAGTTTCGCACATTCCTGCATCGGCTTGCAATTTATTTATTTATTTTAACTAGTTAATGTGAAAATTTGTTGGCGTTTTAGTGCAAACATCTCACATTAGGCACCTTTTTTTGCAAGAAACTTCTCTAATATAATGCGCTTTATATATTGTTCACACAGATATATGCATTTTTCTGCACGTTATTTGATTGGCGAACTGCATCGCAAAGTTTGGAGAAGTGTGAATTTCAAAGGATAGCTGTGTTTCGGTTCACAGATCGTTTTGGGAAGTGCATTATTAGTTAGCTTCATATTGAAATTCAAACTAAACCAAGTTTCTCGCCCATCCCTAGTTCTGACCCAATGCAAAAATTATAGACTGAGACTGAGATGAGGCAAGGCTTTCAGAATTCAGTGGCATCCTGGACAGCTTCACGAAGGGTTCAGGCTGAAAACTCCATAAAATAGGGCTGGCCACTGTGGTGGCTCCCCTAGGTTGTTGATTCAATTCCATAATCCCTGGCTATTGCTGGGAATTCTTGGGGGTGCCCTGTTCCTATCCCAGAGCTACAATTCTCAGAGTTCCCTGTAAAGAGAGATTGATTGATTGATTGATTGATTGATTGCTAAACCACTCTGAGAATTATAGCTATGGGAGGGGAAAAACAAGTCTGCTAACAACTCTCAGCACCTTTAACAAACTATGAGATAGCTCAGTCAGTAGAGCAGGAAACTCTTAATATCAGGATCGTGGGTTTGAGCCCCACGTTGGGCAAAAGATTCCTGCATTGCAGGGGGTTGGACTAGATGACCCTCGTGGTCCCTTCCAACTCTACAATTCTATGAATCTACACAGTTCCTAGAATGCTTTGAGGGAAGCTGTGGCTGTTTAAAGTGGCATTGCAGGTCTTTAAATGTTGGTGTGAATGTGGCCTGGGGTTGTTTTTTACTCTGTGACTGAATGCATGCACTTGCGTTCTGGTGTCTTTATTCGATCTGGCTATACCATATTATTACGTGTATTGGATGAGGTTTTTTGACAGAAAAATCATTTCAAAAAACTGGAGTCGTCCAATACACAGAGAGTGGCATGGAGGGGGGAGCTGCTGCTGAGCACAGGGAGCGATCTGGGGGGCGCTGGCTGGCGGCTCGCAGCTTCCTCCGATGCCGCTGCGTGAGGGAAACACTCCCTTCCTGCGCGCAGGAAATGATCTAGGGAGTGTTTCCTGCCCACAGCTGCGTGGGGGGAGAGGCTCAACAACTTGGGGCCATCTCCCCTCATTTTCTTAAAACTGAGTCCCCCAAAATAGGGGAGGTCTTATACATGGTGTGTGTGTGTGTGTGTGTGTGTGTGTGTGTGTGTGTGGAAAAGTACGGTATATATTTACAAGCAAACTATTTACATTGTGAAGGGGGTTGGCAGGGTGGAGCGGACAGGAAAACCATATAACCTACGCCGTCTACTGAAAAGTGGCAGACTTTTCCTTTAGCAAAAGTCATTTGTTGAAAACGGGACATTGTGGTCAGGCTTGGTGTTACCACATAGAAGGTAAAATACTGCCAAATGCAGGGCGTGAAATGCTTTTTGAGTGCATTTTGCATTTTAACCCTTTGTCAGAATTGGCATCACCACCCTACAGGCTTTGAGATTTCCTGTGGGTGAAAAGGCTCGAGGTACTTAGGCTGGACTCCTAAGTAGCTCCATTTATAGGGCAACTGTATAGCAGAATCACTATGCTAACACTAGAGAAATGAAAAGGATTAGATCAGTGATCCATCACTTGGAGGAAACCATAGTCACGTTTCGCTTGTGTTTTCTTCAGAACATGTCCATAAGCACATACTCTGAGGAGACAGAAATAAGAACTGTGTTTGCTGCAGTGCTTCTTCCTAGAATGTGTTCTCTGTAATACCGTGATCTAGTTTTCTATGCCCCCTTCACTTCTTGTATATACATTGATCCATATACAAAAAAATGAGGGGGGGGGTACTTCAGACCCTCCAAGTGCCCCTGTTTTCCAGGGACAGTCCCAGATTTACAGAAGCTGTCCCGGTTTCTGATTTGATCCCTAAATGTCCCTCTTTTCCTTAGTACGTCTATTTTCATCAGAGAAATGTTGGAGGGCATGGAGTTAACCAGCCAATGTGTCAACTGAAGGTAGCCCTGTATAGGGAAGGTTTTTAAAAATGTTTTATTATGTTTTTGTATATGTTGGAAGCCACCCCGAATAGATGAACAGATGAATGAATGTAATGCTGGGCAAAAGGAAGGTAAGATGCTTGGAGGACTGTCTGGAAAACAGGCCAAATTAGATTCTAGCCTGATGGATCTGGAATTTCAGTGGCAATAAATCAAACAGACTAAGGACTTTCCCAGCCCGATCCCTATGTATACAAAGAGCTTGTGCCCCTTGTGAAAGAGCCTGCACTCTACAGCCTTGCAGTGAGGCAGGCCACAGAATATGGACTCATCTACACAACTGCAAATAAAACATTTTAAATGTGTTGTAAAGTGGGATATATAAATGCGACACTGGATGGGACAATGCAAAATTCAATGCATTCAAAATTCAAAATGCAAAATTCAATGCATTTTTCAAAATGGTTTTTTAAAAACATTTTCACAGTGTTTTTATATATGTGTGTAGATTCTACCTAACTCTATGATGTGCAGGTGGGCCTCCCTTTCCTGGTAATGGCGAGAAGCATTCCACTGTGCCCAGCTGAGGGATAGTGGAGTAGGGGCTTCACATACTTCTTTGTGGGCCACTCTCTGTAAGTAAAATGAAGCAGATAAACAGCTTCTTCCCTCAACCATTTCTCTGTTCAAAATCAACCTCAACCCTTCCTTCCTTCCTTGAATCAAGGCTCTGAACAAAATGAAGGTAAATAGCCCCTCCATTACTGAAAGTTTTCATTCAGGGGCAGCAATTACTCCTGGTTAGCCAAGATGACTACGTATATAACTATATTGCAAAAGAAAGAATGCTAGCGGGAAGGAGTGAGCCAACAACCATCTTTCTGGCAACATTATTATTGAGAAATTTCCATACCCCATTTCCTAATTGCCCGAAAAATATACAATAGACAAACACACAGAGAGATCATGCTTTATTGTCACCTACATTGAAAGCAGTCCTCCCCCCAAAAAAAAAATCCTGGACTGTAGTTAACCCCTAAGAGAGCTACAATTCCCAGCTCCCTTAACAAACTACAGTTCCCAGGAGAAGCCATGTGCTTTAAATGTGTTGTATGTACACAACCTCAAAAAGAAAAATAGCCTCTCCTTTGATTGCCATCAGAGAAGAAAGATAAGGTCACTTCCAGGCTTACTGTTTATGAGCAATTGTTCTATTTTTTTTATTTGTAGACAAACGTTTGTGGGGAGAGGTTAAATACCACAGACATTCATTCTGATTGGTTTGCAAGGAGGCTATATGATATTTCATCAAGCATAGCCAGTGCATTTTCATGTCACTTTCTTTACTGCAAAAAGGTCGCGGTGTGAGGAGCAAGAGCACCAAATCAACCAGAATGTACCAGCACGTTTCTGGATCCCACCCCAAAATACAGTAGCAATGATCTGGAATCAAGTGTTCTAAAAATAAAAACCTTCAATTCTGATGCATATATAGCAGCTGCCACAGAACGGCCATCTTTGCGGCCTGCGGCATTTGTCTTTGTGCAGTGGATAATGGCTGGTTTCCTCCGCGGCACTGTAAGGCCTCACCTTTGAGGCCCAGAGCCATCATGCAGAGGATTGCCTGATCTGCTGATGGCAGCTCTGCACACAAACAACTTGCCACGTGGGAGCCGTCACCTCGCAGAGTGATTTGAAAACAATGTGGCAGCTGCGCGGGCGCTGCTCGCTCTTGAATGCTGGGGTGTGTTGTAAAGCTGCGAAACAGAAGCCATGAGCAATGAGGAAGTGGTTGCAATGATTTGTATCAAAGTGCAGCGCAAATTGGAGGGTGCATGGCTAAAACCTGTATACATACTGGAGTGGAAACTTGAAAGTAACCTTTAAACCCTGTTTTGCTAACGAACGGATATGCTAAATAAATATGGCTGTAAACTAAAGAGAGACAGTCCCTTATACTCAGAGTAGACCCACTGAAATTAGTGGACTTAAGTACACGTATGCAGTGCTGGATTTACGTGTAAGCTAAACAAGCTATAGCTTAGGGCCCCATTCTCTTGGGTGACCCCCAAAAATTTAACAGGAAAATACCCTGGATGTACATTTCCAAAATATAAGAGGGGAAAAAAATAAAACCTACATACAGCAACAGTGTTTTGTGTTGTGTAGGCTCCTATGATGTAAGTAATGGGCATTGCCTGCTAGCCTGCTCCTGGAAATATTTGCTCATTTCTACATATAGGGTGCCTACATTCTGCATGGACTGGTTGCACGGCAACATGTGCAAATGGCTTTAGATTCCTATTATGGACCTATTAGCTCCATAAATTACCATATAGCATATAGTCAACACACAAAAAACAGCGACAATTTGTTGTTGATAAAGGACAGCTGGACATATAAAGGGCCCAATTACCTTCAGTAGCTTAGGGCCTCATCAAATCTAAATCCGGCCCGGCAATTTTGTTGAATGGGGATTATCTGGATTGAGCTTCGGTTTATTGGCTCTCATCCAGTCCATGACCGAGGCAATACAGCGGTCCAGAACATCCACTGCCACACCTGCGGATGTAAAGGAGAAGTAGAGCTGTGTATCATCAGCATACACAGCTGGCAACGTGCTCCAAAACTCTGGATAACTGCCCCAGAGCGATAAATCAGCTGCCTCAGAAGGATAAATCAAGGCTGTAATTAAGTACAGAATGGGTGGATATCTATTTAGCTTTTTCATCTCAAGTGGAAACTCTGAGGCTGGTCTTGGATTGGGGCAGTAAACTCCAAGGGTTCAAAAGTGACCCTCAGAACTGTCCCCTCAGACCTCTGTAGACTACTCTTCTCACTGTCTATGCTCCCCACCTTCCTCAGGTGCCTTTGCTTGTGTCATTGAACTGTCATAATGCCTCTTGCTTGCCTGGTTGGAAGATGGAGAGATGCATGGTGTGGGTGGGATACCTCAGATTTTGGCATGGGCGGAATGCAGCCTACTGTACAAAGATAAGAACCACATCTATAGCTGTGGCCTCCACTGCTTCTGCCTCTAGTCCCACCTAGGCTGCCCCTAGAAGGTTGTCTGTAAGGGCTGAAAAGGGTTCCCCACCCATGCAAGACCAAGCTTTAACTCAGGCTTCCGCAACCTCAGCCCTCCAGATGTTTTTGGCCTACAACTCCCATGATCTCTAGCTAGCAGGACCAGTGGTCAGGGATGATGGGAATTGGAGTCTCAAAACACCTGGAGGGCCAAGGTTGAGGAAGCCTGCTTTAACTTGAACCAAATAAGCTTTTCAAATTCATTAGTGTTTCCATAAAGAGTAAACTTGGGGAAAGGTGATTTCCATTTAAACCTTACAATTTGGCAATATGGAGTGTCAGGCAGTTTGTAGATTGCATGCAAAGCATCCTTGCCTGTGGATTTCTGAATGTTATCTCTTTTATCTTTGGTGATCTCAAACACCCTTGAATGCTGATGGCTGTGCTAGCGGTTGAGATCTGTGAACTAACCGGTAGTTTCTAGATCTTCAGTGAGTGGGGTGGAGCCTGAAGTAACATGTGAACTAGCTCTGAAGTGACCAGTTCTCTACCAACCAGCCCCTCCCTTGTTGTTACCAATGATTTCAATTTTCCTGGGTGGGAAGAAGAAGCTTGCAGAGGGGTGCTGCACCACCAGCTTTTCTTTCTAATGATAAGTAGAGAAAAATAACTACTGGCATTTATTAATGACTAGAAACCCCTTATGGACTTTCTGCGCAACAAGGAAAAAGAACTTGTGGTATCAGGGTTTGAAGACTATGGGGGGTAAGGTTGGTTTATGGAAAGTAGAAGAGTTGGATGTTATTGTGGAGTAAGAATTTTATACAGGTTTTTAAAGCTAATAGAAAAAAAACCCTGCTGATTTTCCATCTTTTTTCTTCTCTTTTTTATCTATTTTATTTTAATTCTTATGTTAAAAATGTTTGATATTTGATGTTTATTTCCGCATACTGATTTTTCTTCTTTCTTTCAAGCTGATAACAATTCAAAATGGCAAGGCTTTTCTTTCTGATGGTTTCCAACACAACAAGGGGCAGTTAAGTCTGAAAACACCTTTTTTGCCACATGCACTTTGCAGCAAGGACAAGATAGGACGAAGGCTTTGGGCCACTTGTCCTGCACCCATAAATGAGTTAATACTTCTGAAAAAGTGGGTGGGACTATCCTTAGCATGGTGATCATTCTTACTGCTGGGTGATATAGGCCTTCGTTAGTGGAGTGTTCCCTTCATATACACAAATATTGCTGGATGCATTGATGATACAGGAAAGCTGTTCCTGTAGTATACTTTTGTTGTAGTTTGCACAGTCATAACTAACATTCTTACCCTTGCTGCCCACTCAAATAAACCCCTCTCTTGCCACTTATTGTGAAAGACAGTCACATGATTAGATCAACATGCATGGCTCCTGAAGCACATAGAATACCATGCTGCAGCAGGGCTGCTGTGGCTTTTTCTCTCACATTTCAAGTCAAATCTATCAAATTTGCCCTGACTGAACCACAGCCATCCTTCAAAATCCACACTGATTTACCAAAATCTATATATTCAGGAGAAATGAAGAAATTGGTGAAAATTACATAGAACGGTGCATTATATCAGGAGAAATGGCTTGCAGAAATCTATACATTCATCAAAACTGCATACAAAATTGTGTTTATTGGGAGAAATAGACACTAAAATGCTGAGCTTTTGAAAAAAAAATGCTGCAGAACTATGGAGAACTGAATTTCATATTGGAAAAATGAGAAGCCAAGAGAACAAAAATGATACTAGTTGCAGTATAAGGCAATCAGACTGTGTATGGTGTAGCACAAATATATTACCTGCATTGTTCTTCACATCTGCATTGCTCCTTTGTGTACCATAGTAGGCTTGCATGCACAGAAGGTATGTGCAATATTCACACCTATATACCAGTGAATATTGCAGGAGATTTATTGGTGGGGACATCCTCACTACAGGAAGGTCAAGTCACACGATTCCTGGTGAAAGAAGTATTCTCTTCTTTTGAATCCACTTGTGTGAACTGATGGTGCAAACATGGTCTCAGACTATACTTATGACTTATGGGTGACTACTCCAACTTCAGCTGCCTGGAAGTTGATTCTGATTACCGGTATGTGGTTTCCTACAGATGTACTTTGCTTATCCGAACCCAAACTTTCCTTTTTTTCACTCATGAAACTATGTATATGGTAAATCACAGTCTTCCCACAAAATGCATCGCACCTGGTGTTTCTGTGTTTTGCAAGAATATACCAGCCAACGTTATAATGGGGGTGGGTGACAACACTAAAATGCTATTTGAGGTCCTCTACAAATAAATTGCAGGAGATGTCAAAGATATTTACATCATACTCAAGTACTGCAAGTATTTGTTTCGTAGTGAAACCCCAAAGGTAACTATGTACTAATACAGAGGTTTTCATCCTTTTTGGGCCCATGGCTGCCTTGACCAACTACATTCTTTCTGCAGCTGTGGAGCCCAGAAGCCCAGTTATGTTATGTTATGTTATGTTATGTTATGTTATGTTATGTTATGTTATGTTATGCAGAGCCAACAGCCCCTCACCCCTTTTCAAACACCCTCCCTTGTGGAGTGTTCCCTCAGCCTCCTCTCTCCTCTCCTCTCCTCTCCTCTCCTCTCCTTGGGAGTCCTCTGGACAGTCACAGCTGCTGCCCCTGGTCTCTGAGCTGCCCCACCCCACCCCACCCCAAAGAGAGGTGCCTCCTCAAACTGCCCCACAGGGGCCTGAGAAGCACCCCTTGGCCAGCTCCAGAGACACCATTCACCTGAGGAGCTTGTAACCAGGGCTGCTGCAACAAACAAGCCACGCAAGCCTTTGGGAGACAGAGAAGCGAGAGGGCATCAGAAGAGGGAGGAAAGGAAAGAGGGACAGAGTCTAGTGTTGCTTGCGGCACCCCTGACCATCATTCAAGGCACCTCAGGGTACCACGGCACACTGGTTGAAAACCAGTTTAGCGGGAAGACACTCCAATGAAAATTTCTGTTACTATATATGGCTGCTTCTTTGCATGTATTTTCAAATGTTTGTATATGGATCTTTTAAGATGGTCTATATCTGTAATGCCTAATAAAGGTTTGGAGAAAGAAAGAAAGAAAGAAAGAAAGAAAGAAAGAAAGAAAGAAAGAAAGAAAGAAAACAATTGAACAACCTATAACAGCCTTCCTCAACCTCGGCTCTCCAGATGTTTTGAGACTACACTTCCCATCATCCCTGACCACTGGTCCTGCTAGCTAGGGATCATGGGAGTTGTAAGCCAAAAACATCTGGAGGGCCGAGGCTGAGGAAGCCTGATCTATAAGATATATGTGCAGCATATATATAATGTGCATCAAGGATGTGCCTAAACACCAGTCAGTATGCACATGTACCAGATATAGCAGAGAAGGTATACATATATCATAAGAAGTCAATTAACAACTATTGCATGTATCCAACTAGCCAAAGAGTACATGGGTTTAATCTTGTCAGATTCCTATCTCATCATTACTTAAAGAAGCCTATTTTACCTGCATAACAACACAATATGGTAGGTTAGCTTGAACGACTGGCCCCAAATCGACCAGTGAGCTTCATGCCTGAGTGTGGGGTGCCAGGTCTCCCTACCACTACGTACAGAATGGATTAAAGAACTAATAATAAAAATAACATTAAAGGCAGATAAGCAGATTGGCTAACTCCAAAATGGTACACAGATGGTGAAGTGGACTTAGAGGAGCACTAAAGACCGTAAAAACTTTCCTGTACCTTAAATTTTCCATAGGTCAGCAATTGGCAATTATTTTACAATTAAGAGGATAGACCGGAGTTGTCTGTAAAAGTCGCTTTCGACAAACTGTTTTAGCCCATGTAAGAGACAATAAGCACAGTTTGCTTTTATGCACTGTGATTTTAAAAATTGCGGTTGAATTCTGCAGGCAACCAAGTTCTGCTTTCGTGGTGATTAAGAGACTGAAAATGTTGCTTTTCTGATAAAGATACATACTAATAATTCTTAAAGGGGTTGTGCGAAATGATTGTCTCCCACACTCTTTCCCCGCTAGAACAGCAGTTTCAAAATTGCTACAAATCATTACTTCATTTGTTTGCCTGTCTCAAGTACAGAAAGGTTTATTAAATCATTTGTGTTTTTAATGCAATACAACTTCGCTTTAAAATAGTCAGCTTATACACAACTAATTTAATTTTAAAAGCAGTTCCGAATTTAATCTTAATAATACTTGTGGCTGTTTAATAACACAGTTCCTTTCCCTGAGTTAGTTGTTGATTGCGAGCTGTTACGCCAGTTGCTTTGATAGCAATGTGCAATTGGTTAAGCCATCAGTGATGGTCTTATCGGTAGACATGACATAATTCACTGCAAGAAAACTTAGGCTCAAACAAGGGACATGAAAAATCACACGTATCTCATAGAATGTAGGTTTTAGATGACAAAGTAGCACTTACCTGCTTTGGTGTGTAGATCATAGCATGCAAGAGCCACATGTGATACGATGGGAAGTAAGTGAGAAGATGTTGTTTTGGCAGCACCCCGCAGCTCAGGAAATGACCATACATACATATATATTTTGCAACGGTTAACTGTTTCCTCACTTGTGTGCTGATCACAGATAACTCATGAGACCCCAGTCCGTTTAGCTAGTTATCAAACAGGACCTCTCCTTCTCATCCATAAATGTCAAACTTTCTATTATTAAAGTGGATTGGAATGTTTGGTACCATTTCAAATTATGAAGCAGGAAGATGTTGGGCAAATTAATCTTCAGATGGGTGTTTCCTTTGCATGCGTCTGTTTATCTGATCTAACAGCTGCCATTTAGTGGTGTATTACATCAGTAAATAAAAGGTAAAAGGTAAAGGATCCCTGGATTGTTAAGTCCAGTCAAAGGTGACTATGGGCTTGCGGCGCTCATCTTGCTTTCAGGCTGAGGGAGCCAGCATTTGTCTATGGACAGCTTTCTGGGTCATCTGGCCAGCAGGATTAAACCACTACTGGAGCAACAGAGCACTGTAACGGAAACCAGAGCACACGGAAACATTGTTTACCTTTCCACTGCAGCGGTACCTATTTATCTACTTGTACTGGTATACTTTCAAACTGCTAGGTTGGCAGGAGCTGGGACAGAGCAACAGGAGCTCACCCCATCTTGGGGATTCAAACTATTGACCTTCTGACTGGCAAGCCCAAGAGGCTAAGTGGTTTAGACCACAGCGCCACCTGCGTCCCTATCTAGCTCAGCATCCTGTTCTCACTGTGGCCGACCAGATGCCTGTGGGAAACCAGCAAGCAGGATGGGAGCACAAGCGCTCTCTCCCTTCCTATGGTTTCCAGCAACTGGCTTTCAGAAGCATATGGCTTCTAAACTATAGAGACAGAGCATATCATGGCTAGGAGCCATTGATAGACTTATGCTCTGTGAATTCATCTAATCATCTTTTGAAACCATCCTAGTTGTTGGCCATCACTGCTTTCCGAGAAAGCAGGTTCCATAGTTTAATTCTGTACTGCATTAAATGTTTTCTTTTATCTGTCCTGAATCTTCCAGCATTAACCTTTATTAGATATCCACAAGTTGCATTTAAGTGTATCACTAGAAACACCTTTCAGACATGCATTTGAATTCCCTTTGAATTTGTTGTAGAATGAGCTCCAAAAGCTATCTGGGCTGGGAGCCCTGTTGATTTTCTATTTATTTATGGAAGTTTTGACCTCTGCTGAAATAGGTTTGTTCAATATTCTTCCTTGATCATCAGTGATAGGCTATAATTTACGGATAGCTAGTTTTGTAATTTATCTTCATTAAGTTTCAAGGAACTATTTAATCTAGAATAAAGGTAAAGGGACCCCTGACCATTAGGTCCAGTCATGACCAACTCCGGGGTTGTGGCGCTCATCTCACTTTATTGGCGGAGGGAGCCGGCGTACAGCTTCCAGGTCATGTGGCCAGAAGGACTAAGCCACTCCTGGCAAACCAGAGCAGCGCACGGAACCGCCGTTTACCTTCCCGCTGGAGCAGTACCTATTTATCTACTTGCACTTTGACGTGCTTTCAAACTGCTAGGTGGGCAGGAGGTGGGACTGAACAAAGGGAGCTCACCCCATCGCAGGGATTCGAACCGCCGACCTTCTGATCGGCAAGTCCTAGGCTCTGTGGTTTAACCCACAGCGTCACCCACGTTCCACTAATTTAGAATACTATTTGGTAAAGTTTTCATTAATTACTGACTGTCAGTAAATACTCCACCTTTCTGTTTTTTATAGAGAGAGAGAGGAAAATGTGTATACAGTGGTACCTCTGGTTACGAACTTAAATCATTCTGGAGGTCTTAGTTCTTAACCTGAAACCGTTCTTAACCTGAGCTACCATTTTAGCTAAAGGGGCCTCACCCCACCACCCTGCCCCTGCCGCGTGATTTCTGTTCTCATCCTGAGGTAAAGTTCTTAACCCGAGGTACTACGTCCAGGTTAGCGGAGTCTGTAACCCGAAGTGTTTGTAACCCGAGGTGTTTGTAACCTGAGGTACCACTGTATTTTTTCTTCTTCAGCATATCAGTTAAGGGGTTTGAGTTTCATTTCCCAGTCTGATAAAATCATTGATTAAAAAAGTTTAAAGATTTTGTAGCTGAGTTTTTCAGGCTTCACATTCTTTCATTAGACTGAGTAATAATGGCCTATACGCTTTACTTGAAGCTGTGGTGTTTTGTTTAATTTCCAAAATTGAGAAGTAATGTAAAAGCTGTTATTTGATTAGAATGATTATCATATTAAATTTTCTTTTTACAGTTATGCACACCCTTGGTTTGTGGTCTTCATAGCATCCCCTACAATAGCTAAATTTGGATTTGAGCCTAAATAAAATGTAATAAATTCCATTATCAATTTCTTAATACGTTCCATGGAGCTTTTCCTGTTAAATAAATTTGAGTCTCATCTCCAAACCTATTGGACAGATGAGTCATAGTTAAGTTGCAACGTAACCCATAGAGATGAATGGTCTGACATAGCGTTAGGAAGAATTTGGCATCCTATAGCTGCACCTCTATGGGGCCAGAATCCAGCACATACCGTACTTTTCCGTGTATAAGACTAGGTTTTTTTAATTTAAAAATTGTGTTCAGAATTGTCATCTTATACGCGGATACAATCTTCCCCCATTTTCTCAATTTGGAGTCCCCCAAAATAGGGGGCGTCTTATACATGAGGGCGTGTTATACACGGAAAAATATGGTAATTGAATTGTAAGAATGAATAGGACCTGGAGATAAATAGTTGTAGTCCCTGACCCCCTGGGTGCATCCACCAACAGGAATCCACCAGGTGATAGTGCAGTAACAAAAGATGGAATTGCATTTCTAATGTGTTAAAAAGAAAAGAGAATTGCTTTGCTTTGGCCATATAAGTGTCCATCATTCAATTCACAAAAACATATCTTCCCTTCTTGTTTTGGCCAAAATAATGATGACCCCTCTAAAATTGAATTTTCCAGCTGCTGTGAAAAGGTTATTGAAGCATGGATGTTTAGGAAGCCTAGCCTTACTATCCATGTGATGTGTTTCCTTATATAATTGATGGTGTTGTCTCGTTCTGTTAGGTAAGGGGGGCAGTTTCCATTTGTCCCTTCTTGCTTTAGGCTCCTGCAGGTCTCCCATGTTCAATTCATCTTCCTCCCAGGGGACCTTCAATTTCAGTAGTGTTAAGACAGGTTCCACTTCTCCTTTTCTGGTGCCTTTGTGTGGCATGCCATCAGTCTCCATGATGGGAGCAAATGGAAATCCCCATTTATATTTGATCCCTGCCTCCCTGAACTGTTCTGTAGCTGTTTTAAGGGGTCATGGTGAAAGGGAAAGGGGGTTAATAAGGCTGGAGAGAAGATGGAGCTCCAAAGTTTGTGTGAATACCCATGAAATGCAGCCATCTGAGTATCAGAAGATGCACACAGATAATTGTATGCCAGAAGGTATTTTTTTATCAGTTTCTCAAACCTTTTAAAAACGGCCATGGAAGTTCCATCTTAAGATGCTGCACGTGCTACAAATTCCAAAACGGACAAGTTGTATTGCACCTCCTATAACTGAATCAGAAGAATCTTGCACATTGTGAGGTTCATGTTTATTTACTTCCATAGTGAACGGTGCTCAAGGAGAGACAGGTGGGGGGAGGAAGTGAGATCTTTTTTTCTTCGAATTAGGTCAGATTTCATGGCATTCATTGAGAAAGAGTGAGGTGGTTATCAAGCTGCTTTGAAAGAAGTTGTTGCCTCTTTACTGTCAGTGATTTGAGGGAGGGTTCGAGCGTGTACAAGGAAATTTTGGCTTGTGCAGTTGAAGTGGATTAAAGCGTTCCATCACCCTAGCACAACAAATCAAGCAAATAGACCTTTTCGTTAGGAATGTGACAGGGAAATGCATTGAAAAGTGTGGGGTGCTGTGCGGCTGACTGCAGTTCATCACTAGAAAACGGAATTAATTGAGACCTGGATTAATTATGTCTTGGATAGGTTTGAGGAGATTTTTGGTTCTTCTCTTTTATAGATAAGGGACAGCATACTTTATATCCCCCAGTTTCTCAAATTCCTAGGTGGAGAGGCCAGGTAGGAGCTCATTTAAAGTGTGGTTATGCATCAGGCATAGGATCATTGCATTGAGATGAATCTCCAAATGCATGAGAGCAAAGTGCTCATAATACTCCACAGGTGGATACTTTTTCTGCTTGCTTTATACAAGCTTGTGACTGCAATAATTATGTGTGGTAATAATTGTTACTTTCAATGTAATGAAAAGTCTGTGTGTGTGTGTGTGTGTGTGTGTGTGGAGAGAGAGAGAGAGAGAGAGAGAGAGAGAGAGAGAGAGAGAGAGAAGTGTGGGATGAGCAAGTGATGAATGGGAAAATGTATAAACACCGTACAAGCAAATCTGGATGACTACAGGATGAATACTCATTGTTGTATAACCTCCCTGCAAACAAGACAGAACAAATGCTCAGTAAAGACTATGTAACCTCCATGTAAGTTTTCTGCAAACAAATCAGGATGAATGTTCAATAAGAAGGTCATCTAAGGGAGTCCAAGATCTCAACCTAACCACTTTGAGCATTGGCAGCAGCACACTTTCTTCAAGATCCATTCTGAAAAGAGTTTGAAATATGGCAGGCCAAGGCCTCATCCATACCTACTGTGCTTAATAAAAATTATATATGAAAAAAGTTTTTCCCAGGATGGCTTACAAATATGTTGTGAATCACCCTATGATTGTTGGATGAAGGGCAGAATACAAATTTAATAAACAAATAAATGAATATAAACAAACAAAAACAAAAACACCTAGATGACAACAACAACAACAGCAGCAATTTTTGTTACTTATACCCCACCCATCTGGCTAGAGTGTACCCCAGGCACTCTAGGTGGCTTCTAACACATATAAAAACATAATAATACATAAAACATTAAAAACTTCCTGATACAGGATTGCCTTCAGATGTCTTCTAAAAGCTGTATATTTATTTATCTCCTTGACACCTGATATGTATTTTTATATTTAGAAATTCCAAAGTCTATTTTTATAAGCTTCGTTTGGTTTGTCACGACAGCCCTGTGAGGTGAACTGCTGTTGTACTGATTTTCCATAGGAAATCTGGGCACCGAGAAATGTGCCCTCAGTGCCTTGTTGAGGTGTGCTTTGCTCCTCTCTCTGTCGACCAAACTGCAAGGCTCTGTGCTGACCATAGCACCAGGAAACAGGATCAGAAGCAAATTCTAAGTCTTTGAAAGTACAAAAGACCCATATTAATATCTGCTTATTAATAATACTTTCAAAATGTTTTCCAAAAGAGCACATTGAGGTAGCGTAGAAGATAAAGTGAACGAGTTAATCTTCCCCCCTTGTGTGCCTTTTTTCAGAGTCATCAGTGTAAATGCCTAACTGAGCTGCATGCTCCTTCCTGAGCAATTGCTGGCCATGCCAAGCAGATTTCAGTTTGATAAACCCAGCACCTGCTTGCAGATTGTAGTGGCCTTTTCCTTGACTATTTTTAGTACATATCTGAGGCTGGGAGTCTCATTTTCACTCAGCTCCCTTTCCCATTCTTAGTGTAGAGAGGAACATGCAAGCTAGGAAAATGATGATCTTGCTATATTCTTTGTTGGTGTTTTATGCGTTATTTATCATTCGCTCTGTAAGCAGTGTTTGGGGTGAGTGCCATTCGTTAGGGAGGAAATTGTCTTGAGTCCCATGGAGAGTCATGGAGAGGGTGGTGGGATTAGGAAGAGGCGTGGGAGGAGATTAGAGAGTTGGGGAAGGCAACCCAGGGGAAGGTTCTAGCAGGCTGGGAGAGGACAGCCTGAGACATCAGGGGGAGTCTGGCCTAGACATCCCCTCCGAAATTTCTCTGAGGAAAATAGGGACGTCCTATTTAATAATAATAATACATTTTTTTATTTATACCCCACCCATCTGACTGGGTTGCCCCATCCACTCTGGGCATCTTCCAACATATATAAAAGCACAATAAAACATTAAACATTAAAAAGCTGCCTTCAGGTGTCTTCTAAAGGTTATATAGCTGTACCTTGGATTCCAAACACCTTGTGAGTCCAATGTTTTGGCTCCCAAACACCACAAACATGGAAGTGAGTGTTCCGGTTTGAGAACGTTCTTTGGAACCCGAATGTCTGACGTGGCTTCCGTGGCTTGGTTTCCGAATGTTTTGGAAGTCGAACAGACTTCTGGAACAGATTCCATTCGACTTCCGAGGTACCACTATATAGTTATTTGTCTCCTTGGCTTGCGGGTCACATAACTCCACACCCTCCAACATTTCTCCAGTGAAAATAGGGACGTCCTACCATACCCTCCAACATGTCTCTGATGAAAATAGGGATGTCCTAAGGAAAAGTGGGACATTATGGGATCAAAACAGAAACCAGGACAGCTTCTGTAAATCCAGGACTGTCCCTAGAAAATAGGGACTCTTGGAGGGTCTGCCTAGGGAGTGCCAGGTAGGGAGGTATTGACCTAGATCATGGGAAAGGGCTATCAAGAGAACATGTCATTAGGTACCCCAAGGGTGACATCACCACCTGTTGAGGTGTCTCCAGTGGCTCTACCTATCAGTGAATAACCATTCCCTTCTGTGAATGAGTCCAAAGGCAAGTGGACCCTACTGACTCCACCTTCGCCTCCAAAGACATGGAGTTGACAGCACTGGCATGAACAAACCTTGCATGCCCAGCCTCTAGGGAGGAGTAGCAGCTTGCTTGCCCAGTCCTGCGACTTGGGGTGTCAACCATGTGAATAGTTGTGCCTGACCCACAGGGCAGAGCATGGGGCGGGTGAGCATACCAATTGTTGGAACAATGTCCTAGGCAGCCATGTATCACAAATCTCTGTTGTGCCTTGTAACCTGTAGACCAATGTTGGGGTGCTTGTTTGACTTCCTAATAACACATTTAAATGTTCCAACTGTGATGCGTTCTGAGTCCGATAGAGCCAGCACACAAAGAGCCACATATGACAGTGAAGTGGTGCTTAGAGGAACCCAAGAGCTTGCAAAAGTGCATATATATGGAGGGGGCAAAATTCTTCAGTGGGAATTGGCTGGTGTGCCTGAACTGAGCAGAATTTAAGCATCCTGCATATTGCAGGATTAGTTTGCTGCCCTCTCTCTGGCCTGGCAGGGGAGGGGAAAGGATGAGTCATCTCACCACCTCCACCACCCCTTTGCAAAAGTAGTAGCTGAGCATGAACGTGCCTGGACATGCCTGAGCAAAGCACTTGCCAGACCATGTCCAATACCCTTTCTAGTTGCTAATGATGGGTATTTTACATGCTTCCTTCACAGAAATCGTGTGGGAAGTGATGGTTGCATTTATATTCCCAGCCTTCTAAGCAATAAATGCTGCAAGATGGCTATTCATTGCATCACAGGATAGACCGCCTTAATGTCATTCTTTTTTTCCGTTTTAAAAAGGACTGCATGTACATTTCACTGTTTGAGAAATATAGTGAGGCTGTGCTTCCTCTAAAGAAAAAACAACCTTGCAATAATTAAAATAAATGTCTCAAACATTACAAAATTGTCCAGGAATGGATACAAGTTGTGTAATCGCTAACTATGTAAGCAGACACAATCCACCACTTGCCCATCTCACTGGCACAAGCACATTACACAAGTTATTCACCATCACAATGAATAATCTGCATGTTGGGGCATGGGGGGGATTACATTTTCACAGTGACATAATATTTATGTACTAAGCAAATTTGACAAAAGGCATTATCCTAGAAAAGTCAAATTGCATATTAGGAATTTTTTAGGGGTGGGACTAAAAACAAAATGGAAAATATAACAATGCCTTCATATAAATGCAGTAACCAGAAAATAGAAACTCAAGTGGCCAGAGGACTGGACTCATTTCTCTCAATGTAAGGCTGAATGGCTGGTGTTTTCAGTTAAGGGAACTGTAAGTAAAGGAAAGGGTATGGCAGAGGTTTATAAAATGTTGAATAGCATGAAGAAAGCACATAGAAATATTTGCCTACTTCTCAGAACACTAGAACTCAAGTTCACCCAAAATGGGCAGTGGCAAAAGGAATGTACACAACATACAATTGCTTTATGGAGTTTTCTATCACAAGATGTGATGATGGACCACTAGCCTAAATGGATTTTTAATGAAGACTTCACATAGTCAATGGAAGGCAAACATGGACCGTTCATGTTCAGAATCAGTGTGCCTTCAAAACACCAGGTGTTGAGGGACAAGCAATAACATGTGGCTATTGTCTTCATGATTTGCATATAGGTTTCTGGCTCTTCGCTGTTGGAATACCTTAGCAACATACGAGCGACAGCTATATAGTTATTGTATGAAAAACCAGTCATCTGGAAATCCCCAGAGCCTCACATGCATGGCCAAAGAATGCTGGTGTAAGCAAATGCAGCCCATAAAACTTTTGTGAAGAGCAGCATCTGAAGGTGCTTCCATTGTAGTTACTTTGCAACCTGCCTTGAAGCTCCTGTATCCTGAAAAAAAATGTGTTCTGGGTCTATCTCCTCTTCCAGCTGGAAAACCACACTGAGGTAAGGTTTTTCTTCCTATCACCCTTGTTTGTGCCTTCTTTCTGGTTTAGACATTCAAAGGTCCACACACACAACTATTCCCAGGGAAACATTTGCATGGAAGAACATAGCCAATGGATCATCCAAACTTAAGCTGCAGCTTCCTAGTACTGATCTCCACAATCATGGTTGCATATTGTTCAGGTGCTGAGATCACGTTGAGGTCATTGCTGAAGAGCTCCATCTGTTCCGTTAGTTCATAGGCCAATTAGTTCTGTTAGTTCATAGCCTGGGGGTGGGGTACCTCTGTTCTGAAGGGCACAAAAGGCATACTAGGGGTCCTAATTTGGCTCATAAGGGCATTTCCCCCCAACTGTACACACCAGTCCCAACCACACTTAAGGATGGGGAAGAAATTCAGTTCTGTTCTCATTTAAACTCAGATTTGTCTAATTTGCAATTTCTAAAACAGTGTGAGAACTGAAACACAGTCATCTTTCCAAGTAATGTGTACAAATATACACATATAGCAGCGAAGTGTCCATAAAACTGCATATATCGGTGAGAATATACAAATACATATTATATTATGGGAAATTGTTTTGCAAAAAAAGGTGTAGATTAGGGTAAATTTGCACAAAAATGCAGATGAATTTCATGAGGACCTTTTTTTAAAAAAAAGAAATTGCAAAATGATGTAGAAAACTAAATTTAAGACTGAAGAAAGAGAAAAAGAAGAGAAACTGAGCAAAACCAAGATTGACAGATCCACCCATGCCCACCTACACTTGATGCCATGTGATGTCAGGTGTGGGGCAGGTAAAGCTGCAGCTGCAAAGGAACAACCAGGCAGGTGTCAGGGACCAGGTGCATGAAAGCGTTCACAAACCAAGAGTCATTTTCGCTCTTAACCTCTATGACCTCGCTAGGCCTACACAAAGGGCGATTCTATTTCATAATCCAATGATAGGATTTACCCTAGTTCAGAGCATAGCTGTCAACTTTTCCCTTTTCTTGCAAGCAATCCTATTCAGAATAAGGGAATTCCCCTTTAAAAAGGGGAAACGTTGACAGCTATGGTTTAGGGTTGTTGTTGTTGTTTAGTCATTTAGTCGTGTCCGACTCTTCGTGACCCCATGGACCAGAGCACGCCAGGCACCTCTGTCCTCCACTACCTCCCGCAGTTTGGTCAAACTCATGCTGGTAACCTCGAAAACACTATCCAACCATCTCGTCCTCTGTCGCCCCCTTCTCCTTGTGCCCTCCATCTTTCCCAGCATCAGTGTCTTCTCCAGGGAGTCTTCTCTTCTCATGAGGTGGCCAAAGTTCTGGAGCCTCAGCTCCACGATCTGTTCTTCCAGTGAGCACTCAGGGCTGATTTCCTTAAGAATGGATGCGTTTGATCTTCTTGCAGTCCATGGGACTGGTTTAGGGTTGCCATGTTTCAAAAAGGAAAAGCCAAAAATGATTGGGACTTCAATTCCACCTTTGTAATTCCAGTAATGTCCAGGAAAATCCTGACGTATGGCAGCCCTACCCTAGTTGATCCACCATTAGCAAGGCCATAAAGGCAGGATTTGGGGATGGAGAACTCCCTCAAACTTTCCAGGTGTCAGAAGCCATCCCAGTTTCTGATTTGATCCCGGAATATTCCACTTTTCCTTAAAAGGGTAAAGGGACCCCTGACCATTAGGTCCAGTCGTGGCCGACTCTGGGGTTGTGGCGCTCATCTCGTTTTATTGGCCGAGGGAGCCAGCGTACAGCTTCCGGGTCATGAGGCCAGCATGACTGAGCCGCTTCTGGCGAACCAGAGCAGCGCACGGACATGCCGTTTACCTTCCCACCGGAGCAGTACCTGTTTATCTACTTGCACTTTGACGTGCTTTCGAATTGCTAGGTTGGCAAGAGCATTTTTCCTTAGGACATCCCTATTTTCATCATAGAAATATTGGAGGATATGGAGTTATGAAACACGCCAAGCCAAGGAGATAAGTTACTATATAACCTTTAGAAGACATCTGCAGTTTTTAAATGTTGAATGTTTTATTATGTTTTTATATAAGTTGGAAGTTGCCCAGATTGGCTGGGGCACCCAGTCAGATGGGTGGCATACAAACAATAACTTCTAACTACTTCTTCTTCTTCTTCTTCTTCTTCTTCTTCTTCTTCTTCTTCTTCTTCTTCTTCTTCTTCTTCTTCTTCTTCTTCTCCTCCTTCTCCTTCTCCTTCTCCTTCTCCTTCTCCTTCTCCTTTAGGACATCCCTATTTTCATTGGAGAAATGCTGGAGGGTATGCTCCCTTCCCACTGTGAAGACATCTGAGGTAATTAGGGGAAGGGGTGCAATGTTTGCTATCCATCGGGAAACACAGACACAGCCAAAAGTGTCATGGCTCTTTTTGATTGTTTTATATTTGAACATATTCTGTTTCCTCCTGTCCTTACAAGCTGTGCCTTCTTCTCCATACCCTTATCATATTTACTGAGGACTTCTCCAGTTAGTTGAAAGCACCCCACAAAATGGAAATGGCCCTGCCAGCTGAAACAGGAATGAACATGCACACCTACACGCAGAGAGAACACGACAAGTGTCCCATGGTAAAAGTAGGATTCATGGGTTTCTTATGGTGGTTACAGAAAACATTTCTTTGCTTAGTAGAAACCCATATTTGGAAGTTCACAGATTAACCATTAATGACAGAGAAGCTAACAGATAAGCACTCTTGAGGGCTAGCGTCTCTATATTTTTCATTAGTAAACTGTGATGTTGTGGTTACAAATACAACTGTGATAGTGAAAAATAGACTAGGTTGCAGGGTGTTGCACTTCCTTCCTCTTGCATGTTAGGAATCAAGTAGGTCATGAGAGGGGTGTGTTCACATAGACATCAAAACAGTTTAAAAACTTGTCAATAGAGTTCTACTTCTGTAGAGATTCTATAAGATTTTTTAAAAGTTAACCAAATAGGCTCTCAAGCCCCAAGGTTTTCCAGTTCCCTCTTAGCTGCTATCAGGAGTAGGTCAGCAATAAAAACTCATTATTCAAAGAAACCCAAATAGCGCAGGCCTAGTGATCACAGCAACCCTCTCACCCCAATGATGGAGTTGTGAAGACTGCCAGTCCCCACCTTCCCACCGCTCCTTAAGCCTCTTCCTCCTCTGGTTCCTTCCTAAGCAATCTGAGGCTCCTTCGTCTTGCCTGTCTTTGCTCCGCCCTCTTCATGCCCCTTTGGGCTCAAGGAGACCCATGGGGAGGGGCGGTGGTTGTTGCTGCAGGAGGGGGAGACAGCCTGGCTTCCTCACCAGCCTGACTCATCGCTGCCTCTTAGCCCCACTCCTCTCCAGCCTCCGCTTCTGCCTCTGGTTCTGGACTGCTCTCTGCCACAGCCTCTTCCTGCTCACTGAACCCGGCTTACCACTTCAGCTTCCGACACCTCCTCCTCCCAGGATCTAGACACGTCAAAGAGGCGATTCAGTTAAACGCATTGTAAACTCATACAGAGAAATCCAGTAGGGAAAGACGGGACTCCACAGCACCATCTAGTGTCACAGTTTTATATTGCATACACAACACATATAAAGAGCTTTTTCTTTACCAGTCTAGCTGAGTCTCCAGTCTGCTCTCTTTTCTCCCTCTGACCACTCATCATTGTCCCACCACCAATCCCCTGGCTCTGAGCCTTCTTCTCATGGGTGTTCCCCAGCTGGTGCCTTTCACCACTCTTCTGCACCCAGCCAGTCCATGATAGTCAAGAATATAAGGGGATTAGCCAAATTAGCCAAATTCATCAAAGTTAAGCCTATTGAGGGCTATCAGGGAGGTCTGGAGGGTGGTAACATGGGAACAGTCCTTTTCTGCAGTGGCTCCCCATTTGTGGAATGCTCTTCTCAGGAAGGTTTGCCTGACACCATCATTATACAGTGGTACCTCGGGTTACATATGCTTCAGGTTACATACGCTTCAGGTTACAGACTCCGCTAACCCAGAAATAGTACCTCGGGTTAAGAACTTTGCTTCAGGATGAGAACAGAAATCGTGCTCCGGCGGCACAGCGGCAGCAGGAGGCCCCATTAGCTAAAGTGGTGCTTCAGGTTAAGAACAGTTTCAGGTTAAGAACAGACCTCTGGAACAAATTAACCCTAGGTACCACAGTATATACTGGTATGCAGGCTACATTCCCCTACAACCAGGCATTTGGCCCTTAACTAAAAGTGGGAGGAATGTTTTTAATGTATTTCTTTTTCCCTTGGTTTTAATATATCTGTGTGAGCAGATGGTGATTGTCTGTCTGGTTAGTTGTAAGTCATTTTGGGTAAGATAAAGCGACTAACATATGAAACAGAAATGAGCATCACTGAGTTTACTACAGCATACTCACAGGAAACTTTGCATATAGAATTGCAGTCCAAGGTGATCCTAATAAATTGGATATTATGCTGTGTGCTGTTTATCTTTGGTGTGTATATAGAATAATACCTCTGCCTGCAGTTTTGGACTCTCATTGAGGGTGTGGCTATGATGAACTTTGTCCTCTTCAAAATTTACCACTATAGCACTGATTGTGATAGAGAATCAATCAGACTTATATGTGGACCAATGGCTGCAGTCAGGTTTGTTGTTGTTTAGTCGTTTAGTCATGTCTGACTCTTTGTGACCCCATGGACCAGAGCACGCCAGGCACCCCTGTCCTCCACCGCCTCCCGCAGCTTGGTCAAACTTATGCTGGTAGCCTCGAGAGTGGTTTTCCCTACTTTCTTCAGTTTAAGCTTGAATTTTGCTATAAGAAGCTGATGATCTGGGCCACAGTCAGCTCCAGGTCTTGTTTTTGCTGACTGTATAGAGCTTCTCCATCTTTGGCTGCAGAGAATATAATCAATCAGATTTCGATGCTGCCCATCTGGTGATATCCATGGGTAGAGTCATCTCTTGTGTTGGCAGTCAGTTTACTGCCTGATTTATTCATACATTTTGTTCACCCTCTTTTATCACATCTAGTCCTACCTTCCCACAATTCATATACTGTTGTTTTTTGTTTTTAGTCCAGCACAACAGGTTATCTGTGACCACTTCTCCACCTCATGGCAGCCACAATACTGGTTTCATCATATGTTAAGCAGTAACAATATTAAGGGGCCAAATATTGACCTTCAGGCACCTTCTCTCCCACTTGAGCACAGTGCTTTTCAACCTTAGGTTTCCAGATGTTTTTGGAATACTGCTCCAATTATCGCCACCCATCTCAGGTGGTGGTCTTGGGTGATGGGAGTTGTAATCAAACAAAATGCAATGAGGAAGATTGTGTTACTCTTCCATTCTTCTGAAAAAAAGTTGGACTTTTTTGTTGTCTTATAACACGTGGAATAGACCACAGGGAAAATACTTGGTGACAATAATTGGCTGTCTGTGTTGAGTGGATGCCTTATAAAAGGGAATGCCGTTCTTTATTAGTTCATGGGTTAGTGAGGATCTTATCTTCTGATGACACTAAAACAGAGGGGTAGAAATTATCGGGTAATCAGTTTCTTCACTGATTTCATTTACTTATGACAGCTCATTTATTGTTGTTATTTTATAATTGTGGGGAGGCTACAAATAAGCCCACCTGAGCCTCTAGTATTCCCCCACCATGTCCCAATGTCAAAATTTCCCTCCCTTTATTCTGTAGGCGTTAACAGCAGCAGCCCACTTTCCCCTGATAGAAGTTATTGACAGACTAAGAGCATAATCACATAGTCATCATTCGGGGCAAGCATCCAAAATATACAGCCAGCCATGGGCCACCTATTCAGATTGAGCAGCACAATTTCTAGCTACTGCTGCCACAATGGAGTAAATTTGAAATGGGATTTGCACCCTTGTCTCCTACTGTTCTTCCTTTCTGCTGGTCACCCCTTTCAGTGAAGGGTACCACACAGTGGAGGCTAGGATAGGGACCATGGCTTGACTATAAGCTCCGTGATTTTCAACAGGAAATTGTGTGTGAAAAGTCAATCACGAGTTGCAAGAAATTGCAAAGGGGGAGAGAGCCCTTGTGCCCAGGGTCTTCTTCATGGCTTTCCATAGGTGTCTAGCTAGCCGCTGTGAGAATCAGCTGCTAGACTAGATAAGTAACTGGCCTAATTCCATCGGGCTCTTATGCCCTGATGAGTGTTATTTGCTGCCAGGGAGAAGGCCTATCTTTTCCCTACAGTAAGGATGTCCCACTATACACACACCTTGAGGTAATTGTGGAAGAGAAAGGGGAATTCAGCTGCTTGATGGTCCTCTCTCTTCTCTACCTTTTTTTGGAGGGGGGGGTGGGTACTTGGTTTGGGGATGAGTAGACAAGTATGTTTGCCCATCTTTGCTCATCATTTCAGTAAATCAGCCTAATTTGGTGTTGCATCAGGGTAAGGAGTTGAGCAACTGTCCTTTTCTCCAGCATACCTCACGGAAAAGATTGCAGCATTAAACTACTATAAGGTTGAAGTAGTTTTAAAATTAGGGGAAATGCAGTAACTGGAAGAACAGTTGAGAAATGAGAACAAGCTTATTAGGGGAACATTTTGCAGTCTTCAACACTGGAGATTTTCAGGGAAGGGCATCTACATACAGAGCAGCACGTGGAGAACCATCAGCCCACAGGTCTATTTAGGCCAAGCAGTTCTTTTCTTTGGCCCATGACCCACTTTGACCTCCTTTCAAGGCATGCTGTCAGGCAAGGGCTTTGCAAGCCTCAGCACTTGCAAAGGCCTTGCCTGAAAATGCACACCTTTGAAGCTAACTGTACCTGCAAGCACACATTTTCCCTCTCCATTTGCAGGTATAGTTTGACTGTAAGCCTCTTTGAATTTGTCACCTGATGCTGTCATGTGATTGACAAGTGACCAGCCCCATTGAGTGGGTCCAGCTCCCACTGCTGATGCAGAGTATCCTATCTTAGGAGAAGAAATTGAGACAGATGCCCCCACGCAGTGGGGGGTGCAGGGGGGGCCAGCCGCACCGGGCGCAACATCTGGGGTTAGGGCAAATCCACAGGTTAGGGGGCGCAAATCCACGGGTTAGGGGGCGCAAATCCACGGGTTAGGGGGCGCAAATTACTTGCCTTGCCCCGGGTGCTGACAACCCACGCTACGCCACTGCCCCCACGCCTATCTCTCAACCTCATGAAAATTCATGAACTTTTTACTGCAAATTCCTCCTAATGTGCACATTTTCAAATGTAATTCCCCCAAATATACACATTTTTGCACAGCATTTCCTTGTAATATAATGCATTTTTGTATGTTATTTTCATCAATATATGCATTTTTATGGAACATGTTACCCTAATATACAGGCTTCCTCAACCTTGGGCCTCCAGATGTTTTTGGCCTACAACTCCCATGATCCCTGGCTAGCAGGACCAGTGGCCAGGAATGATGGGAACTGTAGTCTCAAAAGGCCCAAGGTTGAGGAAGCCTGCTAGTATATGTACATTACTTGGTTGGAGAACTGTATTGCAAAATTCAGAGAAGCACAAATTTTGATAGATGGTTGTGTTTCATGTATTTCTCAGTTTATGTAGGTTTCATAAAGTGTGAATTAGGTACGTTCACCTTTAAATGAAAACTGAATTGAATTTCTGCCCCAGGATCTAGTCATGTCTTCTGGATTATAAGCCTGAGGACCACAATCTCAGAGCCTTTGTGGTTGAAGAATGGGGTAAAAATGCTATAAATACATAAAAAGGATCACAATGAAATATGAGGCTTGGTTGATATAACATACATGACTGTCCTCTACAGAAATGACTTTCATATACATTTGGAGGTATGTCTGGATGCTATTTATTATATCTATAACCTGTTTTTCCCTCCAGGGAACTCAGTGCAGCTTACATGTGGTTCCCAGGAAGTCTTGTATCTAGGCAATGCTGAAGGCCAGACTGCTATTCATCAGCCCCTGGTCCACACTGATGAAGACCATCTACATGACAGGACTACCAAGCAATGGGTAACAAAATTGGAGAGAGGTGAGAAAAAGCTTGAAGTTATCCAAGCACAATTAGTAACTGTTCACAAATTGAAGCCTGTGTGTTGGGCTCAAACTTTTTAGCAAACAAATAACATTTAAGTGAGTTCAGCACAGAACTCCTCCAAGAAATAGTTGCCTTTCTCTACAATATTGAGATTCCACCCTATCTCATTCCATAGCAATAATATGGTTCAGGAACAGTTTTG
Organism: Podarcis muralis; assembly: GCF_964188315.1. Lineage (NCBI taxonomy): Eukaryota > Metazoa > Chordata > Lepidosauria > Squamata > Lacertidae > Podarcis > Podarcis muralis. The sequence continues at coordinate 71,979,189 of NC_135658.1, read as the reverse complement.
TCACTTGATTCTGCCGGTTGTGTAAATTGACCCTGATCTCTCATGGTTATCCCAGATTTGAATATTCCAAAGACAGCAAAGAAGAACATTAACTTAAGATTGGAATGCAGACACAATAAACATTCTTTTATTAAAACTATATGAATGTAGTATTTAAGAATGGCACTTGCAATATTGTTACCTGAGATGACAAGCACCATCTTATACAGGTGCTTATACAAAGATTTGTCCATACAAAGCTTTGTCAGACCAACATCAATAACAAAGAACAAATTACAAGATCATTCTAATTACTGAGAATCTGTACTCCAGGTAGTTGCATTCTTTTGTGACTTAGTGGCACAGGTAATTTGTGACATTCAAGGAAGGCAGTCTTAACAAATGTCTGTTTCCATTCAACCAAATATTTCTACTAATATTTGTTCCATAAATTCTGCACAGTCAAAAGTGGTTAAACACATGCTTTCCTCCTCATGCTACATTTGCAGGTGTCTCTTAATAAGACAGGTGTCTTTCAGCTGCACCAGTCTAACTGGACTTTGACATTAGTTGCCTTTACTCAAAAGAAATAGACTCATGTGTGATAATTGTAGTCCATTTGATCTTCCAGAAACGTTTGGCAAAATAGTTCTGTGTAACTTGGCAGTTGAGGTTCTGCAATGAATTAGCTCCTGATTTTTCTTGAGGTCAATACAGTGCACTGGCAAAGTTTATTACATTCCAGAGCAATACAGACTATCTATTCAATACTTTTTGCATTGGTGTTATTTGGATATCATGCTCTGAAAAGATTGGAGTATTTTCACTGACCCCAACAGTTACGCATCTGCAGAGCTTCTTCTGTATCTTTCGCCGAAACTCTTTGGAGCCAAAGTAATAAACCAATGGGTCAAGGCAGCAATTGATGGTGGCTACTGCAAATGAAATTTTATATTCAAAATAAAATGATTTTTTCTGAATAGTGAAGACGTAATGGATAATTGACATGATAATGTGAGGCAAGTAACAAACCGTGATCACCAGTAGCAACACTATTATCAAACAGACAGTCTGCTTCTTAGTTTCTCTGAGTTGGGTGGAATGGGAGTGGAGAAGTGTTATGATGATTGAGAAGTAGCAAAACCCCATGATGAGCAGTGGTAGGAAAAAGAAGAAAAATACCAGAGAGCCAAAGTAAGCGATGAAGCGTGCTGGCTTGTCATCAAACATCTCTTTAGGCAAAACATCAAAGCAGGTGATTATATCCAGGTTTTGTACACGAATTGTTAGGTTGGTCATCATGAGTGGGACGAGGGGCAGTAAGACAAACACCCAAATGAGGGCGCATGTCAGGACAGAGGTTCGCATGGATCTCATGGCTTTGTAGCGCAAAGGGTGGACGATTCCCAGGTAGCGCTCAATGCTGATGCACATCATGGTCAAAAGGGAACAGTGCACATTACCATAGGACAGAACGGTGACAATACGGCACAGAGCATCCTCAAAGGGCCAGTTGTTTCCCCGTATATGGTAAACTATTTGAAAGGGGAGGATCATGCTGTAGACAAAATCAGCAAGGGCCAGATTGATGCACAACACAATGGTGGGAGTCCAAGGCCTCGAATACCGACACAGGAACCACAAGCAGATGAGGTTGAGTGGGATACTGATGCAGGCAATAACTGAGAAGATGGTAGACAAAGTGACCTGGAGTGCATAGCTTCGAAGCATCTCAGATGTGTCATCTGACACAGGCCTTACAGGAGGGAACAAGGCTTTCGATGTTGGGATGAGTGGCATATCTTGAGGCATCCTTCTTCTGAAAAGAACTGAAAGCTGGTGGAGTCTTAGTTCTAGATTTAAAAAGGAAACGTATATGTAACATCCTTCATTGTAAGCAAGCAGTATGGTAATATATGTACTTTAACCTCTGTCTATTACACAAATGTGGTGTTTTGTTTTTAAAAAAATGGATACCTAAAAGCATGTAAAAAGTAAATACCACAAAAGCTCATAACCATTAGGGATAGTGGATTAGTGCAGTGGACCATTTTACTAATAAACACTGGGTATTTTCACACTTCATGGCATCACATCTGGTTTACCCCAACATGCAAATGACATAGGGAGAAATTGGATGCCTGATGCAGTTGCAGAAGATGGACAGGAGGTGGCACAAAAACATGCAGCTCCACAAGAGAGGAGAGGCAACATCTGTTGCTGCGGAACCGACAAATTCAGCAGCAAATGCCTAAAGTTAGATGGGGCAAAGCATTATATTACAGGGATCATACACAAGTCCGCACTACCTACCTTTCTCTAGATTTACATGGGTACTTTCTGCCATTATGCCGTGCTGTTGGGACCAGGTGGAATAGTTTGTGTTATTCAACCATGATAGCCAACTGGCCAGTTCTCTAATCCTAATTAACACAACAATCTCTCAGTAGGATTATCGTGACTCGCTCAGGAGAAGGTAAACCTGAAACATGGATGATGCTTCAGACTACGTATTGATATATATGAGCCAGGGGCTATGGAAAATGCGACACGAAGTTGAAGGCTTGCTTAGTGTCTGTGAAGATATAGGGACTGTCACCAAAGGAACACTTGATTATTATCATACATGAATCAGTTACGTGTATCCTCACCTACAGAAGTTAATAAGGTTCAGCAACATGAGGCTGCATCTAAGCTGAGCTGACAGAGGACCAGAATCGTGTTCTTTTGGTAGTGGGTGCAACTTTTCTCATTCACCCAGTGCTATGCCATGAAGAGCTACATTTGCCAAAAAAAACCCCACAACTCTTCTATACACAAGAGGTGCCCTTTCCTATATTGTGTAGGATTTTCCTTTCCATAAATAGTTCCAGCATTTATTTATTTTTTAAAGTGCACATAGACGCTCAGAAATTTTATTGCTAATTATCACCAGAAACCATTTTAAGAGCAGGGTGCTTCTAGATGGGTGTTCATAATGGGATTGGCACACCTCATGCTTGCAAGTTGTTGTTTTTCTCCATTGTTCACATGACACTGCATTCTTATGCATTCACAACTTGTATTCCCCCACCCTGTGCCTTTAATTCGGATTGTCGCTTTCCAGAGAAAACCTGTTACATTTTTAAGAAACCTGTTGCTAACAGGCCACGTGAAATCTCTCAGTGACTCATTTAGAATATTAATTAAACCCTGGTCTCAAATCATCCTAAGAAGTAGACGCATACTATTTCCTCTGTCCTGATGTGCATATTTCATAGGTTCACTGAGCTAGAAAGCTGTGTAGGGAAGACCATTTCTTTTTTGTTTCCTAAAGTTCAGCCTCACTGTCATTCTACACTGGAGATCCAGGTATGCTTCTAAAAACAAGAGAATCGTATTATTTTGGATTAATACGCAGGAATGTGTGCTGGCCATTTTAGGTAATACAGAGGTCAAGGAGTACAGAAGAGAGAGGGGGAAATGGGGGCAAACACTTTTTGCAGCTTGCTGTATTTTCACCATGTGTTTACTGATGAGAGTAGTTTGGGTGAGTAGCTGCAGACATGATGAAGTCAGGAAATAAACCCAATTTTCTTTGCTTTTGCTTTCCTGTTGTACATTTCACTTGCAGGAACTCACTTCTTGTGAAATACGTTTCCTTTCGTGACCGTCTTTCCTCACTGCTGTTTTGTAACCGAGAAAAGAAGAGGGAGCCCTGCTTCCAGAGACTCTAAAAGCTCCCCAAGAGGAGGTTGAAGAAATTCTTGGCCCACTCACGCACTTCCTGTTGTGAAGTGTTTCCTTATATGCTTTATGCTGAGAGTTGCTTCTTGTGTGAGTCTGCAAATGCTACAAGTGTTGAGTGTGCACAAAAATATATATCCCCATGACCCGTGTTCAAGTGACTAACAGCTAAGGCCATTGGTAGAGCCACCGCAACCTTTAAGAAGGGTGAAGCAGTCCATTTTAGAGGGCAGATCTCATATCTTCCAACATTTCTCCAATGAAAATAGGGACATCCTATTCCATAATAATACCGTGTTGGCCCAAATATAAGCTGTACCCATATATAAGCAGCACCTTTAAAATTCAAGGGCCTCCAGTGATGGAACCAAGTGGGCCTTCTTGGAGAACGCATTCCATAGCCCTGATTCCATGGCTGAAAAAGCTGCCTCTTGTGCTCACCTGGTGTGCATCAAATGGCAGTGGAACAGTTGATCTGAGTTACTTGTGTGGGTATCTGCAGGAGGATAGCTCAAGATAGTCCATGAGATATCCCAGTCCTAGAACACTTGGGGCTTGAAAAGCTCAAGACCATTTTCTTCTGAATTACACCTGGAAAGAAATTAGCAATCCATGAAGAATGGAACAATACCAGAGCTTTGCTTTAATCCCAGTAGCTCTCTGGGAGCTGATGGCACTGCCATGAGTAGCACATGCCCATCTCACATATTGTATTCATAAATACATGGTGGGAGTAGGATTGTACATGCCAGCCTTGTGTGCCAACATGCACCCTTGAGAAGTAATTCCACCTACATGTTCAGTGCCAGGGTGACACCATGGTGAGGACGCTGTAAAGTGAGATGTCGATATTTTAATAAAACAAATCAAAATAAGATACATGCATGCCAACGCTCATGAATGTATGGGAGGGATGTGTGTACCTCCCTCATGTCATTCAACCTTCCACGTGGAAGCATGTACATCAAGCATTGATAGGGTCAGGCCAAAACAAAATAGCACCCCCTTTACACCATTCCATATATAGAAGATGAGCGGGCTGGCCACTGAATCTCGTTTCAGCACTGGTGACAGGACAGCATCCACCTTTGCGCCTGAGGGCAGAAGGCTAGCTTAGGTAGTACAGGACAAGCCGCATGGTACACACACAGATTTATCCTCCAATAAAGGAGAATGGTTATGGGTCAGGAGGAACAGATACTACGTTGCCCTCCCCCCAGCATCTGCTGCCTGAGGTACTCGCATCACCTTGCCTATAGGTAGCGTAAGCCCTGACTATGGATATGGGGCAGCCCTACAGAAGTGACAGCCACACCACTAGTCACAATCTTCCAGATATCTTTCCCCTGTAAAACCACCAACCAACCAACCAGTGCCTTCCCAATCACAGTGTGCCACAAAAGGAGGCTCGGAGCAAACATGGTGGTGAGAGGCTTTTGCCTTCTTACAGACTAAGTTTAGTAAAGCCAGTTAGTGAGCCAACTGCAAGAGATAGTTGCCTGTTCTCCTCTTCTTCCCTCCCCAGGATTGCATGCCATTCTGACTGGAAAGATTATTCTTACGGACTCCTGGTATAAATTAAACAGTGTGAAATAAAACCAATCCACTGATATGCCTGGCAAGACATCTTCTTTGGTCAGGTAGACAGAGGAAGCCCATCCAATCCAATTCCAAGTTCCTGATGAACTGGGTGTGTGGAGAGAACAACTACCAAACCCCATGCTATATGTAAAGGTGAGTTGCATTGGAGGGCTCAGATGCCCACATAACAATTAGTAAGCTTGTGCACCTCAGGATTACTGCAAAGGCTCATGGGAGATCCTTTCCTGCCAATCAGAATTTTCCCCTATCTTTCTGTGGGACATGTAAACTAGAGGTAATGAATGTCCATTGACCTCATTTGTATTATTAACTGTTCTTCCCCAAACATGCCCCTGAATTTCAAATAAGCTCTTTAAAAAATACAGAATCTAACATACTTTTGGGATGCTTTTAAAACTGTGGGAGGGGCACAATAACCATTATCCAATGCATATAAATATTCAGAGATCTTGCTAGGTGGTGGGGTTTAGGGAAATTATTATGTTTCCTTAGACTGACAGAAATTATCTAAAGTCCTTAAACCTGCAGTACAGTGGTACCTCGGGTTACGAACTTAATTCGGTCCGGAGGTCCGTTCTTAACCTAAAACCATTCTTAACCTGCGGCGCGCTTTCGCTAATGGAGCCTCCCGCTGCTGCTGCACTGCCAGCACACAATTTCCATTCTCATCCTGGAGCAAAGTTCTCAACCTAAGGTACTACTTCTGGGGTAGGGGAGTTTGTAACCCAAAGTGTTTGCAACCTGAAGTGTTTGTAACCCGAGGTACCACTGTATAGTGTTGAGAAATTCTGTTCTCAAAAAGGCATATTTTATCAAAGAGAATTTGTCATGTTAATGAGTGAAATTATCACAGTTAATGCAAAATGCTTGCTAATGTATAGAAGAGCTATTTACTCTGGGAATGAAATTGACCCAAGTGGATGGTAAATTTGTGTCTGGTAAAAATTCACAAGCATCCAGATGCCTGCATACATATAAATAGATATATATTAGCCTGTTACTACTACTACTACACACAGAAACCCCTTACCCAGAAGCACATACACTAAATACGTTCGGAACATATAAGTACTCATCTTTTATATTCCTTCAATGTTCATTGTACATGCTCTCCTTCTAGTTAAATAACTTTGCAACTGAATTCCACCCAAAGCAGCTTCCTGAGTAACAGAGCTAGACTTTGCAATACACTTAATCATAAATACACTACATGTAAATAGTTTTTTTAAAAAAGAAATAGCAGTCAAAACTAATACTGTATAATAAATTAAGCCTGTTAGTAAAAATGATTGCTTCTTCCTTTACCTTTTTTAGAAAAGAAAAAAACAATTCGTTTACCTGTTTATTCATTCACATCTGCCACTGTGAAGGTTTGAGGTTCAAATTTTGTCTCAAGTGTCTGGACGCTGACTCCAGAGAGTATATTTCAACACCTACTTCCTTTTCATGTTCATGCTTTTGCGCACAAAAATAACACATATTGCATGGAGAACAGGATCTTCTATCCTCATGGTTCAAGTTTGTTTTTAAAAAGAACACACACAAAAAAGCAAACAAAACAAAAAAAGCGGAAATAACTACCCTTGTCATTTTTTGCTTTGTCCCTTAGTATTGCTATGAGTTTGTGGGGTGCCTGAAACCCCCTTCTAATTCTTGGATGCCGGATATTGGATTTAGCAAAGTGTTAAAATACAGGTCAAACCAGCTTCCTGTGTTCAGGAAATCACCTGGGAGATCAGCCATTGTCCAAAGTCAAAGGAAAAGCAATGGTCCATTACGAAAGCTATGGAGAGGGTCTCTGTGCCTGATGGAAAAATGGGAGGAGCTCCTCCTCCAGCTCTGAGTTAGTTAGCAGGACAAAGACCAGGGTTGAAAGGAGAGTAGTTCCTTAGGATTGCAGTTGGCTGGAATGTGAGCACTGAGAGAATAAGTGACCATCTGTAAAAATGCAGCAGACGGTCAGAGAGCCATGGCAAATTTCTTTGTGAATGTAAAGCTGCTTTGGCAATGGGAGAAACTTGTGGGGTGTTAATGCTGTGAGCCCCTCTATCGCAAGTTCAGATTGTATGCGTGTGTAAATAAACTATATATCAGAAAGACATCACAGTCTTCGCAAGACTGCATAGACTCCAGGTGTTCCTCTTAATATCTGTAGCTGGTGTGTTAAGTTTTTCCATTGCTAGTACAGACCACATTTCGTTAGTTGGTGGAGCATGAGACTTTTAATCTCAAAGTCATAGGTTCAAGTCCCAGGCTGGGTGAAAGATTCCTGCACTGCAGGGGGTTGGACTAGATGACCCCTATTCTCCCTTTCAACTCTACAAATCTGTGATTCTGTGATGTACTGGTGTTTCAGCTACCAGCTTCCTTTAAATGTTGGGATATTTATTGCATTAGATTTCTTACCCTCACTGTAACATCCCAGGGCAGGTTACAGTGCTATTTTTTCTAGAAAAAGAGGTGCCAGAACTCACTATGAACATCTCCCTTGTTCTCTTTTAATAGCAATGGCACCCACCTGAGAGGTACTGGAACTGAGTTTGAGTTTCAGCTGAAAAAGAGCCCTGGTTAAAGCAGTTTAAAAACACAAGGAAAGGGGTTTAATGAGGGTAACATTAGACGGATGTTTGCCTCCTACATTTGGGAACTGGGCTGCTCACAAGCCAACTAAATCAACCCTGTACACCACTGGACTACAAGCTACCAAGGGCCTAAACAGCCTCCTGGTGTTGCCTGTTGAGAACTGAAAAAAAGAGAGGAGTTGCCAGCCATCGAGCAGGCCATAATATTAAGTCTGCTAGGCTGTGTTTGGTTTGGAAGTTGCAAATCATTCAGATCTGCAATTTATACCTTCATTCAATACAGTGTGACAAAATGCTCAGAAATGAGCTCTGAAGAAAGTTGTAAGGATACTGCATTTCTTCAAGCATTACCCCAAAAGCAGAACTTGAGCAATGTTACAAATTGTTGTCTATATTTCCATTGTGGTCTGAAGGCACTCTGAATAATAACGCACTCAGTGACCGGGGCATTCCCAACTGGTTGTGGCCTCATTCCCCACCCCTTCACTTCCCAACAGCTAAAATGAGAGGCACTAGTGTGCAAGGCAAAAATGAAACATATAGGATTAAGTGAAAGGCCATTGCATCTATAAAGGTGGCAGAAAAGCACCCAGGATATTGCAGGGATGCAACATCACACACGGAAAAGTGGTGACTGCAGTGGCCCAGACTTCGCATGCATTAGGTGTGAAGAGGTAGGAAAGAGGAGTGGTAATACAGCACAGTCATGTATTCTTTATTTCATAAATTTTATACACTGCTTTTTTTTTAAAAAAAAAAACACCTCTCTCTCTCTCTGTGTATATATTCTTCTTTTACAAAATTGTACACACATAAATCATAAAACGTGACATGGCTGACAAAAAAAATGGGTCATGGGGGAGGGTAAATACTAAACATATTGTTTTACATTACATAATTATGAAGTTATTACACTAAACCAGTTGAATGAATTCTTCAATAAATCAACTCAGAAAATAGAACTGTAGAAGTGAGCTAATGAGCGGTGCCTGCTTATCTATGCCATATTGCAATATGCTGTAGGAATTTCTCATCCATGTATTGTTTCATTTGTATATTTAATAAAACCATACCACACAGTGTAAAAAACAGTATAGTTTTTCTCTCTCCCCTTGCCACTGTGATAGGAATTTATGGTAATATATGGTAATATTCATAACCGCACATACATAGGTCAGCACAGGAAGACCAACCTGGAACCATTTTGATTCCTAAACTGACCAAATGTTTTCTCTGCAAGGTCAAACTGGAAAAGTCTCCCCATTGTCTCTTTCCTCACAAATCCTGTCTTAAGGACACATTTCAGATATGAATAGGGTGTGAGCCTGTGACCTGGCCCAGGAAATAAGTATTTTACCACTGCAAAAGAATGGCCAGGCTCCCAGGGAAATCCAATCAAGTAACTTGCCAGACAGGAGATAAACTGTGACAGGAGAAAAACAACATTTAAATTTCTGTGATGGTAGGTGGGATGTATCTGAGGGGTGGTCTTAGGTTACACCCTTTCAGTGATGTATGCATAATGTTTCTGGGGGTGGTCTTGATCTAGAGAATGGGAATTTCAAAAGTCTTTATAAGCCCTTGCACAGCATTTTGGGGGGTCCTCTTCCTCTCCTGCGTGTGAGGGGAGTACCCTGTTGCAACAGATCAATAAAGATCAAGCTTACTAGCTGCTTTGCTTCTCAATATTCTCTGGTTGGCCTCTGTTATTTTCTCCTACCAATAGGGAACCTATGTAAGGACTCTATATGGGCTCTTGGATACCCCATAAGGGAAAAGGGGATATTTTTATTTACAACACCACCTTCATTTTTTATTTTTTATTGCAATACATTTTCCATTATGGCTTTTTGCCAGACTATTTTACACCAGTGATCAATATTCATTAATTGCAAGGTTTTCTAAGTGCTGGCTATTACTGTTCTAACTGCTATTACTAAATGCGCCAGCTGCCCTACCTTTCCCCCACATCAACTTCCTAAAGCTTTCTCTTCCCACTCCATGCAATTACTCAGCTCACTTTTCACCTTTCCAACCCCTTAATCTGAGACTGCTTCTCTTTTTTTGTTCTCCAGCCCCATTTTGCTTCTGTTTTTACTCTGGTGCCCATGCTTCCTCCTCCTTTTGTACAACCCAGTATCTTCCTCCTCCCACACATTGCAACTTCTCTGCACCTTTTCCACCTTACACCCAGTTCTTAAGCTACCCTCCTCTCCTATTCTGCAGACCTTTTCATGACTCTACTTCTGAGTAGACAAGTATAGCGCTACACAGCAAAACAGGTTGCTGCCCTGAGTAGATTACAATCTAAAATGTAACACAGAGGAAGGAGATTCAATTCAAGAATTTTGCCTTCTATTCTATAGACGGTACTGAGAGATATGCTACTATTGACTATATGACATTTAGCTGTCACAGGTAATAATCATTGATAGACCTATTTTTCTTTTTTGAATGTTTCCTTTGCCAACTGTAAATTGAGTCTAAGACTATGAAACAGCTTCAAGAAGTTAAGATTCCCTCAAAGCTCAATCTCATGGAAACAGCTTCCTCTAGTGGAGTTCTAATGTAATAAATTAGTTTTACTGAATGGTGTATTTAACAACATGCAATATAATCAGCCATATGCTTGTTCAATGGGGCTTACTAAAATGTAAGTCCTATTATGACAAATGGAACTTACTCCCAGGTAACCAAAAAGCTATGTTAAAGAGTGAAGCAAGTGGCAAGCCATTCTCAACTATCTCAACTATATTTTTAAATAGGGTGGGGGATGAAGTCAGAGCTTGTGGACAGAGCAATTTTTGTACAATTTGGTTTAAAAAAAGCACACACAATCAGAGACAGATTCGAAAAACGTGGTCTGGCAAGAATTTTATTTGCAAAGGAATAATTGTAAGATGTCAATGTGGGGAACTAGAATAGTCTATTCTTCTTGGGAAATGAGTCTGAACTGATTTAAGCTTTTTGTTATCTACATGCTTGATGACCTGCATATGGGAAAGAAATAGATACCATGGGCAGGCCACAGTCTGCTAAACCATTTGGTCTAGGAAAGGAAGGCTAGACTCTGGCCTCTAGTCACACTGATCATAAGGATCTAAGGAAGAGACTTCAGTAGTGCTTTCACTTTCCAAGCCAAATGGAGCACAACTTCCCTCAACGAGGCATTTATTATATTTAATATACATCATCCATTCCTACATCATCCAAACTAATACTGGTTTGTTTGTTTTCAAAATAATATTTTAATTAAATTTTCAACAGAAATAACAACAACAACAACAAAAACCCACCACAACCAAAGAAAATTATACACAAAAACAGTATCAAATCCAAAGGGAATCTCTTGACTTCCCTCCCCCCCCCCCCCCGGTTCCTTAAATTTTCTTTTCAACTGCATATCATTTCTACTTGAAATTATTTTTTCTACCTCAACTTTCCTGTACTATTTCTTAAAATCCTGCCAATGTATTAACCTGTTTACAATACTTTTGTAAATACATAATAAAACATTTCCCATTCTTTTTTAAATCTCTTGCCATCTTGATTTCTGAGCTTTCCAGTTAATTTCGCAATTTCAGTGAAACTAATACTGTTCAATAGAAACAGCTTGCAAGTTTACTTATGAGCTGTCATATAATGAAAAGCATCATGCTGGTCTTAATGGTCCAAACACAGCAGCTATTAAAGCACATGAAAGCACACACATGGAATAAGACCAGGGGTCAAATCCCCACTCGACATGAAGCTCACTGGGTGATGTTAAGCCAGTCACCATCTGTCAGCCTAGCCCAGAGTTTTCCAAACCGTGTGTTGCGGCACGTTTGTGTGTTGGCTGCAGTGTGTAGGTGTGTTGCGCAAATGCTCCCTGCATTCCTCCAGGGGCTGGAAAGGAGTTAGTATAACCTCCGGTTTGCTAGTAAAACTGAACTATTGTGTCACGAAATGATACAGGTCTAAAAAGGTGTGTCACCAACATGAAAAGTTTGGAAAGCTCTGGACTAGCCTACCTCACAGAGCTGTTGTAGAAGATAATGTATGCCACCCTAATCTCCTTGGAAGAAAGTGAGATATAATTAGAAATAAAATTAAGTAAGTACACCCTTATTCAGTGTGATGTACGTTGACACTGCTGTATGTCACGGTCAACATGGGTCAGATTTTATGTTGAGTTGGCTGCTGAATTTATCACAACTCAGCTCTCTCACACACAAAATTGTCTAGTTTTCTTTTAAAAACCCACTATATGGTTAATAGAAATTTTTAAAACAATAACAAAGTAGTCTCAACGTCTTTTCCTCCGCTTGACGTGATACGTTGAAAATTCGCACTAAACCACTAGATGGCAGCCCACCTTTAACGGTGTAACTCCAGGAAGACAATGATTTTTCTACGGTTGCGAAGCCCAATTCTTTTAAACTCTATGATCTTCGTTCCATAGATTTATATACAGTATTTGAAGAATCTTTGTAACGTATCTTTGTCTCAACAGGAGGAATACCTGGTCTAACTTTGGAAAAGTCATTCTTGCAGCTTTCCTTGGAAGTGACAAATTCCCACAGATTAGAATACGAGATTTGAATCTAGGGAGTCGTGTTGTTGTTGTTTTTTAACTTACATTTATTTATGTATCGCAGCTGTGCTTAGACACCAGCGCGATCCCACTCACTCAGAATCAAAAAGTCGCAGGCTACTAGCAGCAAAAAGAGGCACGCGTACTCCTTTTAACTGCGGCCTTGCTTTGTATGAATGGCTTAAAATAATAGTCCCAACAGTGCAAATTCTAAAGCAAACGCGATCCATTGCCACGATACTTCTAATTTAGAGAACGGTATGTTTGAGAATTAAAGAAAAGCAAGATCATAGCCCGCTGCTAATACTGTATTGAGCGTCAGGCTGGCTGAGGGACATACAAAGTTGAAGTGGAGCGGCAATAAAACTGCTAGCACATTTGCAAAGCCAAGCAGGGTCCGGGCTGCTTTCAAATTGGATGCTGAGATTCTTGCATTGCAGGGGTTGGACAAGATGACCCTCGGACCCCTTCCAATTCTATGACTCTGTAAGATGAGACCTGAGACTGCTGATAATTTTTTTTATTAATAATCCCAAGACAAAACGCTCATCACACTGCAGCTGAAGCTCTAGCTACCCACAATTATTCCTCCTCCTCTGCCGCATGCATGCATGCATGCAGGAGGAGCCGCGCGTCCCGCCGACCCGCGAGCAACTCAGAAAACATTCCCCTCGGCGTCTTGAAACCTGAAGTGCGCATCACGCGTGTCCCTCTACATTCCGCGCTCTCCGTCTCTCTGTGTGCACCAAGCCCTTATAAGGGCATTCCCTTCCCTCTATAGCGGGCTTCCTACGGGCCCGCCCTCGTTTATCTCGGAGGAAGCGGAAGTGCTTTTGTTTTGGTGGCGCTGGGCACTGTGGGAAGGCCGGTGCGGGGCGCGCGTGCGCGGGAGGCCGGACGAGAGAGGGAGAGGGAGAGAGAGGCGACCGCGGGTTACCCTGGAGAGGAGGAGGAGGAGGAGGAGGAAGAAGACGGGCGTCGGCGGCGCGGGGCTGTTTCTTCCTCCTCAGTTTGGCGGAGGCCAGATGTGCCAAGGACCGGGCGCGCGGTAGGTGCCTCCTCTCGCCCACCGATCCGCCTGTAGCCAGTCGCCCACAGTGCGCGTGTGCTGTTGTGCGTGTGTCAGGACCGACACGTTTCCTGGGTGCGTGTCTGTGCGGGAGACGCCAGCCTGCCTTCGGGCCCGTTGTGGCACTTAGCCCACCTGCGAAAAAAGCGAATGTCCTCTGCTCAAGTTCTCTATTCTGTGCTCATCGCCCCCCTTTTTTTCTCCAACAGCTCCTTTTTCTAAGCCTGCAGCCCCAGCACGACGTCGTCTTTCTTTCTTTCTTTCTTTCTTTCTTTCTTTCTTTCTTTCTTTCTTTCTTTCTTTCTTTCACCAGGCTCCTGGTGGCTCCTTTCACCTGCGCCCTCCTTTCCAGGGGCTCAGGGCACTAGGCTTCCCTGCCCTTCCTCTGGAGTCAGAATCGGAAGAATCTTTATTTGCATCAGCCACTAGCCGTAGCAAATAAAATAGAATGTACTGAAGATAGAGGTAAAAACTTAACCATAGAAAATACCTTTTGGGGGTTTGCATCAATAAGCCTTCCTCTGGTTTCATTCTCACAGCAGCACTGAGGCAGGCTAGGACCGTTTTCTAGTCCAGGGCCAGGTGGGGGTGGATGTGAACCCAGGTCTCTCTCACTGGTCTTAATACACCACACACTACCTGTGTTGCATATTGTGTGGTCAGCCTTTTTGTTTCGGACCTGGAACCCTTCTTGAGCACCAGCCTGAAAAGTGGGGCCTACCCGATTCATTGCCCCATTTCTTCTTCCTTGTGTTTTAGGGAGTGTGCACTGAATACTGGGAGCAAACTGGAGGTGGCTGTCACCTTCATGCTCCCAGGAGACAATTTGGCTGGCTTCTGTCGGAAACAAAATGCTGGGTTGGATAGGCTTTTGGGGCTGAGCCAGCAGGACTCTCCTTACATTCTCCTGCTTTCCCCATTGACCAGCATGCAATCATATTATGTAGTTTCATAATTTAATTTTATGGTGTTAAATTAATTGTTACAGTAATTGAAAGTAGAATATATTCATTCACCTTTTACAAATAGTAAAATAGTATTAACTTGGATGACAATTTAGTAAATTCTCTTTTTATCTTAACTGTTGTAGTTAATTTCTGAGCTAGGGTTGCTGAAACTTTTTATGTTTCATGCAGGTAATGCTAATGAAAATATTATCAACTTAGGCTGTAATCCTAACCCCATTTACCTGAGAGTAAACCCCATTTAATTCAGTAGGATTTACCTCTGAATAGACAGGGTTAGGATTGCAGTACTTGTCAGTTGGATGTATTCTCACTGTGTAACAATAGTTTGTAAATTTTGCTGTGCATAGGAAATATATAATGTACATACTATACTTAATACCTTTCCAGAAATCATTTTATAGTAATTTTGGCTTTGAGGTGTTTGCTGATCTTCAGTGCTTCATTATCTAAAAAGCATCCTGTGTTTGGTTTAATAGGATGGAAAGTAAGATGCTTAATTCATTTGTTTCAATTTCACACAGATTTCTGGTTTCTGTATCCACTCGAATTCATCTCAGTTGTGATGCATCAAACAACCTGCAATGAATTTGAAGCAAAAGACTACAGCTATTTCTCTGCGTCTTCAGTTTCTCCTTCTTAAACACTCCTTCTTAGTACCCATCACACAGCTTTGCAGTTTCTCTGCTTGCAGTGTGATTAGGAAAGAGCATAATATTTTGTTGTGGACTCTCTATATATATTGTTTTGATAAATTTTAACAGAGGACTTGTTCTTAAGCCTTTGAATGCTGCTTTCAAGAAACTGTTAAAATGATCATTTATTCAAAGAAAGGAACCACTTTCTGCCAGTGTCTAAATCACAGATAAGCCTACTATCCCTTGTTTGCTTATTGTCTTTTTTGTAGCTATGGCAGCTGCTACAATAGTTCATGACACATCAGAAGCAGTGGAGCTTTGTGCTCCTTATGGGCTATACCTTAAGCCCATTACAAAAATGACTATCAGTGTGGCACTTCCTCAGTTAAAGCAGCCTGGGAAGTCTATTTCAAACTGGGAAGTGATGGAAAGGCTGAAAGGAATGGTGCAAACACATCAGTTCTCAACCTTGCGGATATCTAAAAGCACCATGGATTTCATACGCTTTGAAGGAGAGGTAGAAAATAAGAGTCTGGTTAAATCCTTCCTTGCATGCCTGGATGGCAAAACTATAAAACTTAGTGGCTTTTCAGACATTTTAAAAGTCCGCGCTGCAGAATACAAAATTGACTTTCCTACTCGACATGACTGGGACTCCTTTTTTCGTGATGCAAAAGATATGAATGAAACTCTGCCAGGGGAAAGGCCAGACACTATTCATCTGGAGGGCTTGCCTTGTAAATGGTTTGCGCTGAAAGACTCTGGCTCAGAAAAACCAAGTGAAGAAGTTCTTATTAAAGTGTTTAGTAAATTTGGGGAAATACGGAATGTGGACATACCCATGTTGGACCCATATAGGGAAGAAATGACTGGCAGAAACTTTCATACGTTCAGTTTTGGAGGCCATTTGAATTTTGAAGCTTATGTTCAGTATGAGGAATATGCAGGTTTCATCAAGGCTATGAACGCTTTACGAGGGATGAAGCTGATGTACAAAGGTGAAGATGGCAAAGCAGTGGCTTGTAACTTAAAGGTGAGATACTGTTGAGCTGTTCCTAGTAGAAAATTCTTCAAAGAAACATTGCATGTTCTTCTCCTTTATATTTTGATGAGCTGGTGCTTAAGTTACCAGTTTTAGGTGCATGCACCCCATAAGTGAACCTTTAGAGGCATTTATTTTAAACATTTGTATGCCACCTTTCCACAAATGGTACCCAAAGCGTTGCCCAACTAAATGGCGTGGGGAGTGTAACTTTGAATATGACAGAAGAAGCAACTCGCAAAGAAAATGTCACAAATTATAGTAACTGTTAAGTATGCATTGGGGAATGTGCTGTCACTAGTTCTTAACAAGATATAGGCATACAGTTTATGAATTGTAATGATGTAGCAGACGTCTGAAAGACTAAATATATAGAGCAGCTGCCAGTGCAGCTTCTCTTTGTGCAGCAGAAATCCACTTGCACAAAAGTGCTTCTGGTTTTCTTATTTCTCCTTCAGCAGCATCCCTGCCCCCCTCAAAAAAATTAAATAAATAAATCTGCTCCAGTAGTGGGAGGATAGGAAGGGAAGCCCTGTTTCCTGTGTGGATGCCCGCTTACCCTACATTTGATCTCACCCATAGACTCTTTTAAGTCAGATGATCTCAAAAAATACATTAAAAGAATATCCAGTCTTTTTCTAAACCTGAGTACTTCGTGGCATCCTGAATTGCCTTTTGCGTTGCTTCCTGTGCTTCATTCTGTGCTTACTTTATTGAAGTATGTTCCTAGGCCCTATCGAAGCATGCTGTTTCACACACTAGAGAGAGTGGGAACATGTTGCCTAGCTGCTTTTCCATTATATTCCAGTGTTCACCTTCTAGCGCTCACCTGTGCCTACCCTTGTTCCCCGTCTCAACGTAGGGATGGAAATATCTATAGCAGGGAGCTTGCTGCATTCATAGAGGTTCCCTATGGGATTGAAACTCTGCATGATTCTCAATTGCACATGCATCTCATGAGTAAAGCAAGCTCCCCACTGGACATATTCACCACCCAGGGAAGTAGAAGGGCATGGAGCCTGGTATGGGGACATTATGGGGGCTGGACCAACTGCTGTGTCTCCAGGGAATTGAACACCCAAATAGGGCTCTGCTACATGTGGGAACAGAGAGTAGGAGTGACATAAGGAAATATGCTAAAGTTGTCTTGTGAGAGACTGATGGTTGGGCATTTCATACACTAAACCATGCAATTCCCAATTTACAATGAAAGTTATTTTGCCAGTTCATGTAATCATGAATTTTTTTCCCTTCATGTAATCATAACACTGAAAAGAAGAGCAATTGTTCTGGCATTATTCATGTTTATCTTTCCAGCTGATTTTTTTTTTTAATAGTATATAATTCCCTGTTTAATATGTTCTGTTAAAGAATAGAGTGAACTCTATGTGAAATTAGAGTTTGCATTTAGAAATAACAGTATTTATCTAGTCAGCAGATACTCAGTTTAACTAGAAAGGCATGTGGGTAAATTAGTGGTTTTAACAGTATGAGTGGGCATCTAGGAAAATAGTTGGATCAGCCTCTCAGTTACTGGGAATTCGCTGTTATCTGCATTGCAATATGGTTTCAGGCATGCAACCTTTGTGTTCCTTTTGAATGCAGTGAATTGAATGCAGTCCTATGTGAGCAGAGATTTGCCGTTCATTTTGATAATAATGCATTCAACATTGGAATCTTTCAGTGTTCTCATTTTATGGATGGATTAATTGGATTGTATTTACATACCACCTAGTCAATAATGTCCTCTTTTCCTTGTTCTTCCTAAGGACAAGTAAGCACTAGGAAGCCTGTCATTTACTGTTCAAAAATCTTGTAAGGCTTTTTTGATAATTACTTAAGGGGGCACACTGCGGCAAAATATGAGAACCACTGTCGTTCAGGACTATTAAAGGTTAAGAATGAATATCATTAACTGTGATGATATTCATTAAGTTAGTGACTACTAATGTGGACAGACCTGGTGTGGCTTAGTTTTCAAGCTTCTGTAACCGGTAAGCACAAGTGTTCCATTCTAAATTGCACAATGAAATCAAATGGAACACTTAAAAATCTGTCAGTGTACTTTAATGTGAATACTTTTTGTTCTGTGCCTGTAAAAGGTTTCATTTGATTCAACAAAACACCTGAGTGATGCTTCAATTAAGAAACGTCAGCTTGAAAGGCAGAAGCTCCAAGAGCTTGAAAAACAGAGAGAAGAACAAAAACGTAAAGAAAAAGAAGCAGAGGAAAGACAAAAAGAGGAGGAAAGGTACGCTTCCTTCCTAAGAAATAACAAACTCTGTTAATGTTTTTGTACTTGTAAAATGCAACATAGTTATTTCTGTTCTTATATTTTGGGCTGTTTACTACTCAGATGTTTTGAATATTGTAATCCATTTGTATTTTGCTTTATGTAAATGTTTACATTAAGAAGCCATAAATTGGGGTGTTTGATACAACCTTTTGGAAAATGCTACTATTCATCTAGAAAGCACAACAATAGACTGTTCACTGTTGCTTCTGACAGTAAAATCAATCTAAGAAAATAACAGTTTCTGAACAAGGCCTTTTCCACTTTCAGCTAATTAAGCTTAACGCACTTGATCCTGTTAATATGTGTCTTTAGTTAAGCTCCTGTAGGTCTAATATGGAGAAGCCAATGTGGTGATCTCAAGATGATGTTGGGCTACAACTCCCTTCGGCTCCAGCCAGCATGGCTAGTAGTTTGGGATGACAAGGGTTTATAGCTCCACAAAATCTGGAGAGACCATGTTGGCTACACCTGGTCTAGTACAATCTGTTTAAAGCTTCTGATAGAACACCAAGCTGCAGTCTTTGATGAAATTACTTCAGAGCAGTTCCACTGACACTGCACTCTTGTGAATGGTTACTCTATACATTTCTCTTGAGCATCTTATTTATCAAAGTGTTACTGAGCATGTTACGAATAAGGCTGGTATATTTTGTTGGGTTGTGGGTGGAGATAATTAATATGCCACCAAACATGTTTAATTCCATGATTCTGGACCATGGGGTGATACCATTTAGAGATACTCAGAGGGCGCCCATTGAAATAAAGTCCACTGATTTCAGTGGTTCTGTTTTGAATATGGATAGCATCAAATGGCTTTCAGTAGCTCTTTGATACTCTTGGCAGTGTTCTATTGCAATAATAATAATAATAATAATAATAATAATAATAATAATAATAATAAAAAATAAATAAATGATAATAAATCTTTATTGTCACTACACCACCTGTGTGCAGTGAAATTAAATGAGCGTTCCCCCCCCCCCATACACTCAATCTGGTTCGCACTCTGTGTGCTTGTCGGAAGTCAATTGCACCACTATTTTTTTCCATGCAGCAGCCCAACAGCCCACGGATAAAAACTGTTCTTTAACCTGTTGGTACGGCTGACTATACTTCTGTGTCTCCTGCCCGAAGGTAGGAGATTAAAGAGGTGCTGGCCGGGGTGTGAGTCATCCCTAAGAATTTTCCTCACTCTCCTGAGGCAGCAGTTTCCTGCGATGTCATCTAGCAAACTCAGGGGACAGCCCAGGATGTCATGTGCTGTATTCGCCACTCTCTGTAGGGACTTCCTGTCCGTGGCTGTCAAACCAACGCCATGGCTGTCAAACCAACATACCACACTGTAATACAGTATGAAAGGACACTTTCTATTGTGGACTGGTAGAAGGAGATTATCAGTTTTTGTTTGACATTTTTCTTTCGCAAGACCCTGAGGAAATAGAGTCTCTGTTGGGCCTTCCTAACCACCTGGGTTGTATTGATTTTCCAAGTGAGGTCTTCACTAAGGTAGACTCCCAGGAATTTAAAGGAAGAGACTATCTCCACACAGCACCCCCCCCCAATATACAATGGGGCTAGTTCCCCTCTCGTCCTCCAAAAGTCCAACACCATCTCCTTTGTCTTACTGATATTTAGGTGCAAGTTGTTCTCTAGGCACCGTGTTGAGACTTTTTGAACCTCCTTATACGCTGATTCATCTCCACCTGTAATTAGACCCATTATGGTGGTATCATCTGCAAACTTAATAATTACAGTAGATGGATCGGATGAGATACAGTCATATATACAACGAGTACAGGTAGGGACTCAGCACGCATCCCTGTGGGGTGCCAGTGCTGAGCTTCAGAGAGGTAGATGTAACAGGCCCAATCCTCTATTTGTGTGCAATCCCTCAAAAAGTCTTTAATCCAATCAGATGGTAGAAGAAAGTTCCAGGTCCCTCAGTTTTTTAATAAGAATGTCCGGAAGGATGGTATTAAAAGCCGAGCTATAATCAATAAACAGCATTCTGACATAATTCTACAGTCTCTCCAGATGACTCGCCACAAGGGGAAAAGCTGTGGCTATGGCATCATCTGTTGACCTATTTCTCCAATAAGCGAACTGGTGTTCATCAAAATCCGGTGGAAAACATGTCCTAAGATGTTGAAGAACCAATCTCTCAAAGCATTTCATCGCTACAGATGTTAATAGCACAGCTCTTGCAGACTGATGGCTTTAGCTGCATAAATTACACCCAAACTTATTGATGCAGAGCTAGCTTTATGCCAGATAGAAGGCATGGCATCTATCCACAGCATATCAGAATGTGAGCAGTTCTTCTCACACCTTGCATTACCACCTTCCTGGTGAAAACAGGTGTTTTAATGGCCAATTCTGTTAATGTGTATTAGACTTAACAAATTCATGGTGATTCATGGTGTTCTTGATACCACGTTCTTATCCATCAAATGATTAAAATAGTATCAGTTCTGTTTTACCTTCTTGTTGTGGCTTGGGAAAATATTTAGAAATGCTGCTTTGTGCTCAATATGGCTTTGTTTCTTACTTCTGTTTTGTAAGACTTCAATCCTTAACTTGGAGCAGTCCTTTGAAATTGGTGAGGTTTAACCTCCAAATGGATTTGAAGCTGTTAGTAATAGTTTTGTTTTTTTGTTTGTTTGTTTGAAGAATTTTTTTAAATCCTTTAAAATTGAACCTATTGCGACTAACTGCAATCTTTATCCTTAGGAAACAGAAAGAACTTGAGGAATTGGAGAGAGAGAGAAAGAGAGAAGAGAAATTGCGCAAAAGAGAGCAGAAACAAAAGGATCGTGAAATTCGTAGAAACAAAAAGCGGCTTGAAAAAATACAAGCTGAAGAGCAAAAAAAACTGCAAGAGAAAATAAAGCTTGAGGAGAGAAAGCTTCTCTTAGCTCAGAGAAACCTTCAGTCTATTCAATTAATTGCTGAACTGCTGAGCAGAGCAAAGGTAACTGGTTTTTTATTTTTAGGGTTTGGACATGTGTGCATGGGAAAGCAGTATAAAAAAACCCAAGCACCTTATAAGTGAGGATTTGATAAATTACACACACACACACGGATTTCTTCTCTCTATTTTATAATGATGCCTCTTCAGTTACTCCATTTTAAATAATGCTCATAGCACCTTGCTGTTAGCATTGTGTTTTGGCTAGGCCCAACCCTGTCTTCACTCTTCTTTCCTGTTTGAAGGACAAATAGGCTACTGTGTTTTCCAACATCATAAAGCTGAACCAGTGTGTGATGCAATCTGTGCAAACGGGACAAAAACCTGTACAGTGGTACCTCTGGTTACGTACTTAATTTGTTCCGGAGGTCTGTTCTTAACCTGAAACTGTTCTTAACCTGAAGCACCACTTTAGCTAATGGGGCCTCCTGCTGCCGTTGCGCCGCCACTGCATGATTTCTGTTCTCATCCTGAAGCAAAGCACTTAACCCGAGGTACTATTTCTGGGTTAGCGGAGTCTGTACCCTGAAGCATATGTAACCTGAAGCGTATGTAACCACTGTATCCAGGAAGCATGCATAGGACCTGGGAGTTGGGCATCAAGGGTCTCCCTTTAACCTGAGTTTCTCCAGTAAGGGATCATTGACCAGCATTGGGATAGTCATGAAGCTTGCCGCATCAAAGGCCTTTCTGAGTTCATAAGAATGCAGTTGTTGCATTTGAGGAGTGAAGGTTGTTATGTGTTTGTATCAAGGACCTTTTCATGTGTAGCATGTGCTCATTTGCAAGGTTTAGGACACTGATTTTGCTGCTGTGGCACAAATAACAATTTGTCAGCTTCATGAGATCACTCTGCTTACAAATTTATTTAGGACCTGAATAGTAATTTACAGAGACTTAAAATCCTAGGAAAATCTAGCAATCCATTCAAGGAGAATAAAAAAAACACTAAAATAAAGTTCCGACTTTCCTTAATCTCAAGCCTTTCTTAAATCTTAAAGTCTTCATGGCACCAAGCTGACAACAGTGCAAAATTGCATTAGCAACTGCTGGATTGCATTAGCAATTTAAGAATGAGAAGCAGGAAATCTGCTACGGTTCTGTCCTTTAGTGTGTTGAGATGGGCAATTCTTTTTGGCCCTGAGAGTTGCATTTGGTGGGTGGAGAGCACACACACTCACATGCAAGCACACAAACCTTTTTTTCAGCGAACCCAACGGGTACACACACCCATTGTCCATGAATTCTTAGCTCCTCCCAGCGCCAGTCAGCTGAGCAGCAGGAGAGAGGAGGCACATGATAGGCAGAGGTCCTATCACATGCCTCCCCTTTCTCCAGTTCATTGGCTTGGGCAACATGCTCCCCCAGCTCAGACAGCTGTTTGGCAGGTTGAGGAAAGCATTATTGCAATAGGCGGTAAAGCGAATGGTGGAGGGAGCCCTTTCTACCTATGTAAATTGTGTTCCCTGCATATATCTGTTTGTTGGGCTGATGGGGCGTATTGAGTTGGGCTGTAAGGAAGGTCTCTTTGGGATGCAGCTTGCCTACTTGTGGTCTGCATAGTTCCCTTTTTGGGGAATAGTTTCCCTTCTAACAGTTCTCTGAAGTTGTTCAAGGTTGACCCTGCCATGGAATGAGTGTATTTGATACAGAACTAAGGGAAATCTCTTCTCTCTATATTCTTAGGCAATAAAGCTTATGGAACAGGAGCACAACGAGGAAAAAATCCGCCTTCAGCACTTGGAAGAAAGGAGGAGGCTGCAAGAAGCTGAACTCCGACGGGTAGAGGAAGAAAAAGAGAGAGCTCTTGGACTGCAGAGAAAAGAAAGAGAGTTGAGGGAGAAACTGTTGAGCAATCTCATGAATAAGAAGGTAGAAGAAACCCATCTGAAGAAGAGTGAAGCTAATGCACTGCAGCCTATGCCTTTGAAAGTGCTGGTGGGTGTTCCCCATTGTGTTGCATCTACTTCCATGCTGTCCCCTTTAGCCAAACCGATGCAGCTCTGTCCTAGCAGCATAAAGGTTAATGAAAGTGTGAGCAGTCAGCCAAAGTACTTAAATGGAAGTTTGCATGAGGATGTTCTCATCAAGGACCCTAAGATTAATGTCAGTAGCAGGGACACCGTTTCCGATGAAAGTAGTTCAGGTGTCCTTTCATGCATTCCTACAAATCAGCAACACAAGACCACCCCAGACCGTGAGCAGAACACCTGCAAGAAAGACTTGCTGTCTGAGCAAGGCAAATGCAATAGGGAGCCGAGCAAGGGGAAGACTCGCTTGTGCAGAGACATGGGCAACCATCATAGCAAGGATAAGACTGAAAAAAGCAGGCACAGAAGAGACTTAAGTAGCGATGATGAAAAATGTAGGAAAGAAAGGCGCCTCCATAAGAAATACTCTGCGAAAGGGAGCAGTCCTGGCCTGAGGAGCTTAAGTCGGGAATATGAACGGCACAGGCGGTCCTTAAGCAGAGACAGGAAGGAAGATAAAAGAGGGCGCAGTCATGGCCACAAGAGCACAAGCAAGAAACAAAAGCACCGGAAGAGATCTCTGAGCAACCAAAGAAGCACTTGGAGTAGGTAATGAAGGACTTGGCCTTTTGTAAGGGCTATCTCAGAAAGGACTGTAGTGGAGCTCTCCTTATTCGGTCCAGGGAGGAAAAGAAAACTGATTGGGACTTCTTTTTTTTACTTGAATTTAGTTTATGGAGTCCAATACATATAGCTGCGCTTTTCAGAAATATTTTGGGGGCTTCTTTTATCTGTCAGCAATGTGTTGGCTTTCTACAGTTCTATAAATTCTGATAATTCTTGCTCACGCTTTTTCTGTGATAACCTGCCTAATTAGGCATTCAGCATTTCACTTCATTTTCAAAATTCTTGGGTCCTTTTTTATTTCTAATGATTGCAGCCACAGCAATCTTTTGTTTAGAGACTGGCATGTGTATGTTTCTGAAAGGAAATGTAAACTTGACACGTTGACCTACTTGATTCACAGGGAATAAGTAATTCCATCCAGGATTTTTTGCTATCTTAATTGGTGCTAGATGCAACCATATTTTTTATACACTGCTGTGATGCCTTCTTTGCTATTATGACAATTGCAAACTTGATAGATTGTTACAGGGCCCGAATAGACATTGTGTTTGCTACTTTAAACATTTTGTTCCATTTTGAAGGAAATATGCCAGGGTTTTGGAGCCTTTGGAAAG
Organism: Podarcis muralis; assembly: GCF_964188315.1. NCBI lineage: Eukaryota > Metazoa > Chordata > Lepidosauria > Squamata > Lacertidae > Podarcis > Podarcis muralis. Next base: position 71,954,535 of record NC_135658.1, on the reverse strand, counting down.
CAGATACACAGGCTGCTGTAGTTTTAGTATTCACATTTGACCTTTTCTTTGTTCAAACCATTGGTTGAAATATTCTTCTACATGCAATTTCACAGGTGTCTATTTTGAAAGAGGGGCCTTCCTGCTAAATTATTTTTATGTGCTACGTTCAGGTTCAGAGTTGTACTTTCTCTTAAGTAACTTTTTAAATAATATCTTTGCTTCTGAAAATGAAGCTCGGGAATTTCCCCAAAATATTAACGTTGCAGTGCAAAACCAGCTTTTTACCATCTAATGGTAAAACCACAGAAGCCATTGCCAGTGAACCCAAATTACTGTTTCGTATTTCGGTACATTAAAAGATATATACACCATTAAATATGAATTGGTTTGTCTTTTGTTTTAATAACTGATTATGCAGAGTCCTTAACATAAAGTGGTTCTATTTTAAAGCTACTTCGCTTTTACAAGATAATTTCATTTTTATCTGCTATTTTGCTCTTCCCAGAAGCAGGAACGTTCCCGCTGTTCTTTCACATTGATGAAGATTTTTGTTTTATTTCCTGCACAAAAACTTTTTTCCCTGAGGTCACATTTGACCTTTGGCATAATACTAGAAATCTCCTTTTTGTTTCTGTATTTCCAACGATGACTTGATCTTATTGTATATAATATTTAATACTTTCCGTGGCATTTCAGTTTAATGTAGCTGTATCTACATTGAAGCATGATCTGACCTAAACTGTGGGGTCAAAGGATTTCAGATATTATTTGCTCACGTTTTCTTTTTTTGCATCCAGAATTTCACAAATTTGAAAGCTTGGGCGACAGGACCTCAAATGCCCTGTTTCTGTGTGAAGCTGTTCATCCTACACATAGCACTTTGCCATAGTTTCCTTTTTGCAACCATGTTAGCTGTTGTACAGCAAGATCCCCTGACCCTTGTGAGTGGTTGTTTAGGGGCACATGGGCTGCAGTGGTAAGAGCAGGCTAGGGAAGTCCTGCTATCTGCCCAGAAGCCACCTCATAGTCTTCTGGAGTCTGTGGTCAAGTTTGCACTTGAACAGGAAGTACTCCAGAGTTCCATGTGTGCCCCCTTGATGGTGGATAATAGGGGCCTCAGTCAAATTTTCTAGCCATGCTTGTGTTTGAGAACATCTGTGCACCTGCATATCCAAAATGAGATCAAGCACTGTTGACAGTGTTCTACACACTTTCTGGTTTCTGTTCTATGAACTTAAAAGCAACATCTCAAATTACAGGGTTTTTTAAAGAAATGATTGAGAGTAGCCGCCACATAACTGCTGTGGCTTTCTTTTGACCTAAATAGCCTTGAATGAATTCACCCTCACTTAGCCTTTTTTCCCCTTTGCCATCTCTGATGGCTTTAAAAGAGATACTCCTGTTAACACAAATTTAGCTGTGAACTTCTAGCCCTCAGGCTAATTGGGGCAGGTTCTAAAAAGGTATCGTCATGAACATAGTTACTTACGCACATTGCATTTTTTTTTCCAGAAAACAATTTGTGACACTGGTGGTTTTTCCAGCAGTTCTAATGTTGAGTGTTACCTAATTCAGGCGACAATTTTCTCTTAGAACGAAATGAGCATGTTTACAAGCTAAAACCCACTCCATCCACTTCACACAGTAATGTGCACAATGTTGCATAACCAGATGCAGATTAGAGCCATGTCTGGCATACAGATGTAGATTGATGAAATGGAGCTAGAAAACAAAGCCGTTTTAAGAAAATCAGAGTGAATTAGAACATCCAAAACAGTAAAAGGTAAAGGTAAAGGTACCCCTGCCCGTACGGGCCAGTCTTGACAGACTTTAGGGTTGTGCACCCATCTCACTTAAGAGGCCGGGGGCCAGCGCTGTCCGAAGACACTTCCGGGTCACGTGGCCAGCGTGACAAAGCTGCATCTGGCGAGCCAGAGCCACACACGGAAACGCCGTTTACCTTCCCGCCAGTAAGCGGTCCCTATTTATCTACTTGCACCCGGGGGTGCTTTCGAACTGCTAGGTTGGCAGGCGCTGGGACCGAGCAACGGGAGCGCACCCCGCCGCGGGGATTCGAACCGCCGACCTTTCGATCGGCAAGTCCTAGGTACTGAGGCTTTTACCCACAGCGCCACCCGCGTCCCTACATCCAAAACAGTAGCTCACTAATAAAATATGCTTTAGTCCCTCAGCCCACTAATTTTAATGTTTGTAGTTTGACACATGCATCAGAAGAACATGGGATAGTTGGACTTGCATCAAAGAAACTGGGGTTCAAATCCACACGCAGCTTTGAAGCTCAGCACACTTTCTCTCAGAACTTAACGTACAGTAAGCCTGCAACCTGCATGTTGTTAAGTTCCGGGGATCATGCCTGAAGCCAAAATCATGCATTGGGTGCAATGGCAGGTGGAATTGCCAAAGTCTCTTTCCCCCCACAGACACCAGATTCCTTTCCTCCCCCTTTTAATTTTTTTGGCCAAGTGTAAAGCTGAATTCACATAAGTTAAATGTGCATAAGTTGCATGCTCACTGTATCTTACACAATAGTTGTGAGGAAGAAATGGGACAGAGTTCACATTTATACACATAGAACCTGGAATCAAGGTAGTATGCAAATGTGGTAAGTAGTCCAAATGCTACATTGCAGAAAATGTTGACCTGTTTCTAGCTCTGCACATTCTGTGATTGTACTGTGCAGGAGCACACATTATTATTGCACAGTTCAGTTTCCTGAGAAGAGATGCTTTCCTATCTTTTAATTTTAAAAACCACATTTTAATTAATTAATTAGCATTAAAAAAGAACATGTGCCACATTCCTCAGAAGCCTGTGTTTTTTGTCATTAATCTGGCTATAAATATGTGAGGACTGGATTACTCTTTGTCACAAGTGAAGCACAAATTTTGCTTACTGGCTGCTTCCATCTTCCTCATTGGGAAGGTGCTCCAATCCTTTACTTAGTCTTTTCTCAACCAACCATATCCGTTCTGAGATGGGATAACCAGAGGTATCCACAAAAACGGAAAATATTTTCATAACAAGCACTTCGGGCATTAGGTTTGAGCACCTTAAAATATTATTGGCAAATGAAACCAAACTCTAGTTTTATCTTCATATTCTAATGAGAGCTTAGATGATAATAACCAAGGAGAAAAAGCAGCTTGTGCAACCTTTGCAATGTGTTCAATCAGTTTAGTTATTGGAACTTTCAATCCTCTTTCAGATGCACTACTCGGGTAAATCTTTTCAGCTGATTATCTTGGGCCTCCTAAAGAGACAGGTGCCATTTGAGCCATAGCAGGAAAGTGTTGTTTGCTTCTGGATCTATCTATCTACCATCTATATCTATCTATAATGTAGATTTCAAAATTACTTTCTTTTTACTGAAAAGGGAGTTGACTCTTCCAAATGTTATCTATCTGCATATGCATAGCAACCTCACTGTTGGCACCCATCTGTCTCAAGAGACAATGGAGTGTGCCTCCAGGGGTAAGTCAGACCGCTGCATTAGCAATACCAAAGTGACCACCTCAGGGCACAAGCCTGGGCAGCGTGGTATGGAGGTCCTGAGCTGCCCAGACAAGAAGATGCTCTACTCAGACTTGCTGGTGTGGTCCATAGAAAACACAGCGATACATTTAGCACCAGCTTGGCTGCAGGAGTTGCTGGAAGGAGGTGCAAAGTTGTCATCCAACTGTCTTAGGGACTCCACTTTGGATATGTGTAGGGTCCTGAGCCTTTTATTCCCCCAAAGATAACCTGCAAGGCAGCAGAGGTTTAATATTTCCTTAAAGAGGTTTTCCTCCTTCTAGATGGGCTAACTTCCCAGGTTGACAAGCCCCATGTGCCTCTTACTTCCCTTTGCAGCACGCGTCTTCTGTGTGGAATAATCATGCAACAATAATGTTTGTACAGCACTTTTGATGTTCAAAGTGCTTCACATGCATAGAAAACAATGCTGAGGAACGGTGACGGTCTGGATGATGTTGGGAAGTGGAGTTCATCTGGAGGGCACCACACTGGCTATCCCTGGCATAAGATGGTACTTCAGATTCAAGGGGAGGATGCTGAGGCTAAAAGAGATTGGCTTGTCTAAGGTAATCTAATGAATTCACACCAGAGGTGCAGATTCAAGGCTTATTCTCTTAGCCATATCTCAGTAGGCTAATCGGATTATTTTGAGGGATCAGGCTGGTTAGTCTGAGGCCTTTACTGATGACTTTCCAGAAACCGGAGAAGCAAAGTATTTGCTATTCCTTTTCCTCAGCCCTTTCTACTCCAGACAACCCCACGGGTATCTATTTTAGTATTTGTCCTATCATCTTGACTTTAAAAGGGTAAAGGTACCCTTGACCATTAGGTCCAGTCGTGGCCGACTCTGGGCTTGCGGCGCTCATCTCGCTTTATTGGCCAAGGGAGCCGGCATACAGCTTCCTGGTCATGTGGCCAGCATGACTAAGCCGCTTCTGGCGAACCAGAGCAGCGCACGGAAACGCTGTTTACCAAATTACTGTACACCACTGAATCGTTGGTATATATCAGGCATGTCCAACCAGTAGATCATGTTCTTCTGATAGATCCCCGGCTGATCCTGGTAGATCACGGGACCCTTATTGATCATGGGATTAAATAAAGTTTACCAAAAGTTAACAAATAAAAGCTGAAGAACTCTGGGCAATCCACCCACGCCACACACACTCCTCCTACCTCCAATGGCAATGGATAGATCACTGCCAGTTTTTTTATACTGGGAGTAGATCACAGTCTCTTGGGAGCTGGACATGCCTGGTATATATAAAAGCTATAAATAAAAAGAATGGAAAATGCCTCTTTCGCACAGTCAACTGGTCTTGCACACTTGAAGCTATTCGGTGGTCACATGTTAATATATTTAACAATAGTTCAGACCCTTCTTTTGGCTAGTGGTGTTTTTAATTCAAGCAAATGAACCCACAACACTGACTACAGCATCCCCTGGAAGGGAGAGCTTGCATCAGCACATTTGTGGTAATAAGACTAAATATGTCTGGAGTGGTATTAGTACAGTTAAAGTGGACTACCCAGAATCGTCTGTGCCTACAGGCTAAAGAGGCTTATTTAAATGAAGAAGGAAAGAGGATTTCTCACAGTGCAGTGGACAAAAATGAGCTCCGCAGAGGACCTCGAATATCCTCGTCTCTTAATTCAGTACCAGAATGGATTTTTAATATCAAAGGTAAGGTTCACAAATGATAATGCCTCAAGGAAATTTAAACTAGGAAGTGATGCTTTTTTCTTCTTATTGTGGATGTGTGCAGAACCTAGAGCATCTATAGAGGTGAATCTTTTAATTTATCTGTTTTAATTTTGTGTTCAACAGCTTGCAACAACAGGTGTTAACTAAATGTGCTGGGAGGAATGCAACGAATGAGATTTAAACCAGTATCAAAGTAAATAATCTTAAACCCCACCATTTGAATCATCTCTGTTGAACCAGGGCTCATTATAAACTAAAATTTCCAAACCTGCAATCTTTTCTTGGTAATCTAAAGTCCATACATGTTTAGGTTAAAAGCAAAGCATGTTTTGACTTTTCTCTGAATATCAAATTTGGAAAAATCCAGTACTAAGCAAAGATGTCACTTAAAAGTAAATCTCACATAGAGTTTTCCCACCTTTTCAGTGCCCGCTTGTAGAAAGAGCTCAATTGCTTTAGTGCTTACAGCTTGTGCCCTCCAGGAAGAAGCTAGCCTTGTTTCTTAACAACAGTATTTCGCTGTGGAAAGAGAGCAAGAGGTGTAAACACAGTTCCATTTTGATATACATCCGAGATTCTTCACAGGTGTGAAATAGGAAAACTCCTAATATGAACCTTTTTTTTTAAAAAAAGAGAGAAAATAGACTCTCTTCTGTAGGCGATATGCAATTCCAATCAATAGAAAAATGCAAAGGTTTTGTAAACCAACAAGGAAGCTGGGAACAAATAAAGTTTTCAAAGATTCTAGAAAATCATCAATAAATAACTTTAAACTAGCCCCAAGGGGGAAACTATCCCTTCAGAATTTGTGGTAAAGCAAGATATTGAAGCAAGCATATACTGTATAGAGATCATGTTGCTCTTTTTAAAAGGAGTCTGTTGCCAGGATAAAAACAATCAGGACATCTACTTGCAGCTGTGGCTTCAACATACTGTTTTTATTATTGTGTATGGCAACAATAAAAATCCCACAACAAAAATATGCATTCAGATTATGTATGCTTAGTTTAATAAAGACTTAGATGAAGCTCAACAATGCATTGCAGAGGTCAGTTTAAAATTATTTCTGCCATTCGACTGTAGGTTGCCGTCCCAACCAACCCTGCTTACCTGGGAGCAAGCCTCATTGAATTCCATAAGCCTTACTTCTGAGAAGTCACTGCACTGTTAGCTGCTGCTGTGCTTTCTCTCTTTGCTTCTTTCATCCCTGCCCGTTCCTTTGGTTTTAGGTGATGTTTGCTGCCTGTGAGCTGGGAGTATTTGATCTGCTGAGAGAGTCAGAAGATCTCTTGACCTCGAAGGCCATTGCAGAGCAGCTGGGCAGCAGCTTCCAGGGAATGGAGAGGTTGTTAGATGCCTGTGTGGGTTTAAAGCTGCTGAGAGCAGAAGTGAAAAAGGAAGGAGGTAACCGTGTCAGAGGAATCTAACATGACCAGCCACCCCTGTTTTGGCCTCTGTACATTATGTGCCTAGAAACTGACATTTTTTAAGAATATAGGAAGGAACCAGCCACCTACACCAGCTGCCCCCAAACTGGGTATCCTAAATGTTTAGGACCTTAACACCCATCAGCCTGAGTCAGCATGGCCAATGGTCAAGCTTGTCCAAACCACCTACTGAGCCCCATTTTGGGAAGGGATGACCTATCCTGACTGGTGTTGGCTTTTGAGGGTTTCAGGCAGAGTCTTCCCCTGTCTGGAGAGGCCAGGGATTGAGCCTGGAGCCTTCTGCTTGCCAGTGGGCAACAAACATTTCTTAATAACGTTGAAGGTAATCCGAAATAGAGATGGCTGGTTCTGGTTCACCTGCTCAACTGTCTTTCAGCTTTGGTAAATAGGTTTTGCCTATTTCTATATTGTTTTGATAATCTGCAAGCTGTGTTTGCTACAAGCGAGAGTGGGGTACAATATATATATATATGCATGAATACACCATGGAAGGTGACTCTCAAACCATTTTTTTAATGATTGTCTGTTTCCCACCTGCAAAACAGAAAGACTTTTGTGAAACATTCAAGGGTGAATGTATGTGTTGCTCATACACAAGAGGGCATCTAATCTCTCTCTGCTTCCAGGCAGTTTCACCTTGAGCTGAACAAGGATGCTGTTACATCCCCAAATTTGACGTATATTTTGGCAAATGGCAAGCAGAGTCAGTGAAGATTTCTAAGAAGATTGCATCAAAAACTGCTTTAAGTTGGACAAATAAATTGCGCAGATGCATTGTTCTTGTACTTAAGATGATGGTGCCACAGATATCACCACCACTGTGCTAAATACTGACTTTGCCTTCTTTCCTCTTTAGCATTTTATGGAAACACGGAAATATCAAATCTTTACCTCACAAAATCAAGTCCGAAGTCTCAGTATCATAACTTGATGTACTATTCCAAAACCATCTATTTGTGCTGGCACTACTTGACAGATGCTGTGAGGTAAGGTGAACAATGAGGAAGCTTATGATGATAACTGAAAAATGAAACCTTTGTTAAACCTTGCAGTGAACCACTGCATTATTCCCTTTGCATTGATCTTTTTCAGGAAAACTACTGTTTACTGTTGAATGCTGAAGTGCTAATAGTTCAAACAGGACTGGTATAGAGTTACTATTGTTACACTATTACTTTATTTTTTATACCACACACCAAGTGGTAGCACTGTGATATTGTTAACGCTTAAGAGGATTCATTTTTTGCAGGTGTGTGGAAACCAGCTAGGGAATGCTTTGTCATAACAGCACTATTTACCGAGAGAATTCTCAGGAGGATACTTAGCAATGAGGAACTGGCACGAAGGTGTTGAGATACCAGTTGATTCTATTTTCTGTGCCAGAAGAAAACAAAGGAAATTGGGGTGGATTTTTCAGTGAATGAGGACCACTATATGGTTCTACTTTGAAGTAACTGTTGTTAGTAATACTAAGTTCTTTACCACAGATGGTTGAGAGCTGTGTAAGAGGATTTTCCACGTTCAGCTGCATCTGGAAATTAATGCAAATTTAAGATCGCCCATTTGCCCAGTTTTCAAGTAGAAGCTTCCCAACAAATTTCCATTATCTTCAAGTTCTGGTCATTTGCATTATTAGTTATTACTTTCCAGAGAAAGTAATATTTAGTTAGTTATTACTTTCCAGAGAAAGCAATAAATATTAAAAAATGGGAAGGCACTTTAGCTCAAGACATTTTGGAGACCCTCTTAACACCTGTCAGTTGTTTCAGAAGGAGTAGAAGGCGGAACTAATTCCATATTTCCCTTCAATTCAAAACAACTATCAAGCGTAGCTCTGGCAGAGAAGCATCCTGTATCACCCATGTGCACCAGTGATGGAACAATTCCCTTTGGCTCAATTAAGAATGCACTTGGCAATTACAAGCTTCCTCGGCATGTGTTTGGAAAAACACACACATCTGTTTTCTAAGAGATCTCGCTTGGCACATGTTCACTGGTGGTGCTCTGCAGATAGGCACCTTATCTTATGTCTGCTTGAGAAGAAAGCTGCCTTGAAATTTACCTCCACCTTTCCCAGCCAAAACAACAGCAACAACCGTGTAAATACATTCAGTGGGGAAAGAAAGGGTTTTTTGAGCTGGGTGAGAAACATCAGTCACATGAAACCTTCGCAAGGAACAAATCAAAGTAATTGGCCCAAAGCAGATTATACATGCCAAGCAAAAGGCTGCTTGGTTAGGTTGTCTGGCTCACACAGTTCAGAGACAGCTGTGAGGGTTTCATTGGGCACAGTGTGGTGTAGTGGTTAAGAGCGGTAGACTCGTAATCTGGTGAACTGGGTTCGCGTCTCCGCTCCTCCACATGCAGCTGCTGGGTGACCTTGGGCTAGTCACACTTCTTTGAAGTCTCTCAGCTCCACTCACCTCACAGAGAGTTTGTTGTGGGGGAGGAAGGGAAAGGAGAATGTTAGCTGCTTTGAGACTCCTTCGGGTAGCGATAAAGCGGGATATCAAATCCAAACTCCTCCTCCTCCTCCTCCTCCTCCTCTTCCTCTTCCTCTTCCTCTTCCTCCTCCTCCTCCTCCTCCTCCCCTTCTTCTTCTTCTTCTTCTTCTTCTTCTTCTTCTTCTTCTTCTTCTTCTTCTTCATGCATGTGCCTACAAAGCTTATCTGGCTTTGGTTGTCAAGGCCACTGAATAGTTGGGGTCTGTGTCGGGTGTGTGTGTGCAGAATCTTGTTTTACATTCCAAATCAGAGAAGACCTAGGGGGTGAGAAGCTTGATTTGCAAGATTAAGAATGATAAGCTGGGCAAATTTGTATACCAGAAGAGGTCATTTCTGGGATCGCTAAATTGCATTTATAGTTCTTGATACAGCTAGGAATGTAGGCATATATAAGCATACTTCTGTCTCTTAGGTTCCCAGGAAGGATGGGAGGTTATGGAATGTTTTGATGATGATTATTTTTTTAAAGCTAGCTTACTTCAGGATCACTGCTCCTGTGAAAAAGTGAACTCTATAAGCAACTTCATGCAAACATTCTTAGGCTTTTGTTTAGGATTCTTCTTGAGTATGGCAGTATTATTTAATATAAATGACATTTTAAAGTTAGCTGTTGAATTTATCAAGAATTTCCCTCCTTAATTTAAGGGAGGGGAAAAACCAATACGAGAGAGCGTTTGGCATTTCATCAAAAGATGTCTTCGAAGCACTTTACAGGTAAGGCTTCCACTATAATAGTTTAATCTAAAACACAATAGATTGCCCCTGATCAAATGTCTCTGTGTGCACACTGTTTTTGATAGCAATAATGGTTAGTGTGGGGGTAGTGTTAAACTGTGGGGGGAGCACACAGCAGTAATCTGTTTTGGAGGTTAATAGTATATGGCTAACTGAGGCCAGGGTGTCATGGTCCAATTCTTGGTTTCTTAAGAGATTTTCCAAGCACAATCATATACAAGCTCTTCTGCTCGTGCAATAGAAACAGCAGATCCATGTGTCCATTTGCAGAACTGCTCCTTCCACAGAAATGAGTGGGGCCATCTGCACAAAGATCTCATGGGTGTGTTAAAGAATATGCAATTCTTTTAATCAGGATGGCAGAAAAGCTTTCCATGTCTTTTACATAGCAGTAAATCATTGTGGGCATTTGCAACGAGCTCACTGCTTGTGCAATTTCAAATCTCTAGATCAGAGGAAGAAATGATAAAATTCATGTATGGATTGAATGCAATTTGGAGCATATGTGGCAGAGATGTGATAGCTGCATTTGATCTTTCTCTGTTCCCTGTCATATACGATCTTGGAGGTAAGTGCCATTTAATATGTTTCAGTAGTTTTTCTTACACACACACACACACACACACACACACACACACACACACACACACAGAAATGTTAAAATCTTGCATGGAAAAACTTGCACTTTAAGACAAGTGCCCGGTTTAATGAAGGCATTAAGAATACACTGGACCTATTTTATGGACTGGCATGAATTTTAAGAGTTGCAAGCAGTTACTCATATGGCAGTTTGAGGCAATCCAGTACTCAGCAGTACCAGTGTGCTTACTGGGCAGCTGTCCAAACCTGACCTTACTATAGTGGTTGGCGTGTTCTAGTACATAACCATGTTGGCCTCAGTGATACCTATAGGATTTGGAAATGCAGTTTGCAGCACTCAGTGGGGCTAGTGAGGGCCTTCTCTGTAGAGGAACCAAATATTTCCTTGTGTATCTTGGCTCCTGTTAGTAGTGGCAGAGCTGATTTCAAGTCCCAGCACCCCTTGTGCCATCAAAGAGGTTTGTGGAATGTGACCTCAATTCATGCTGGATGCATACCAGGGGACCTTAGCTTGGGGTGTGGTCCTGTCCAGCCCAAGACTGTCGAAACCCTTACGCCACTTCAGATGAAGCAGGCATCATTCCCTGCCCGAAATGGTAAGAAACCCAGAGGCAGGCCCATCCATACTCAAAAAAGGATGTGAGAAACAAAATAGTGCTGTGCTAATATGGTTAGTTGGTTAGTTATTTTTCTCCGCCTCCTCCTCTGAACTCATTACTGTTGTTGTTTTTTTTACCTTTTTCTTCAAAAAGGAGGTGCTGGTGCTTTAGCCCAGGAATGTGTCTCACTATATCCAAATTGTTCAGTCACAATTTTCGACCTGCCTAAAGTAGTACAAACAGCAAAGAAGCATTTTGTGTCCTCTGAGGAACAGCGGATCACTTTTCATGAAGGTAAAGATGGTGGTTTCTTCTGTGTTTCCTGAGAAAACTAGGATGAGGAGGAGAACATTGCTCTTTACTGTAAATTCCTTTCCCCTCTCCTTAGAAAGTAGCCCCATAATTTAATACTGTGCCTTTTTCCCTAAGGCTATTTCCTCCTCCTGACATTTGAAATATTTTATTTGTTGCACATTTCGAAAGGGTCATACAAGTGTGACTTGGAGCTAGAGCTTATATATATGTGTGTGACTGCAAAAGCTCTCACTGCCTAACAGATAAGTCACTGGTTGGTTTTTAGAGTTGGCTCTTCCAGAAAAATGTTTGGGCTGCTTGCATGAATGTTTCTTAAAATCCCAAGACTCTGGGTGATATTCAGCTACTTTTTAATCAGAGAAGACCCATTGAAATTAATGAAGATGATTGTATACCACCCATGCTGTTCAAGAATGAAATAGGTTAAATTATAATATTAGAACCTCTATTCTCCAAATTAATTACAGGATAGACCATCTTCACATGGAACCCAATACAGAAAGTGCCTGTATTGCTTGGACTTACTGTTCCTTCTTTCACACATGCCTTGGGTCCAACAAATAGAAAACATGTAGTTTAGATGCTTTTATTAACATGGTGCATCTCAACAGTTACAAAACCTGTCCCCTGTCCCCCCAAGAACTTTAATGATGGCTCAAGCATGAAAACAAACACCAGCGAATCTTCTTCTGATCTCAGCTACTTTGGACCCATTCCATGTTTTCTTGACATGCTGGAGTCTCGGTTAATCAGAAATTAATGTTTGTTTTCTGCCTGATACAGGAGATTTTTTTGCAGACCCAGTTCCAGAAGCTGACCTGTATATTTTAGCAAGGATCCTCCACGATTGGGCAGATGAGAAATGTGTGCAGCTTCTCAAAAAGGTGCAGAAGGCTTGCAAAACTGGTACGTACGTGTGTATAATAACGTACAAGAGCCTGGCTATACATTGCAATTATCACTTCAAAAAACCAAGTGCCTTTATCTCTCTGGGACTGTTTAATGTGCTGAGTGCTTTCCATTAATTGTGACGTCAGCTTGTCACTTAGCATTCTTGCAACCACGGAAGGAGGGGTGGTGGAATTGGTGGCAGACTAGGCAAGTAGATATCACTCATGCAATAAGGCTTCTCCTTCCTCTCCTCTTGCTGTAACCCTTCAATCTGTACTGGGGGGCTACAAGCTGTTTGAGGCTGGAGGGGAGAGAGAGAGAGAGAAGAGGAACGGGAAGTATCGCTGTGCAGGTGGGTGGAAGTTATTGGTTCTCAGCATACTTCAAAGAAACTTTTTATCAAGGGGTGAGCTGCAGCACCAAATGTTCCCCAAACAGATTTTATTAAGAAGCTCTAAAGATATCCCTCGATAAGAAGTTTCTTGAAAACACATTGGGAATGATATCTATTTGTGCAGCTGTCTCTTTCATTCTTGAGTTTTTCTACAACTGTTGCTGATCCTTTCTATTTGTGCTATTTTTTAAAAAAGAAAGCCGAGATTCAAAACATCAAGCAGCTAGTCCCATGTGCACAGATAAGCTTTTTTTCTACTATCAAAGCAGGCATTTCTATTGCCACCCTTTCAGAAGGGTTTCAAAAATAGTTGTGATAGCCTATGGGAACCTGCTTTTAAAAGGGGGAGGAAATATTCAAAAATCCCACCAAGCATGTACAAACTCCTAAGTTTGTCTACGTAGCTTTTCCTTGACATTAGAAATAAAGTAGCTGAAATGTTAGTGGCAGTTGTAGTTGTATTCCCCTTTCAGAAGTTACGGAAGGACTAAGTGGACATGGGGGCAGTGGCATTGTGAGAGCAGGCTGAATATCCTGGCATCTCTCTTTCTACACATTGATTGATTGATTGATTGATTATATTTCTGTGTTGCTTTTCATTCAAGTGAATTGCAAAGCAGCTTACAAATGCAACGCAAATCATATAGAATAATTAACATATCACCAGTAAAACAATTACAATTTATAAAAACACTATTAGATAAACAACTAAAAAAAAAAGAAAAGATAAACAGCACAAGTACAAGTCATATTATAGAATTCACAGTGGTCACATGTATGACATGATGAGCCTGGCGTTGTCATTCCTTTTATCAATCAATTTAGCCTTTCCATAACGTCTTGAAAAGTCTTTGGTTCTTTTATAATGGCAGCAACAATACATCATTTTACTTTAATGGAAGATGCTCAGTTTATAGTAGGGATAGCCAACCTGGCACCCTCAAGAGGCTTTGGACTCCAACTCCCATCGGCGTCAATGTCAGGGATAATGGGAGTTGTAGTCCAACAGTATCTGGAGGGCACCACATTAGCTAGCTCTGGTTTACAGGAAGAGTATAGAGATCCATACTTGCTTACTGGTCTAAATCCTTCTTGTTCTGTTTCACATAGCTCCATCTTCATTCCTGGGTGCTCTCTTTTTCTTGAAATCTTAGGCTGAGGTTATAGACCCATTATAGGATTAAGACGAGGCTGGGCAATGTGTCAAAATGAATCTTGTTTTCCCCAACCAGGTGGTGGCGTTTTACTAGTCGAAACACTTCTGAATGAAGACAGAAGCGGACCTTTAGAAAGCCAGCTCTATTCCATTAATATGTTGGTTCAGACTGAAGGGAAAGAGCGGACCCCTGCAGAGTACAGCAGCCTCCTCACAGCAGCTGGCTTCAGGGAGATTGAAATCAAGAGAACTGGAAAGCTGTATGATGCCATTTTAGGAAGAAAATAATATAGTCTCTACAGCTTTATTATCAGACGTGGCAAATAAAGCAAGAATAATAATGATGATAGGGTTTGGCTTAAGTTAAAAATATCTATCCAACTCACAGTCGCAATTATAATATCAATAGCAATCTAATAACTGTCAAATGTTACAGTACTAATTTATTTAATTGCAGCTTAGGGAAAGAGAGTGCCTGCTTGGCCTTTTCAGTCTAGAATCCCTTTCAGCTTAAGCATGCCTTACAGTCCACATAGTGAATATTGGTAGGTATATTCTACTAGGCATTGGTTTGGGCCACTGTGATGTCATGTGAAGTGTTACAAAAAATCAGTCATGGAATGCTAATCTAGTGAGGGAAATGAAAACATCACACAGGTGCAGGGAGATGTCTTAAGACAGATGTACAGGAGACACAGGGTCAATGAGATGGTAGGTCATAAGAGAGGGCTAAATAGAAATGAAACAAAAGAAAACCTTTTGACAAATGGCGATATCTTATTTTTTGTTCAGACTAGCCCTGTTCTATAATAAAATTCTCTGAAATGAATTATTTGCAAATGGCAACTCGTTAATGAATGAAAGAAAAGACTTATCAATTAAATACTTTGACCTTTGGATTAGTTAATAGAAATAGCTAATGAGCAGGATTTATTTAAATGCAAAACAGTCCTGGAAGATGGATGTATGGGCTACTGTATTGTGTAATGATTTTGGGGGGACAGTCTGTTGCAGTCAAAACAAAGAGCATTCTGGCACTTTGCAAGCAGCCTCTTGCAAGCTGATGCCCTCCAGAGCTTTGCAGTCCACAAAAATCTGTAGGACATCTGCTTGGAGGAGGCCACCTTAAAGCTATTCAGTATAGCTTTGGTGAATTGGAGTCTACTTCATCGCATCAGATACATGAAGTGTCATCCTAAGTTGGCAGGTGACACTAAGACTTGAAGCTGGGTGGGGGGGGGGAGGCAATGTAAATTAAAATGTCTTAAGAAGGTAAATGAGCAAGTTGGCACTGAGCCTGAAAACAAATCAACACTTCTCTCACGAAACAGTATCACATTCGCCATTAGATGGTGCTGTTCTTCTATACTTCAGCTGTACACTGTGAATGGTTCTGAAATGTCTATGCTGACCACCACTTACATTCAAGGATGAAGTTCAGCACTGAGGTCAAGTTGGTAAAACCAAGACAAACCCACTGTAAACACCCTGCTCCTTAATTCTGCAGAGCAAACATTCCATCATCGTGGAGTGTTTCCTTGTGAAATGTAAGTGGAATCTCATCCCATAGTTTTAAAGTAACATGCTATATTTCCAGGTATACGTACATACAAAAATATACTTTTCTGATACCACTTATTTGAAGATAGAACTGTTGTACTGATTCAACAATCTAGAGATATGTAAGAAACTGGCTAAACCAAAGCAATACTTTGGTCCAACCAAAAATACATAATGTTGCAATAATGTTCAGGTAGCTGTCATTTTATATTCAGGGGTTGTCACGTGCCTTCATCAGGAAAGGGTAGGATATGAACTGCAGGCTGTATTCTGCACAGTTAAAGCTTTTCCTTAGCCTACCACCAAGTGACAACTCATCCATAGTCTTGTATAGTTCTGGACGAAAGAAGAGGGGACAGTTACTTGGTGGAGAGGTCTTGGTGACCTGGACAAAACTTGCAGGTAAGGATGGGTGAATCTGTCAGTTTTGGTTCTCTAAGATTCTAAATTTTCCAGTCTTAAATTCAGTTCTCTGCATTTCTGCAGCAATTTGTAAATTTGTTTTTGTTTTTTTAATGAAACAAAAAACCTAGTGAATATTCTTCAGCTTGTCAGTGTGAGGTTTTTTTATGCATTTACTAATGAACACATTTTTGCAAGCAATTTTTGTTAATACATTTCACTAATATTTATGTTTTTATGCACATTTCCCCTCTAATATAATGATTTTTGTACGTATTCTTTGGTTGGGGAACACTATTGTAAAATTCAAAGAAGCGTAAATTTTGAAGGATAGTTGTATTTCGGTTTGCATATTGGTTCAAGAAGCATGAATTAAAACTGAAACAAAATCAGTTTTCTACTCCATCTCTACTTGCAGGTGATGCATTTCCATGCCTGAGCCTGTCTGAGGAGTCCATTTGACCAGATCTCTCATTATTATTATTATTATTTTTAATTTTATTTTATTACATTTTATTTTATTACATTTATTTTATTTTATTTTATTTTATTTTATTACATTTTTATTTCAGCAGGCCTTTAAATGGCTTTAGGAGTGGCTTTTAAAATGAAACGTAGTTGTAATTCTTAGGTTATTATTAATCCTGTCTCTGGAATAAACCAATGTAGGAATTTTATGGCTGATCTATATGAGGCAAAATCCCTGGTTTGAAACAATATAAACGTAAGTAGACATCTTGAACATGTTAAGGGAAGTCTATGGAAGCCATTTTCCAAAATGGCTGCCCTTCATCCTCTCACAACACTTGTCTCATGAGCCATGGAACCCTACATTCACAGAATATATCCAGTTACTATACTATATATTTTACAGGACTCCACAAATATTGCTCTCTAGAATATATTTGCTTTACTGGGCTGATACTGTAAAGCAAAGTAGTCCTGCTTGGTTCAAGATGCGAATGAAACAGGCTTGCGTGTCTTGTCAGTTGACAAGTAATTTTAGATGCTTTCCATGGCCGTGCACCCAAGTGAAAGGTGCTAGACAGTTATTTGCTTGTGCATCATTTTCTGCTTGCCTGAAATGAGAGCATGGCTGGAATTCAAACGAGGAAGCAGCATGCCATTTCTAAAACTGTTAAAATTCAGCAATATTGCTTTGCAACGATTGACTGAGACTTTTGCCTGGATCAATAAGAGTGTTGAATGCAGAGTGGGTGCTGGTAACAGCGACAGGAGATGTTGAAGTAGACAAGGAGCAGGATGTGAGAATATAGGCTATTGTTAGCACGATTGTCAATACCTTGTGAATGCGTGGAAGTGTGTCTTTCTGCAAAAGCAGTCAATTCAGGGTTTGAAACAACTCAAAAGCTACCGGGACTTGCAGATTCTTCCTGAAAGAACCAGTGCCATCCCCCTAGTATCAAAACGGAGATATGACAGCATTTCAGCATCCACAAGGGAAAAGGTGGGAGTGGGATGCTTGGACAGAAAGCAGACATTTCCTTTCTAGACTTGTAATAAAGGCAGGGTAATTTAGATTGTGACACAAACAGGGAACCAGTGGCCCTGAAGACCTTGCTAGACTACAACTCCCATTAGCCTCAACCAGCATGGTCAATAGTCAGGGATGATGGGAGTTGTAGTCCAGTAACAATATGGCTTCTCTGGTCTGAGCACAGCTCTGAAACAGACATAAAATAGAAGATACATGACAGGATCTCTCCACATATAATAAAGATATATTAATGTGAGGGAGGTTCTGGTTTCTGTTGGAGTAGTGGTGCTGAGGGAGGGGATGCCTGCTCTACTGGTCTGCTTTAAATAATTATTAGCCCCACACTGTGCCTGTATCATGGCTTTATTATTATTTTTCCAGTAGTGGGTAGCATTTTGATAACAAGCAGTGCAGGGAAAAGGTGCCCCCCTCCTTTAGCTGCTGATCCAATCAAGTTTCTTTGGGCAGTTTTAAGTTCTAAAATAAAATCTTCTGGAATTCCAGTTGCATTTTACTCTTATCATGCCTGTTTCATACTCTACTTCAGTTCCCAGCAATCTCCAAAACCTGAAATCAACAGCCTACAGTTCCGGTCCTCCTGCAGCTACAGATCTTGTGGGATGGGGGCAGGGAGATTTATTACTTTTTGCTGGATTTCACTCATGGAGTATAATGTGAGGTTATCTAGGAAGGTTATGTAAGCTACTTTCCCTCCTGCCTTAAGGCTTTAAAACTCCACAGATCCATACTATGCAGGAGTGCTTGGTAGAACAGAACTTATAGATATATATTTTACTGCTTTTCATCTCTGAAACTCAGAGATGTACCTGAGAGTTATGAGGCATAAAGGTGACCTTGCCAATAGCTGCTCTTCCTTATGAGTAATTCACTCTGAGTGCACCCGCTTCCATTTCCATAAACAATAGAGCAACCTTTTGTAGTGAATGTGCGGAAAACACAGAGACGCTACTAAAAATGGAACAGACTGAAGAGAGCGGCAGACTAAAAAGAGTAGCTGACTCACAGCTTTTCCTTAACGGCAGTTGACAGCAGCCATTTTGCTTAGGTCAAGGGAGTGCATGTGCTCTTTATGAAAGAGAAAGGGATGACGTTTAGTGTTTCCCAGATGTCTGAGAGCTGGATCACATGCCCCCTGCATTAAAACAGCCGACACATTTCACTAAAAGGATTGCTTTGACAGCACAGTCCAAACCCAAGACCTGGTAGGATGGGAGCGTTTGGGTTCAGCATATCTCAGGCACACCTTGATTCATCAATACATAAGTCCCTTACCCTAGCTCAACTGACATAACCCATGTGTGTGCAAGTTACTTTACAAGGAGGAGGAGGAGGAGTTTGGATTTGATATCCCTCTTTATCACTGCCCTAAGGAGTCTCAAAGCGGCTAACAATCTCCTTTCCCTTCCTCCCCCACAACAAACACTCTGTGAGGTGAGTGAGGCTGAGAGACTTCAGAGAAGTGTGACTAGCCCAAGGTCACCCAGCAGCTGGGTATAAGATGTATCTGAAGAAGTGTGCATACGCATGAAAGCTTATACCCGGAACAAACTTTGCTGGTCTCTAAGGTGCTACTGGACAATTTTTTATTTATTTCGACTGTGTCAGACCAACACAGCTAGCTACCTGATTGTTCATTAAATTATCTTTCCACTGATATATAGTTTTATGGTATTACTCAAAAAAAAACTGGTGTTATGAGCCATCAAACCTCAGAAATACACTTTCCCCAAAAGCTTTCTACAATTTTGGCCACTAGTGTAAGTGGGAAATCGTGAGATAGGCTGCTGGAATATGTGGACGTTTCTGAGAGAGACTTGGTGGGGGAAGCCTGCGGATATCTTATTTTTCTTCAGAGTTATTTTTTTTTAGTAGTGGGGGGATTTTTGCTCTAATAGGTACGTAGAAGCAGTTGTAAAGCATGGAATGGCGATGGGAAGAGAAATGTTAATTTTGTGCTTTACAACTGAAGTAATGCACAGAATGCTTGTAAGAGCAGTAAGTGCAGAGTCCGGAAGTATCCAGCTGCTTCACTGCATTTAACATCCTTTTACAATACAGTACTATTGCCAAACAGGGAAAAAAGAAACTATACAGTGGCATCAGCTAGCTAACAAATAGGCCAGGAACATTTTTTACCTTCAATCTACTTTTCTGAAATTCCGCTTCAGCATAATATCTCCTTTGATTCCCTCTTGAAGTGAGCAAAGTATTGGTTGTTGTGAACCGTTTGTATCTATTCATTTATGTCGGTTATTCTCCCTCTGAGGGTCATCAATGCAGTCTGGCATTCTCTGCTAGTCAATGGAAACATAAAAAGGTGTCTCAAACTGAGTTGTCCTTGTTAAGGGTGGAAGATATATTACGTGACAGAAACCTGAAAAAAAGTAATGTCTTTTGATCTGGCTTTTGATCTTCGGAGATTAAACTCAAGTTATTCTCTAATTATTTTCATTGGATCCCAGTCACTGTGTACAATAAAATTTAACCTAAACAGTTTATGAGAACTGTTTCCACACTGATGGGTTGACAGAGATATATCTAAAAACTGCAAACTCTGCAGGTGTCTTCCTTTTTGTTCCTCAGCCAACTCATGTCCATCTGATTGACAGGTGGGAACCCTTGCCTGAT
The DNA here is from genome assembly GCF_964188315.1 of Podarcis muralis. Taxonomy (NCBI): domain Eukaryota; kingdom Metazoa; phylum Chordata; class Lepidosauria; order Squamata; family Lacertidae; genus Podarcis; species Podarcis muralis. The sequence continues at coordinate 71,934,563 of NC_135658.1, read as the reverse complement.
TTAGAGGGATATTTAGTACTAAGAGACATGAATCTCATTGTGGCTTTCTTACTTTTCTTACTGGGCTTTGAGAACCTTAGGACAATTAAAAAGGCATATTCTGTCATAAGCTAGCTGAGGATATCTGGTTTTTAATTTTTACATGTTATGTGATATAGTTGCTGTGAAGGTTTCAAATTGGATGGAGGACCATGTGTTGAGATTCCTGCACTGCAGGGGGTTAGATTAGATCACCCTCAGGGTCGCTTCCAACTCTATAATTCTATTATCTTCTAGACTGAATGCTGTCATCTGCCCCATGTTTCAGGTGTGCCACTTGCTTTGGAACCACCACCCCTTCCCAAATCACCTTCCATGGTTATTCACCTAAATATCTGATGCTTTCTTAAACACTTTCCAGACCAGACATATACTTTAGTGGTTCTGAGAAAAGAGGAGGTGACTCTGTGACTGACATAAGAGCCAACCAGTCAGTGTCCTGCTCCAGACGGGGGGGATGCTGCTTCACTAGTGACATTGGAGCTGTCCAATCAGCACCGCTGATGAGAGAGAGAGAGAGAGAGAGAGAGAGAGAGAGCGCGCTTACTTTGTGTGTGTGTGTAGGCTCTACAATCAGAATTTCTCTCCCCAGAGCTACTGGCCAGTACCTAGCAATAAAATGCACTACACACAACATATTGCAGGCTCCATATCTCAACAATGGCTTGGAGCTAAAGGGGCTTCATGTGCACTTCGTCTTCCTATTACAGCACTTTGAACCTCCAGAACTTGGTGTGAGGGTTGTACCCATCAGGGAGTATCAGTCCCCCCCACCAGACTATAAGCTTCCACAGCAGGGTTACCAGACATCCCCGTTTCCTAGGGACAGTCCCCAGATTTGCAAATAAGTCTCCGGACAAATTCCATCCCCAGAATGTCCCTGGATTTCATCTAATGTCCCTGGGAAATGCAGCAGCGGCAGTCTCAGCAGCCCAGAGTGTAGCCTTATGAGGCTTTGCCCTCGGGTGGGAAAAATATTGCACCCGGGAAAAGGAAAATGGGAGTCAACAGACACTCAAGGAATAGTTTTGGAGAAAAAGCTTTATTTCTACCATCCATGAACTGGTAGAAGGAGCAAGTGTGATAACTCACAAAAAGCATGCACGGGTTCACAGTCATGTGCACAGAGCATATATACCCCTTCCAGTTCCCTCCCCTATCTCCTCCTTTTCCAGGAGTCCTGCCCCATGAGTTCCTCTGAGCATGAACAGAAAGCTGTCTTGGGACTATTGTGGACTCTTGGCACCCTTCCCAGGGAAAGGGGGATGAAAGTGGTTCAGCATGTCCAAAGATGTTGCAACTAGAATGAGATAAGATTCAGTTCTCAGGCCTGAGTATTCTTGGCATTGACAGAGTCTATTCATTAGCCTTTAAAAGTAACATTTTGCGTATGCACAGCATCTTGTGATAGAGCAGAGGAAAACTTTAGCTGTGGATTTTTACAGTTTTGAGGCCTGGGGTGATTGAAGGGGGGGTGACTTCGGGCCTAGGTGGGGTCACCTGTCTTCACCTTCCTTCAAGAGCAGTTGGCTCTGGCTGGCTTCAGGAGCTGCTCAGAAGTACCCATATGATGGTGGTGCAGGGGCTCTAAGATGCAGCTTCCAGGCTGCCTCCACCTTCCCTGACCCCAGCAACTAAGCTGTGAAGGGAGGCTTCATGCTGCCTATTGAGCAACCTCCCAACTCCTACTTGCGTGCAAACAGGAGTGCGGTGGGGATCTCTCAGCTGTGAAGGGCTTGCGTGCAGAGCTTGTGTGCAAGCAGGAGGGGGCAGGGATCTCTCAGTTAGGCAACGGGAAGCCTCCCTTCCCAGCTGAGGAATCCCCGCCCCCTCCTGCTTGCATGCAAGTTGGGATGGGATTGGGGCTGCTCCAATGGGAAGGGAGGCATCGCGCTGCCTGAGAGATCCCTGTCCTCTCCTGCTTGCAAGCAAGTAGGAATTGGGATGGGGCTGCTACGAAAGGCAGTGTGAAGCCTCCCTTCCCAGCTGAGGGATCCCGCCCCCTCCTGCTTACACACAAGTAGGAATGGGATTGGGGCTGCTCCAATGGGAAGGGAGGCATTGCGCTGCCTGAGCCTCGCTGCTGCCACTGCTCTCGGCCCTTCTTCTCCACCTTCCATGCTTGACCCACCATGCACCCCTTCCCCACCACCACCACCAAAGAACCAACAACTCAGGGGCTGCCCAGGCTCATGGAGAAAGCAGATAGAAGTCTCAGAGGAAGGGGAAATATGGCGGTTGAGGTCAAGGCAGTGGCCACCCCTCTTCCACCGCCATCACTGCAGTATCAATGTCCTGAACGTGTAGTATGTATGTATGTATGTATGTATGTATGTATGTATTTAAGGTGGCTCTGGAGTCATTAAAAAAAATCTGGTAACCTTAATCCACACTGCTGCTTTGATCTGTCCAAAAGGAATAAACAATTTAAGTCAACCTTAACAATAGTCCTAGGGATGGGGAGTTAATGAAGCTATCTAAGAAATGTTTTATTACTCAGTGAGATTAAGTTATTATAGCTGTTATGCTTTATTTTGATGAAGTTGTCCGTTAATATAAAACCCAAGATAACTAAGATTAAGAATAGTTTAAAGATGGAACAAATTAATAAAGAAGGTTATGGACTTTTATTCCTTCTTGGTTTTTAAAGGAAAGGATCAATCAGGCTTGAGCATTATCCCATTATTTCAATCTCCTGGAGGATTTGAGCTCCCTGATATCTTTTTATGGGTAAACTGGGGCATAAAGTCAGTCTGCTGTTCTGTGCACTGCACTCACAAAGGCTAGCTTCTCAGAGTGTGATGATACAGTAGCAATGCATTTAAAAAGCAGCTAAAAAGGGAGGGCATTGGTTACTGTGGCTCTACCAGGAAGAACGTAGGGTTTTGTTTAGTAACTGCAGTTATCACACTCGCCATGGGGTGTAGATATTGCATTTCTCTACGACAAAATGCCGATTTGCCAAAGGGCATACAGTATTTGTGGAAGGGATTAAACAGAAGAGCTGCATAGTATGTTCCAGGGAAAACAGAAATCCTTCTAAATTAGGCTGGACAGTGGGAAACAAAACATGCACTGTGGCACATGGTCAGTGCTTTCTGACACACTTTTAATCACTAAGTTTCTTTGCTTAAATGTCTGGGGAATTTACAATTTCAGCAATGTCATATGTCAGACATAGGTTTTTATTTTATTACAGTGGTATCTCGGGTTAAGTGCTTAATTTGTTCCAGAGGTCCGTTCTTAACCTGAAACTGTTCTTAACCTGAAGCACCACCAGCTAATGGGGCCTCCTGCTGCTGCTGCGCCGCCGGAGCACGATTTCTGTTCTCATCCTGAAGCAAAGTTCTTAACCCGAGGTATTATTTCTGGGTTAGCGGAGTCTGTAACCTGAAGCGTATGTAACCCGAGGTACCACTGTACTTTTATTCATTATTCAGGCTTAGTTCTTCACCTAAGAATGCAGATAAAACTTGGTGACATATAGCTGGATAGTCAAACACAGGAATTAAGAGTTAATTCTTCTTTAATGCATGGTCGAAGGAAACATATGATGCTTCATATGAGGTTCCTATAGTTTGGAGGTCTGGTTACACCTCATCTGTATATGACTGCTAATGTGTACATTTTGATCAGATTTTATATATATATACAGAAGATGAAATTTTTCCTTTTCCTACTTCCACACTGTCTCTTATCTGTTTGGGCTTTTGTGCTGACATGAGCTGCAACCCTAAGGAAACTTAGTTGGAAGGAGTAAATCCCAATGAAAAGAAATGCCTTTTAAATTTATTTCCTTTTGGCATTTGCACGCATAAAATTTCTCTGTGTGGTTTACAATCATTAAGTAAACAATTTAAATGCAAAATAAAACATAAACCCATAAATAAAATGCAACAAAAGCATTAAAGCACAAGCAAATTTTGAATTTTTCCATCTCTAACCTGTGGACCCAAACATGTGAGCTGTGCACTCATAGTTATTTATGCGTAATGTTCAACAAGTGTTACAATCTGCATGTGCAATAGCTGAGCTATACACACAAACAAGTGTGTGCTCCTTCAGACTAACACTTGCTCATGTGTACAGACTGCTAGTACCTGCTTTCGGTGTAACATTTGAACAAACCTTGGGCGCCTGATACAATGGCAAATGATCTGGGAAGACAGACATGTTACTGCACCTTAGATAGGCAGAAGAAGCTGTCTTAACAAGGGTGAGGGAGGTAGCCAGAAACATTTTAGCATTTCATTTTCTGCTCTCTCATGCACAATATAACTCAGGTGGAGACAGGCATGCTGGGTAACTGAAGATTTATTAGAAAACGCCTTGTGGCATCCAGTATGGGAACAGCATATGGATTTCTCTTATCCTCCTCTGTGATTTTCTCCACCGCCACAAGTATACCGTGTGCTTGATGAAATGTCAGCCGAGAACTGCTTTGAGATTTCCTAATGGCTCCTGGCAGGTAGAAGCAGCAGCAGCTAAAAACCACAAGTAAATCAGTCTTGCAGCGAAACTCCCTTTTATTTACTCCTGGGTTATCTTGTCAAGCACTGGAAATATCTTAACATCTAACAGAGCGCATAAATCATCTCTGCACATGGCGTATCTGCGGTTTGTCTTGATGATGGGTTAATTAGCAGGAAGATCCTTGATGAGTCTGTAATTTGTCTCTGTGACAATGTCTGAGGATAGAAGGGTGTGTGTGTGTGTGTGTGTGTTAAACAGAAATAGTCTGTGAGAGAATCTCTGGAGTGAGTTATGAAGCCCTGGGTTATGACAGAGATGAGTAGTATTGCTGTCTTGTGTTACTTGCAGATTTCTTGTCCAACCAGGGTCAAATCCTCCATGTCATTTGATGTTTTGGCTTTTCATAATTATATTATTTGTTGTGGGCCAACTTTTACTGGTGACTCAGAAGCAGTGACAGAGTACGATGTATTTAATTAAAGGGATAATCAGGAATGAGTCACGCCTGAGCGTACGTCACTCCATGCCCATTTGCTCTCTGGCTTTTCACTCAGTGGGCTTGTATTTCAGCATGAAAACTTCCTCCATTGAAAAGGACCATCTTTGAAGTGAAGTCATAGCAGATAACTTGTCAGCTTTGTCTGCACCGTTTGACTTGCGATTCTCACGTGAAAATCCAGACCTGTTCATGCAGCCATTGAGCAATGAGCTTATAGAACCACAGGGAAACGTTGTGGCAGTGTTGTGGAGTCTGATGGGATAAACCAGTCCTGTGATTTAAGTATGGTAACAGTTTGTGAACAGACAAGTGTATCTTTCTTTCTTTCTTTTTATAATTTTTTAATTGGTTTTACACACAATCACATTACATAACATTGTATCCTCTTGTTTTATCTCTTTGGCTCGACTGAGCCTAACAACTTCCCTCCCTCCCTTTACAGAATTAAACTTTACATCTTTACATTTTGCTTCGTTTCCTAGAATAATATTTTCATTGCCTAAAATATTATATTACTCAACCTGAATAGGTAGCAATTTCACCTTACAGATCTTCAGATAACCCTGGCTAATGATGTTAATTGCTTACAGTTTTCTTTCAAATATAATATAAATTTGTTCCAATGCTTTTGGAATGCTCGCTGGTTCTGGATTCTTCCCATCCGTTTCGCCAGTTCTGCAAAGTCCATCATTTTCATCTGCCACTCTTCTTTTGTTGTTAGCTCCTGCTGCTTCCACCTTTGAGCTAACAAAATTCTTGCCACAGTTGTTCCATATAAGAACAATTTTTTATCTTGTCTCGGTATCTCTCTACCCACTATACCTAATAAAAAAACTTCTGGGTTGTTTTTTTAAAAAAACAAAGGTGTTTTTAAACATTTTCTTTAACTCATTATATATCATTTCCCAGAAAGCTTTTGCCTCTTTACATGTCAGACAAGTGTATCTTTCAATAGGAATCAAAGATTTCATATGTTTGTTTGGGGAATTTGATTGGCTAGGCTTGGTAGACCAAAGCTTACGTGCTGTCAGTACCATAAGCCTTCTTCTTTCTAACCAGGGCTAATGTTAGCCTCTGGCATCCTTTGGTGCTTTGAATGCACCAGCAAGACCCACCATAGATACCTCCCTTGGGTCCCCTTTAGTATTTTCTTTCTGGACTGGCACCCCAAGCAGTGCCAGATAGTTGGGACTACCCATTATTTAAATTTCCCACCTTGCCCACACTGTAGTGCCGCTCTGAGAATTCAAATGGTAGCTGGAGCCAGCTGCCTAGCTCTGCTCAGAGCCCTGCCACCAAGTGAGTCGACCAGGGCTGATAGAGAGAAGAGGGGGCCAATCAGAGAGCACCTTGCTCAGGGGTCCCTCAAATCTGGACCTTGGTTCTGAAGGTTTTTGGCTGGGTTTCAAACATGAGCTCTTGCTTAAGGTGGTTTGGGGAGGCAGCAAGAGCAAGGGCATATTCATGCAAGGCTAAAAGCAATTCTTTCTTCGCTTGGTTTGTAATGTGAATTAATCTACATTGGCCAGAATTCTCTATTTGCATTACAGATGCCTTGCCTCTGCATTAATCTCTCCCACCTTAACAGGGATGGGATGTTGACATAAATAGCCCAAGAGGAGGGCTCAGATGTGGTTAGACGGTAAGACTGTGGGCAGAGACTGCTGTGGATTTCTATTTATTTTAGTGCCTGTTAAGAATCAGAAAAATTAAATATCATGACAACAAGCCTCATTTGTGATGCTCCAGATCCCTTGCAATTCCTGTTTTTGTACTTCTTCTGCAACAGTCAAAGCCTGCTCCTGGTACAATTTCATGCATTTCAAACCATAGAGAGTTCCATTGGCAGTTTAGTGAAGGAAGAAGAAGAAGAAGAAGAAGAAGAAGAAGGAGGAGGAGGAGGAGGAGGAGGAGGAGGAGGAGGAGGAGGAGAATAATTTGGATTTGATATCCCACTTTATCACTACCCGAAGGAGTCTCAAAGTGGCTCACAATCTCCTTTCCCTTCCTCCCCCACAACAAACACTCTGTGAGGTGAGTGAGGCTGAGAGACATCAGAGAAGTGTGACTAGCCCAAGGTCACCCAGCAGCTGCATGTGGAGGAGCGGAGACGCGAAACACGTTCACCAGATTACAAGTCTACCACTCTTAACCACTACACCACACTGCCAGAAGTTCATTATTTGGATTTTATAGAGCAGAATTGTGAAAAGAAGTGCAGGTGATTAATGCTTTGTGTCGCCTGCATTGCTCCCACAACACAAGGTAAGACATCTAATGCTGGGCTGAAGCTGGAATCACTGAGGGAAAGGTGAAAAAGACTCCAACTCAGGGGCCAATTGAGGTTGGTAGGGAAATTTCTTTCTGGCCCTGACAACCAGTGACCCAAGTGAGGCTTTAAAGCTGAGAGTGGATGAGGGGAAGCTTGTGGGACAAAATGGCCTCAAACTTTTGCATACCCTCTAATATGTTGGAGGCAGAAACCGGGATATTACTTTCCCCATTTTTTCTCACAAGAGCATGGTGGTCATTTTGGGTGTTGCAATTTTGCACAATTTCATGCCATGTTTTCCCCCTGGAAAAAATGCTTTTTAGGGGTACAGGCCCCCCCAACACGTCTCCAGAAAATTGCTTTTTTTGGGGGAAATTGCAGTGCAAATTCATGACGCCCACAATGGCTGCTGTGCTCTCATGAGACAAAATGTGATATCCCAGTTTTTCCAGGATAGTTGACAGGTATGCTGTTGTGGGCAAGGCCTTTTTAAACACCTCAACCCTTTCTCCCTCTTGGGATACCATCCCATGATATCCTGTCTCCCCACCCCTTTATGGGCCCACACACTGCCATAAAAGTCACCACAGTTGCAATTGTACCCTTGAATGAGGCTAACAGGGATGTCTGTATAGGATGCAACATATAAACATTTCTAAAACAACAGAAACTTGCAGTAAATAATAATGACAGACAGAGCACTGAGACGGGATACAATTTAAGTGACAACTTCATAATAACCATTCATGAATACGTAACCAGTGATGTCTCATTACTTTAGATGCCTGCTTGTTTTTAAAAGGATTGCAAATGGTTTCTTTTTTTTAGCTGTAGGTAGTTTCACTTAATTCCCACTTTTGATAAATTAATCCAATCCCCTCTTATTCGAGAGCTGTTTTCTAGCATAATTCTATAGTGTCTTGCTTGTACTCAAACTAGATGCATTATTCATTCCTTTTGATCTTTTCTGCAGCCATTGCC